>NW_013531716.1:2120613-2357634 GCF_000836235.2 Papilio xuthus | reverse complement strand
ATACGACAAGCCGCACATATCGCACCCTCTACAAAATCTCTAGATAAACCTTTGTATCAATAATCACAAGAACATTAGCGGAAAGTCGAAACGGTCAGCTTTGGCCGCGCACGGAGAGATCGTGTCGGCGGCGGGCCGCGCGGGGGGTCTGCCGCCGATCGATCACGAGCCGCCGAAACGCCGCCAAACTATACCATTATTATATTCAATAATCGATGAGCATTAAGTAAAATTAATTATATTGGATAATGGGTCGATTCGTGACGGCGCTCGCGCAGACTGGCCGTATTAGTGGTGCGCACGGCCGCGCGTGACCGACGCGACGCCGCGCCCTGCTCCATACAATTCTCCAACTCTGACAACCCTATTAAATGTACAACCATCAAAACTTACACTATTTAAGAAAACAACAGAAAAATGGATGTCGAGACAATTAAAATGAGCACATCAATCAGTCAGTGATTGTGAATATATGATGACTTCATCCGGTTTTTGTTTGTTCGTTTTACTGCTAAACATTAAATATGTTACGTAGTTATTAGGGCATCATCTTGTTGCAATTGTCAATCCCGTTTCTGAAAATGATGAACAATAATCTAAAGTGACATAATATTTCAACAGTAAGGAAAAAGTCATATCGAAATGAAATCTTTTCAAACATAAATCATCTTAAATAACGTCTGTAACTTTCAAAGTGCAATATCAAGATCTGCAAAGCGAGTTAATTAACTGCACAAGCGAGCTGACAGTTTCCTTATTCAAAACATGAATTTAAATCATTTCACAACAAAAGCCAGTGCGATGCTTGTCTCGGTTCCATCCGATGTCACGAACATGGCTGCCGGGAGCGACCGGATCATTATGAAATAACCTTAATTGGTTTCCTACCGCTAGATAAATCAAGTAATGATGGTAGCAATGCCATTTATTAAATGTAAAGCTTACGTCATTTTCTTACAGCAGTACAGCGCCGTCGGGTACCTAGATAATGGTGATTCCATTTAAGTCTCCGATTGACCTAGTTCACCTATGCCACGACCACTAAACAATATCCAACCGCACAATACACGAGATAAAATATATGATAAATGCCTTCCCAATGAAAACAATCCAATCTTTTAACAAAGTGGGGGCGTCGAATGCACAAAAAGAAACAAATGATATGTCCCAATTCATACATTTTAGTGGAAGGCGACTTGAAGTAACTCTTATCAAACAAAACAAATTCAAAAGAGTGAACAATGACGTGGTTAGGTATCAGCGTTACCGGCCCCGGCTCCGTCGCCTCCGAGTCCATTTACAATGCACGCCAGTAACACAACCGTACAGACTGAATATTTACAGTATAAGAAAAAAAAAGTAAATTTTTATTTGGCAAATAAAAAAGAAATATTGGGAAGAAAAAAATAGTTGTTAAGTATTAAAATGACATAAACGTTACTTTAATGAAGTATTTAATAAATTAAAGATGAATATTTTAATGATAACTCTCCAATTTAAAATATATTCAAGAAATAATGAACCACCTACACCGTCAGTGTAAAACCACTTACCAATACAAACATTTAAACTTAGTCGTATTGTTTAACAGCTCTATTAACATGAATAAAATTCTTTTCTGAATAAGAAACAATTAACATTGAATGAGAAATGCTAAGATCGTAGGATGTAAAGGCGGTTCTTGTGACGCCGGCTATAAAGTGAGTGGCGAGTCGACGCGCGTGTGGCCACCGTAACTGTCTCTCAACAATGCCCATTGATATAAAGAAAACATTTTTTATTTAAATACCACAATAAGATGCAAACGTTATTACATAACGGCAGATTTCGTTTCAGGCCATTTTCTGATGTGACATCAAATAAATCCTACATTAAAGGATTAATATAATTTATTAAACGTATTACTCTGAGGATTTTTTTTAAAACCGTTACTTCATCAAAATGTATGTACATTAACAATTCTTTTTACGTTTTTTTACAATTGCAACACTTATGTTCGTAACAAAAAGAGTGATAGACTTAAAATAAAACAAATGTCTTTAATTTACATACCTAGTTCATTACAGAAAATCAATCGATGGTGAGTCGGTGAACAATACCGTACATGGCGTGTCCTTCAATAAAACAAATGCCTAATCAAAACCTACTTAAACAGAGTCATGTAATATAGATAAATTACATCAAATTAATTAATCTTTGATAGTAATTGAATACTCAATCAGACGGAAGGAACAAATCCTTATTCAGATTTAAACTTTCGTGGTTTTTACTTTAACAATCGTAAGAGACGGCGGGTGATGCGGCGATGCTTGACAGGCTGTCAACCCATGATCATGGTGCATGCAAGTGTGCCGAAATATCGGGAGCTCAAACAGCTTAGTCGTGGTAAGAATCTCGTTTGTTACTAAAGGAATTACTCCTTTCCTAAAATCTGTTACTCTGTTTTTTTCCTAAAAATTATTCTGACAGATATTTAACTTAAGAATTATGAAATATCTATATTTGTAATAGAAAGTCGTGTTAGTTACACTATTTATAACTCAAGAACGGCTTTACCGATATGGTTGAAAATTGATGAAGAGGTATCTTAGAGCCAGGAGACGGACATAGGATACTATTTATTCTTTTTTTTTAGAACATATGCCTTGAAGAGCTACTTTTTATTTAACTTATATATATATTAAATTTTTTTATATATCCACGCGGACGGAGTCGCGGGCGACAGCTAGTTTATAATATAAGCGGTGCTTTCGGACTACATATTAGATGCTACTTCATAACAAATTAATAAAAGAACATTAAAATGATATTTGAATCCTCATATCATATCAGTTTACATCATGTTTTAATTAGATAAATGATCCCAGTAAATACTAAAATGATTCTTGGACCATGAAAACGATAATTTACTAAACATTCAATAACCTTCCATCGAGGAATAAATTAAATTAAAATACGACATCCAAACTGATATTGAATTTCTCGAAGCTCTGGTACAGCGCATTTCATAACGTAAATTGATAAATTATTTTAGAAATATTGCTTAAGTATAGTTGTATTGTGGTTTTTAAACATCTTAACGGCTCTCGAATCGTTTAGGTGTACCCGGTTATTAAGGGATGCGAGGGAGTCGATTTGCGCAGCTAGATTGGACCGACCAAAAAGTTTATATTAGCAAAAATATTACCACACATTGCAAAATTTGTACTCACATTTTCCACTCCTTTAGAGTAAATAGAGATACCAAATATCCACTCTTCTCCGAACTTTATTCTTCTATATAAAAAAACAACAATTAGCTCCATAATATGTCATTGTTTTTCTTATAAGAATCCGACTCACAAAAAATTATTAGTTCTTTTACTTCAGAGGAGAATAAATTACAATGTATCCTTATTTTTGAATGACTTTTTTGTCGTTTTATAGCAATAACCTGTCACATTAAAAAGGTTAATTAATTATATTGTTATACAGAAATATCAATAATAATATTTCATATTCAATGTAAATATATGAAACATTATATTTATGTCTGTGACTCGCGCGTCCGCTATCTAACGCCATCTATTTATCATTTGCAATCAAACCTTGTCGCAGTAGTTTGATTAAACGTTAGTATGAGCGGGAGAGACAGGCAGGTAACTGTTCAAGGTCAAACGCCACCGACCCATCATCCTTCATAACTCTATTTGTTTAAACATTAATTTTGTTAAATAGTTCATACGGACACAGGTCTGATATCTCTCCGTAATCTAGTATTTAGAATAGATCAAAAGTAAAAAATAAACTTAAAAACAATCTTACCCACCGTATATTGTTAGAATATGTCGTACAGTCTATTTGCAGTTTCACTTTCAAAATATTAAAAATTATAATAGTTCGAAATCTACTATTTAAACGCTTTATAAACAGCATGTATTTAACCGTAGAATAAAGGCCAGCACTTAAGTTAAATAGTTTCTAGAAGGCCGAAGTCACAGTGTAGTAACCAGTTATGAGCGTGTTGCATTATCGATGCACGATCAGTTTGTGACGTGTCGGGTAATTATGAACGTCTTAGTTTTCTTCTCGGACGTTATTCGCTCGATGTGGAGCTGCATTAAGGAACGGGTAATAAACAACTTTGTGGAGCGACCGCGGGCACCTGCAATCGAACGCCTGTCGCGGCCGCATTAATAGTGTCGCGCGACACTATCTGATAGTCCGCCATCCGCCGCCAGCCGCCGCGCCAACCGCCGCCCCGGCAACTTCTCAGACTTCGTGCCATATAATTATCGCCACAAAACTTTCATAACTCCAGCCCAGCCCGTTCAAATAAGAATGAGAGATATTTCAGAGCGGGCTATGTTGTCGCTTAATTACACCCTACTGCGGTCCTGTTAATAGAATTTAATTGTGCCTTCGAATCAAACTTTACGGCGCTTTCCGAACAGGTTTCCTCGCGTACTCTAGATATCTGAATCGAATTGTTGCTTTTACTTAAATGAAAATTTAACACAATTTGCCTATTCTCTACTGAGATAGTAATAAAGATATTTGTTAAATGGCCAATTTTAAGACAGTACTGAATGCGTGCCGTGACAATAATGTTATCTTTTAAGCCGACTTTCAATTCTGTTCGTACGTCCCTAGTCGAGTAATTAACCGACTAAAATGTAATTATAAAATCCAACCGCGCTCCCATTGCGACAATTAATAGAACTGCCAATTTATTAAAGCGTTTTCACTTCTTTAAGGATCTATTTACAAAACCATTTGTAAATGTTCACTTACGATTGTTGAAGCTGACGATATTTAAATTGCAATATAACTAACCAATAAACAGAAGTCGCGTATTAACTCGCCTCACTCGTTACAGATTCGTTAAGAGTCATTTCAGGTTGGTTTAAATCCATGCAGTAACTGCCGGTATAATTATCCTCGAGCAATAACTGGCCATTTGTAAATTACGTTAAAGTTCCTGGCTTTGTATTCTAACAGTGTGGAAATTTTCGCAAATCATTTATGATGTTATATGGCTTAAGAAGATAGGGATAGACAGAAATAGAAATCTTTAGAGGAGGCCTTTGTCCTAGGACAAGCTGTAGATTAAGGATAGCAGTCGCCGGTTCAAAACTATTTTTTGATACTCAATATTACTGTACTGTAACTAAAAAAAATGTATGAAAATTTGTAAAACTAATTATGTTCAGCAATAAAGGCTTTATTATTATTATTATATATGGCTTAAGGCTCTTGTTATATGCTATGGTTAATGGTTACATTTAAACAAATTATTTTAATCTATATCTTATTAATATTAAAATGCGAAAGTTTAGATGGATGGATGGATGTTTGTTCGAAGATATATCCGGAACTGCTTAATCCTGTTGAAATTTAGCACAGATGTAGAACATAGTCTAAAAGAAAACATAGGCCACTTATTCAGTTTTTTTTTAATTTGGTGCGGACGGAATTAAAAGTTAATAATCGATCCTTTTGTTGTAAAACAAATTACCATCACTAATATTTTACAATGATAACTACCTCCTTGTCTAGAAGAACAATTTTTGGTTTAATTGATTTTGCATGTTAAGAAATAAAAAGATGTAAAAGTCGCTTACATTCTAAAGTGTCATGTAATCGTTGTATCAAAGTATCGTTGATAAATTCTATCAAAATCTATAGAGTAACATCGCAGCTACCGCATACATCGAGTAATGCTGAGTTAGAACATCGATCAAAATGACTTACCCGAGTATAACTTATTCATTTAATCCTGTAACACATCGAAAGCTATTCCAGACAAAACTATAGCTATGTATCTTAGGGACACGATTTAAAAAGCATTATGTTGTATTTTGTATTGCTCACATCGTGTTACCTTACACGTTGATGTTTATGTTACAAGTCGATGTCTCCATCTTTATACAAGCTTGAGTAACTGATGCTTGGCCTTATTTTAAAAAAAATCTTGTTCATGTTCTTTACGCACTCTGCCAGTTTTTAACGTTCTTTTTTACGAGATTTTAAAAATAGCTGGCTGGAAAAAAAATCTAAAATAGAACGATTTGGAAAACTAGTTTTTGTATTATAACGTTCCATATGAGCAAACTGATACCCAAATTTGCCGAGATAGAGTAACGAACGATGCTCAGACATGTATAATTGCATATAATTTGCCTACCTTTAATCGTGAGAAAATGCAGAAGTGGTAATATCCTCATGCCCTTCCCATAATTTCCTTATAAGAAAAGGATTAGAAAGGAATGTATATGTCACTTAAATGAGGTCTCCAGGACGTATGTGTTAAACGGTTATAATATAGTAGATAAATTATATCCATCGTTTGTTTGGCAGTTGCCAACTGGTACTATGTTCTTTTTCTTATTGCAGCGAAATGCGATGTAAGACAAAGTTTTAAATAAACACGTGTGTAAAAGAATCTTCGGTTCATTGTCTTGTAAGTAGTTCATTCCAAAGAAATACTGTGAATATAGAAATTAGTTGAAGATTACAATTGGTTTGTTTTTATGATTTGTAAAGTAATAACACAGCAAAACATTTTAATTAAATTAGATGTAAAAAACAATCAACTGAAACACTAACATGTCCATTTTAATTGAACATTTTTCAAGTCTTATTTCTTTATCAAATTATAGTTGTAAATATTGTTTGATAATTATTACGAACCAAATAGGAACCCAGCAACAGTTGACAGGTAGCCTTTAGGCTATCACCGCTCTAAATAGGACCATAAACAATATATTTCGTAAAAGAGTATAGCTTTAGCTACCGTGAGGGCTTAATGTTGGTAGCGAGCGAACAGTTCGGTTAATGCACACGAGCGGCTTGTTACGAGCATTGTGCTCTGCCGATGATACATTATTTTTATAACAATAAATCGTGGCAAGTAAAGCACCGCCGCTGCGCCGGTGGTCCCCGCCCGCCGTGCCTCCCGCAACAACAAACAATGAATTTATTTCAATTAATCTTTTTGCACTGTTCCTTTTGTCTATAAAGTAAATTAATACACTAATCTAAATCTTATTAATATTATAAATGCGAAAGTTTAGATGGATGTATGCTTGAAGGTATGTCCAGAGTAGCTGCATGAATCTCGCTAATATTTGACACAGATGTAGAACATAGTCTGGGAGAACACATAGACTACTTAATTCCGCATAGACAGAGTCTAGGGCAAAAGCTAGTGAGTAATAAATTACGATTATAATGCTAACTAAGATGGAATAGAATTTTGTCAATATTTTGCATATTAAAGAAACTACATTTAAAGATGAACTCATGAAAATTAGTAACTTTTTAACAGCAATTGTCTATTCTTTAAGCCGTTCATTAATAGAAACATCATTCAGTTCCTTCTATTCTTACGTATTCGTACGCATTTCCAGTGAAGGCAGGTGCCAAAATATTTTCCTCTTGGCACTTGACGTGCCAACTATTGCAATATAAACTTTTCAAAACAATTTGAGTGTTACTGACTATTTAAATAATTAATCAATTTTGTTTTAATTTAAATAAAGAACATCATATTTTTTTATTTATTAATTTAAATTAAGAAAAAAATTATCGTCAGTCAATTACTATACATTGTAATTCTATTTGCTAAACTTATTTGTCACAAATCCATTTCCTATTCTAATATTAGCAATCTTAGACAAAATGACCTCCTTTAAAGAATATTCGCGTTCGACAAGGGACATTATTTACGAGTCGCGAGCTATTTGAACGCGATAAGCGAAATCTGACTTTGTAATACTTAATTTATTATTTATTCAAGACAGATAGTATCTATTGATTGCGTACATAAAGATAAATAATTACGCCGCGACATGTAATATACATTGGCCAGATATTGATCGTAAAAATTAATAGTTCTTACACACAAGGATTCTCAATTTGCTTTTTAATTAAAGGATAGTCAGAAATACAATCAACTAAGTTGCCTGCGAAATGCGTGAAAATTTGCGTGAAAAAAAAATCTTAGGTCACTAAATAAAAAATTTATCGAGTTCCGTTTATGCGTTATTGATTTAACTGCTTACAAACATGCAATCATCTAAACTTTCGCATTTATAATATTAGTAAGAAGCAAGATAAATTGCTAGTTGTGATGTAGTCACAACTAATTCCTAATTAATTATGCATATAACTTCAATGAATATGTTCATTTCAATTTCAACTAAGTAATGAGTTACGCGAGAATTTCCAAGTATTGGTAATGAAATTAATTCTAACAAGTGACTGAGTTTTTTTATTGAAAAATATAAGCAGATTTTTTTGTAAATTTACTAATATTTCTTTCATTCCAAGTAAGCTTGTGCTAGGATATGGTTTACGAAAATAGTCGAATAGCGGGATTCGAACCCCCGACCTCGTGATCGGAAATCCGTACCTTTAACCATTAGGCTATTGACGCTTAATTTGAGTGCATACTTAATTTACATACCGTAAATTAATCTTTTGTATAATTTTAGAAATAGAAAAATACAAGAGAACTTTACGTAGTTTACCTTTATTGTGTATTTAAAAAAAACTATATAATTAAGTCAACAAAATAAGTACTCCCTTAATCAAATGTCGGATTTAGACGATTTTTTATATAAATGATGCGATCGCCGAGCTAATCCCGCGTGATAAATCACGTAAAGTGATTCCAAATTTGAATTTAAGGAAATGTGTAATTTTTTAATTTAGGGTTGTCAAAAATTTCCTATATTTTTTTTAAGAAAAAAAAATATAGGAAATTTACTATTAATTAACGAAATTTTTTTTTAATTAAAATAGCTGATAAATGTATGAAATACTAGCAGGTGCCCGCGATTTTGTCCACGCCGAATTAAAAAAAAATCTATTAACAAACATAACCTATGTCACCAATATATGCGCAGACAAGCTTGAGAAATCATAAAATTTAGTTTCTCACAAGACAGAGTTGCTATCTCAAATATATTAGTATTATCATAGCTTGGTGATTTTTTAATATGTAATTTTTTCCTTCTATGTCCAACATAAGGCCATAAAACGTAAAAGTAAAGTCTTAAAACTAAGTAGGCATCCTTACATTAGTGGCACGCATTTGCGTGTGTGCCTGTTGGTTGTGGTCTTGGCTGTCGCACGCGCCGAGCGACTCTGATATCTCTTCCTATCGCGGGCTGATTTACGATGCGCCGGCGCACGACACATTTCTCTAACGCACTAAAAATTACCAACGAAACAAACACATTTCAAACAATAAATGTCACTCAGCAGTTGTTTACGTTTCACTTTCTCTTATTAGAATAACCTTGAACGGTACACGAATATTTTATCCAGATTATTTTGAATTCTTTGCAATTATTTTGTCTGTACCAATCAAATTAGACGTGAAAATCGAGAGGCTTATTTCTGTTGTTCAAGTTAAAAATGAACAAATAAATCTTTTGTTTATCTAGTTAATATTTTGTTCCAAGAAAATTTTAGGAGTATTTTACCATCTTAATAATAATTTGTAAGAATTGGTCAATAGTTATATTTATTTGCGAGTCAAGAGAAATAATATGACAAGTTCAATAATAGATCAACACCCAGGAAAGATTCAGTGTAATTCATTAGTCAGCCATTGAGCAGACGGACGGGAGGCGTCGGACCCTTGCCCATTATTCGGGATGACGGCGCGCGTGCCCGCGGAAACCTCACCACTTTTATACCAAGACCTTCCATTCCCCCCGCAGCCCCGCCAAACGAGACGTCTCAAGGGCAAATGAAGAACCCATCAGGGCTCTCGCTCGAGTGGTAACGTAACACCCGACGTCGCCTTTAAATAGGAAACGACACGTTTATCCAATTAGAAATTCACCATATCTTTGTGATAGTTGAAGAGGAAATTTGAGCAATCAACTTGCAGAGCGCCTCGCCGTTCCTATCACAGTTTATTCAATTGAGCTCGTAATGAAGTTATGTGAGCTATGAACAGTATGAAACAACCGCTCCATATTTAGAATGACCGAATCGTTTGATAATTTAATACGTGCATTAATTTATTACACGACCACTTTTTTTTCTTTATATTATTATTCTAAATTCTTTATCAAACTATGAACCTCTTTTTATCATTATAATTTATTTTCGTATGTACCACAAGTCTGATACGGAGTTGTGACTGGTTAATCTGCTTTCTATCTGCATACTGTACTCATATGAAATTTACCATAACAATAATCGTAACAATACACTTGAATCATTATTAAGAACGTAAGCAACTGGTTATTGTATCAACGGTCGTTCTACTTTATAGCTTTAATGATCAATATTAGTTTTAGAAATGTTTATTTATCACAGATTTGTAAGAAAATAAGTGGCGATTACGTTATAAATATAACGATAAATATAAGAATTAGTTAATAACGGTTATAGCTTTATTATACTTTAACTTCGTGTGGTGAGATAACGTGGCATTGACGCGTTATTTTGAAAGGGCATTAGCTTAGTAGCTGTTTTATGATTTCACGGTTTTCGAACTGGTGTTGGTTGTTGTTAGTAAGTAGTATGTGCAATGAGAGTGTGTCGAATGTAGCGACGGTATGCAGCCGGCAGTTGCGGAGAGGAAATGATGCCGCGGGTCGGTCGGCGCGACGCGTGGCCGGCGCGTGCCCCGAGACCCAACTTGTTAAGGCTACCTACACACTGCCCTGTTTTCACCGTCGCTTTCTGTTCATATTTAGATATCAAAGATTTGTGAATGACCACACTGCTTGGTTAAATAACAGTCAAGTAAGGGAATAATAGAGACTTTATTTTTCCTTAACAAGAATCATACTTAATTATTATATCTCGAAACTCACCTTCTAGTTTAAATACTTTATTTCGTTTCTTGCTTTTTTTTCTGTAATAAATGTTTACAATAGTATGTAGGAAGCCTAAGGCGACCTCAGTCAACATGCTGACCTCATTCATAAATCGTCATTTAATCTTATTTTCAAAGAACAAGGGTTCCACCAACTATAAAATATGTTTAATCTTTTAGACGTTGTCTTTGAAATACTGAATAAGATATCATAATTAAAACTCTATATTATTCTACAAGTAAAGATTATGGTATAAATGAGCTAACGTAAAATGCTAAGACCCTTACTATAAATTCGGGAAAACATTTTCGTAAGCTGGTCGTAATTATACGGTGAATCGCTAATGAATTACTGTTAAAATTTAATAAATTGAAATACCATTCATGAAGTGTACCTGAAATCTGTAATATATATAATTAAAAATATAACTTATGATGTTACTGCTTCGAATATTACCTGAAAAATGTTAACAAAAAAGACATTTATTTTAACCGAAAATTATCTGCCGTTTGATTCTCCTATGAATTTTCACATTAGTCGTTGAATAGTTCTACAAACGCAATTATTTTTACTAAACACTCTTGGCATTGAATAACGCGGAAAAAAGATTAGAAACTATGAGACAATGTACTCAATGCATACCCTAACACGCTACATCACGCAACAGGCACTCCAAATTAATATATCCTGGCTCGCGCCGTGATTCCTAATATTATATTTAGACGTGACACGGGCTCGTTTGTATCAATTGGTCACGTCTACCCGCTGATATACGGCCGGTGTTACTTTAGAACAATGACTGCACAAATTGCGCGATTACTCGCTCGTTCGCTTCAAGCACCGCCCAGCTATCTAGCGAGAAGCGTATTCCCAGCCTGCAGCCAGTGCATACAATCGTAAAGTTTCTTATTTTAAACAAAAATAGTACTCATTAAGCTGCATTTAATATGTTTGTATCTTTACAGTAAAAGTTTTAAAAGTATTTATTTCTTTGGAATACCTAATTTAAAAACAAACAAAATGAATAAAACTACTGAACAGCAGGAGTTGACAAGACAACGGTAGCAGTAGCTTTTGATATATGAGTGCACAAGCGAACGAGTAAGCCACTGCCGACCACAGACCACAGAGCACACAAATAGCTCCATGTGCGGCGCCGCCGGCAACAAATCAGCCTAATGTGTGCATCCCATAAGCCTTTTAATTTCCCATTTGGTCGAAGCGGCGATATCTGACCGTTATTAATATAGACCGGAGCCGGTCGCCGGTGGCGCTACGTACACGAAGTATCGCGGACGCTCTTCTCAACTTATCTACCGCTATTAATTACCTCTCGATATGTCCCGGACAAGTTTTAATGCAACCGCTTCATTTGTTAAGCTAAGAGTGCCATATCTGGAACGCTATACGAGTGATAACTTTGTGCATATGACAGCCGGCAGCCGCCTTGTGTGCAGCCTCTTGTTGCTGCTTGCCTGTCGAATTACTGATACTCCTAGCTCTTCGCTTGAGACTAGATAGGTCTAGATTCTCATGACGTTAACGAAGAGATAGAGTAATTTTTGTATGAGGGTTTGCTTAAGTAACCGACTGAGTGTGACCAAGTTTTGAATAGTTAGTTGGCTTGTTTGCAAAGTAAAAGTTCAATAGATAACGCCAAGGCTCCACTGTCATTTGAATTCGTAAATATCACGCTCACGCATAATTAAATCTGTAATGTCTTGAACTGAAAACAAACTATTCATATCCGAACCGCGCAAAGAAGGAAATACTTATCTTTGATTTAAAATGATTTATTTTATTGCATTGATATCCGACGCTTGGTAATAAACAAAATAGGCATGGCCCAAGTCTGTGACTTAATTATTATTCTGTCACTTCGGTGCGGCTGAATAAAATCCATTCGGATTTATTGACAGTTGACAGTTTAGTAAAATTGCAACACCGTGCAGACATTCACCCACTTTATATGTGTGTAATTTACATTCGGCTCAATGAGTTGTGCAGCTATGGCCCGGACCCTTGCTAACATAAAATAAACATTTACGACACTAGTTTAGAAGTTAGAACCTCGTAAATTGAAATAATTTATGCTTGGAATACTGAATTTAAGTCGAATACCATGTGTACATTACATATGCAGTAAATATAAATAATAATTTATAATGAAGATACGAAGTTGTCGACGGAGATTATATTATTTTGCTAATACCATTACAACTACATATTTGAAATCGGATTTCTATAAAAACAAATCTTTATTGGCTCAAATGATAGTTCTTTATTTAAATTTATTATTCTATTTAGGTACGAATAAATAGGTCTTTTAAGTGGTCTTTATGCAAACGTTACGATAATCTGCAAAATTAGGTATATTTGTACAAGAAACAAATCACTGTTCAATATTATCTATTTTCGTTAAATAATTTAACAGTTATTAAAAAAAATCATAATACCTATATAAGTACGTACTGATTATATAGGTATCTTATATCTTTTATCTTATATCTTTAAATGAGCATTTCTTGTATGTATATATAATTGGAATCTCGGAATCGGCTCCAACGATTTTCATAAAATTTAGTAAATAGGGGGTTTCGGGGGCGATAAATCGATCTAGCTAGGATCTGGGAATCGTTTTTAGAAAATGTAATTTTATTCGTGCTTTATCGATAATCAACTTAAACATAAACTTACCTTTTTCTATCGGTAAGATCGAAAAATATTATTCGTATTTCATCATTGTATTAGCAATTCGTACTTAAATATACCAAAAAAACAAAATTAAAAAAAAAATACCGAGCTAAGCTCGGTCATCCAGATTTTAGGTATTAAGAGAGAACGACTTATCTAAAACAATTGAACTATTACTTTTGTTTTAAAGCTTATAGATTACGCAACTTTCATATATATCTTACATGTAGTTCAAATTACAACTAGACAATCAAATAACACCAAGTAACACCTTTAATAGAAAAATTGAATTCTTGTCGTATCAGATCTAAGTTTTGACTGATCAGCGTTTTCTCTACCTTATCAAACTGTTGTAACCAGAGCCTTGGCGTATCCCCGAAGCTACGATGTCTTCGCCATAACTCAAGACGATAACACGCCCAGCTCCACCGAGTTGTTAACGACAAATAACAAAGATAAGGTAACGGCCGCCTAAACGACCCTATCTGACGTACGATAATATTTAATAATTATTTACATTCTACAATCAGATGGGACACGTGCACGCCATTTACACCGTGTTTACAGAACCAATTTTTAATTATTTATTTCGACCTTTTACCCTTTAACCTAAGAGTAACATATTGTAGAAACTTCGAAAGGTTTTTAAGTTGAAAATGTTGTAGAGCGTCATTAGAACAAGTTGATTATTATATTGTGTTATGTAATAATTAGTCGCGTTGTATTCTAAACTGGCTGTAGCCCGCGACTCCGTCCGCGTGGATATATAAAAATACTTTATTAGTGTTAGCCTATGTGTTCTTTCAGATTCTGTTCTATACATATGCCAAATTTAATCGAGATCCGTTGTGCCGTTCTAGAGAAATCTTCAAACACCCATCCATCCATCTAAACATTCGAATTTATAATATTAGTAATTTAAATAAAAAGCAGCTCTTCAAGGCATAAATTCGAAAAAAAAAGTAAATGAATAAATAGAATCCTATGGTCGTCTCCTGGCTCTATGCTACCTCCTAACCAATTTCCAACCATATCGGTAAAGCCGTTCTTGAGTTATAAATAGTGTAACTAACATGACTTTTTTTTTCATAAATGTAATATAGCAAGGGGTTTACGTCATAGAAAACCTATTACTTACGGTAGATTTCTGAACTTTTATAAAATAGAAAAATGAATTTAATATAAAGTGACCCCAATTGACTAACACAATTTGAAATTTACAGTCTGTACACCAATAAGAAAAAAGAAAAACGTTACTCATATTACGATGTCTCTTGAATTTATTAGGTCACAAATAGAAACCCATCGGTACCATTACGCTTCCCTTAATATGCAAAGTAAACACGATTATGTATTAGCTAGTAATTGAGTTATTCACACCGTAAGCTCGCAGAAGTATCATGCAACCTGTAGAAATATCACACTGTATTTAAAATTTTAAACAAAATGATAAAGTTCAAATAATTGGCTAATTAAATGAAACCCAACACATTTATGATTAACCTAATCAAGTGGAAGTTATTTCATCCTGTACCTCATTAACTTCAATCTATATAATGGCTATTTCTAAAGTGTAATACGTCTTATATTTTATTAAAAACTGCCTTGCCGGTGTCCTATTCCAATGCGGTGATCAGAAGCACTGCCCGACCCAAATGGACTCTGAATTAAATATAAATTTGATCACATTACACCTTTAACCTCACCTACTTTAATCTAATACTATTAACTATTAACTGAACTAGAATATTCTGACAACCAACCTCTGCTTACTCACAAATAATGTTGCAACATGGAAACGTAATAAATACAAAATGAGGATAAATATTGTGTCGTTTTTGAATTAATCTTTGTATCTTTATAATGTACTAACTGTCGCCATCGACACCTTCTGCGCGGAATTTAAAAAAACTTAAGTAGCCTTAGTGTTCTTAGGGTTTTTATCAATGTTCATAACAGTAGCTAATAATTACATTTCACCAAATCTATTGTTTCAATTTAGCGTCAATAGCCTAATGGTTAAGGGTACGGATTTCCGATAACGAGGTCGGGGCTTCGAATCCCGCCATTTGACTACTGTAAACCATATCGTAGCACAAGCCTAGAGCTTAGTTAGAATGGTAAAAGAAATATTAGCAAATTTACAAAAAAATCTGCTAATATTTAAAAAATCTTAACAGCCAGAATCTTACATTGCATATTAAAACTCTTTGTTAGCAAATTAAAAGTTTTAAGTTCAAAACAATCTGATAATTAAACCGTACAACAACAAAAGTAGATAATCTAATTCACTGGCGCCAATTAAAGCACACCAACGCGCTTCTGGTCGTGTCATAACATGTGACAGGAACATGGTCTGCTCTATCAATGTCCATCGGACAAGTGGTTTTATTGCGCGCAGACGGCTAAGCCACTGTTGCTACAAAGAGCCGCAAGCAACCCGAGGCGCCGAACACCGTTCACTACCGCCACAATGAATACGCAATTACTCCGCAACGATTATTTATGCGCCTAGTGACAACCACCTGCTGTCAAAATTGCTTGACGAACCTATCTGTTAAGCTGACCGATTGTTTCCTCCAGTTTGAAAATGTTATATTAAATGTACGTAACACATTGTACTTGAGAAAACATGTGTTCATAAGTTTATGTTATAAGAAAAAGCTAAATATATGGCCACAAATCGGGACTTTTTGAGTACAGTAACATATAAATTGTCAGCGTTAGTATTTCTGTCGAATTATGACGTGGTAACATCGTACGACTTTAGAGCGTAGCTTTTAACCACATACATCCACTAAAAACACCTTAAAAATAGCACACTTGCTATAGTATACGTTTATCAGTAGAGTCTACAAAAGAGGCGTAACATTTTATTTAAGAAGTATTTTATAAAGTTCCAAAATGAAATATAAATACATTTAAAACCGTTTAAATTTATCAGTAGCTCGTAATGTAGCGGGACGCGTTACCTGTAACCGCATTTGTAGCTGTCAATTACAGCGGCCATTGTAAAACAGTGAACGTAATGACACGATACAAAACGCGCTACCACTGATGTTACGATATCCATTTATGACGGCTTCGTCCTGCTGTCACGCAGCTCCTCGCTACTGACCAGAAAACTAGGAAATAGTTTTGTAAAATTCATACAGTGAGAACGAATCTCAAATATTATGATCGTCTTATGTTTTATCTTCGTATATTTTTACTAATTTCAATTTCAAAACTGTTCTCAGGATCCCTAGCGGACATGCGTTTTCAATGTCATAAATAACTTTGTCAATCCGCTAACTTAATAGCATAATTTATCCGTCCCTGGACAACATAACGAGCGCAGCGGATAATAAAGCACAAAAGCACAAGGTGATAATAGCTGTCCGTAAATAATGATTCCTGATTGCCCGCGCACACGGCGAAGAGGTCAGTGCGGATATACCGTTGGTCATGTCGGACCTTGCTTAAGTTCTACTCTTAAAGGTACAGGTAAAAGTTTTCCTAAGGACTATGAAGTCAGCGCAATCTCCTAAATAAAACAACAGCATTAAAACTAACTCGCAAATTTATAAAGCTACGTGTTAATCATATCATTGTTATGAAAGATAATCTATCTGTCCTTGAGAAGAAAACAGATTACTTTTAATGTTATACAGTGACTCACAGTGAGAATGTTTTAGTTACGTCGACCACTAACTAGCAGTTAAAATAAATGTTAAGGTGAACTAACTACTACATTTCCAATGCACCAACTAAGCACGAAGTATATTAAAAAAACTATCCTTTTCATATATGAAACCTTACAAGACAACTTATAGATATCCAAAAAGATAGTAAAATGACATCGTCTAAGTTTCCTACTGCATCAGACCATCGGCATATGAGTTAGAAACTAGGGAGTATGCGTAAAAGACCATTTACATAGTCCCATTCTATTCCGCTGAAACTAAGGTACCGAAAGCCGGACGTACCACACCACAAGCGTCGATGAGTCGGTTGATAGCCCCACGACGCACCATTTATTCACGCTGCAATAAATTCAAATTACCGGATTAACAATAGTACGGATAACATCGAGCGATACACGGCCGACCGCTGTCGATACCCGTGTGCCGTCCACACTACTGAATACCTTTGCAAACTACAAACGCCGTTTGTACTAAACTCATGTTCAACAACATTTCAAACCAACCCCAATAAGTAGCCAACATTCTTAACACGATAAAATTGATAAACTCTCATATAGTTGTACATCTTACTAATATTATAAATGCTAATATTTGGATCGACTGATGGATGGATGTTTCTTTATAGGTATCTCCGATACAGCAGAAAAAATCTCGCTGAAATTCGGCATAGATGTAGAACATTGTCTAGAAGAACTCATAGGATACTAATTAAGTTTTTTTTTTCAATTCCGCGCAGACGGAGTCGCGGGCGAAAAACTTTTACCAATATTCAAGATATAATTTATATTATTTTATAGCTTGATTTCCACGAGCAAAGCTTTTCGAACCTTATACTCTGTGAAGATAAGCAAATAAAATGTTTAAATTATAAGCTAAATACAAAATGCTACGTGTTATCGTTTCTAGAACATGCGAGGTTACAAAATGTTAGAACCCAATAACTATTAGCTAACATGAACGAAAATGTGAATTTAATAGAAATTCATTGGAAATCAAATGTTTTCTTCTGATAAAATATTATTTGATTTTATTTCACATAACTTTATCTACAAGAGATTTAACGGGTGCATAACATTTCGGCTTTTTAATTTTGTTTGTCGGTTATACAAATATTATAAAATAATGCTTAAGTAGGCTTGATAAATATTCATTATGCATGTAACCTGTCTGTAATATATTTATTGTATAGAATTTCTTAAAATGGCTAGTGAAGGTAAGATAAAACATGACAATGCTCGCTGTAATTGCTTAGATATCGGCTAAGTAATTCCGTTCGATTATCCATTGGAAATGGATTTAATGTTGCTTAACGCTATTTGCGTATACAAAACTGTGGTATCAGTAAACGTCGAGGGCTAGAGGCGAGCATGCTCAACTCTCATGAGGTTGCTATCGAATGAGGCGATACAACGCAATGAAAACCAACACCGCGACGAATCGAACGTTGTCCCGTCGCCTTTGAAATTTGTGCAATATTTCGCCCTTTTCACGCAGATATCCCGGCCCGTGTCCGAGCGTCGGACGTGAAACGCAATATCGCCGACTGAACTCAATAAATTATACGCGCTCGAACCGGCTTCGACGCGATTTATATGTCAGCCCGGATGAAATTTTAGATTAGTGTCTATCATATCTATTGTGAATCATATCGACAATACATCATGTCTATTCAATAAAATTTCAACCTGTATTTATTCGCCTACCAACTAATTTATTACCAAATTAATTTGATTAGCATTTCAACAATAACAAAATTAAAATCGATATTATTCATATTTAAATTTTTTCAAATTATATTAATAATATTAATTTTTAATAATCTAAATATATTGTAATGTAAATGCATGCAGATTTTAAAATTAAATAGTACATTTTGAAAATTTTCCAAAGCATAAAATTTTCCCCTCACGCATATTAACTCGTATTACTATCACGTAAGATCCGAAAATACAGTATGTAGTTTAGATGAGAGGAAAGAACCGGCGACTGCGCAATTACTGAACCGTCGCATTCCTGCGGCGGCGGCGCGGCGCGGCGCGTCGCGGACGTTTACTTAAATAGATTCAAACGACTGCATGCGATTAGCGAACTAGCGCACACCGACCATTATCTCTACACAAAAATGAAAAATATTTTCCAACAAATAAATGTAATACAAAAATCTTATTATCATTGTAGTCTTTGTGTCAGAAAGATGGAAATGGAAATTGAATATCGATTGTTATTTGACCATTAACATTTGAAACTGTTAAGTACAGATGTGTTTTCTTTAAAGAAATTAAAGAGATATATTATATAGGAGGTAGTATCGTATAGTATAATGAGTTAAAAATAAATTAATATTATTATAAAAAGCGTCTCTTTAAAGTCTGATGATCAGACTTAACGCAGAAGCCTAAAAACTTCTACTTAAGTCTATCTTATAATATCCTAGTATCTATGTATTTCTTTGCTACGAATTGTTCGTATAAATATAATTAGTGCTAGATGTACAAAATTAAACTTTTTCCAATATCAGGAAATATTCTTGTAAAAACATGTCACAAGGTAAAAAATAGTTTCATTCGATACTACGGGCTTATTATATAAAAATAAATGAAATTCTAATAATAATAGATTTTTATAGAGCAGTCATAACCTCAAAATGCCACGACATTGACAATCTCGTCAATCAAACAGCAGGAAGCGAACAGACAACTTTTATAGATGTCTTTTGTCAGACCGAAACACATACTGTATGTAATAAAATGAAAATTGTGACATCTTCTTTAGAATGTTCTTTTTAACAATATCTAGTTTCGATAAAAATAATTGGATATTGGGAATCTTGCTACTTGTTTATGACGTTAAATGTTTGAGAAATAAAAATAAAGAATACATATACAGGATGTACTAAAGTATTTGATGTCATAATAAATTTACCTTACGTTTTATACAATTTTCCTTAAACAACAAATGAATACAAAAAAATAGTCTAATACAGAAGAAGAGAGAGACAGGGATTGATTTTTCAAGGAGATATTATGTGCCAGAGTTGTTCGTGTCCCCATCATGGGATTCAGAGCATATGCGAGTCAGGCGTGATTAGGACTTTATTACGCTGGGCCAGAGTGTGTTCGTTGTCTTCGTAAGTAAATGCAGGTTGCATCACAATGTTTTCTTTCGAAGTAAGCATGGTTAAATGTACTTATGAGTATAGAAAATTCATAAATACATTTGTACCAATGCAGGGATCGAACAAGACCAGGCCAACGACCGAGTATTTTCAAAGCTTTGAGTTTAACAATACCCAAGTCAACACGTCGTAGTTAAAAATCTCAATTAATATAAATCAAAATCATAACCATACTGTAACTTATATTTTTCCTATTTATTTTTTCGTACCGGATACTTGCGCTAGTAACTCGTTACCTAGAACCCTGGAGCGACAGGCACTATCAAATGAACAACCAGTTCACTATAAAGACAGCTAATTTTAATTTTGTTCTCATCAAATTCAATATAAATTTTACAACTATTGTAATATTACAAGTCTTGCACAATAATCAACTACTTACGATATGTTTAATTGGATAAAGTTGTAAAGAATTTCGAGAAAATTGTGCACCACAGAGTTAAGAATGATTTGTACTGAAATTTTACTTAGTTATATGTATAAATTTAGATTTTTACAACATTCAGCATTGATTTTCGACAAAATATTAAATAAATTGGAAGCGGAAATAGATATAATTCAAACTTGCAGCAGCAAACAGGCAATCAATCTATCGGACAAGCCGCATTGTGCGACCGCAGAGACACCTACCGACCATCCATCAGACTCTATCGATTCATTTACAATCTTCGCTACTACTTATAATTGTATTCAACATTTCCTATATTGTTTTACTAACTATCGAATTGATCCGCGTGGAATTTAAAAAAATCATTAGTATTCTATATGTTCTTCCAAACTATGTTCTATATGTATGCCGAATTTCATCCAAACCCGTTCAGCCGTTCAGGGGGTACCTTCAAACAAACATACATGCATCCATCCATCCATCCAAACAATTGCATTTATAATATTAGAAAGATTTCGACGTCAAAAATAAGTACTCATTTAATATTGTATATCTCCAAAACTATAACAAACCAGATGTTGTTTGATTATCGTTCAATTAACTTTATAGTTTAGGAAAAATAGTAATTTAAAAAAAAGTACTACTTACTTTTGACGTCAAGTATACTAGACCGAATCATTCACTTTGGTTGTTTCCTTCATTTAAATAATTAATTTAATAAGTCTGTTTTTAACGCCAATAAAAATTAAATAAAAAAAGAAATCTTAAAACGAATCTTCATAAAGTTAATTAAAACATTGCGCATGCGTTCAAAAGAGAACATTTCAAATTACCACTGTAACCTAAATTACAAAGAGATTATTAGATAACTAAAAATACTAAAACATTTACAGGCCACATTGGCTTCTATCCAACACAAAGCTATAAAGCCACTGTAAATGATTGTTTTATTTTCTCCTAGTCCTTAAAATCCAATTTTCAAAATAATTAATATTTAATATTAATATTTTTAATGATTTAAATTTATTAATGAAACACAAAATTAAAGAATATTTTTTCAACTTTGATGAATCACCTTAAAGGTTCTTATTAGGTTATTCATCTTATTTACTTATTCACTATGTAAAAGTTTTCTGTTTTGTTTTTCTTTTGTTATACAATTTTGTTGAAAAGATGTGTTCGCCTTTAAGTGTATTACATGATAAGGTGTTCTTAGATATAAACATTTTTTTATGAGATTATAATCATTCATGTAATATGTTGGCTTCCTATTATAAATAAAAATTAATAAAAAAAATGAAAATGACATTTTCATAGAATGTGAAAGTGATTAGTATCTTAGAGTAAGATATTCAAATATAATTGTAGTTATAGTTATAGAGCGATTTATTACGAGAAGTTTTCTATAAATGTTTAAAGCATAACAAATAATCATCAGTACTTGCTATCTGTCACTAGTTTCAAATTAGACAAACGAAACTCTACCCGTAGTAGACGTTTTGAGCGTACGATTTGGTTTCTATGTCCCTTCTATCAATAGTTTTCGTTATATGCTCATTGTCTTTGATTAAGGTATTAGCGCTTCAAATTCCTTACTTTACTTTCAAATTATGATACTATATTATTTATCAAAATGAAATACATCTTATGTTTTTGTTTCTCATGGTTTAGGAATCCCGTACAAAGACGAGTTCGGGATGCTGACGGTGGTCGACGCTTGGAGCGATTTATGCATCGAGTACTGTAATGGCCATATTAATGGAAATTGACACGGGAGACCGCTGAGTCCGTTGAGCCGGCTCGTGAGAGAGCCCTCGCCGTACCCGTTTAAGGAAATATAATATGAACGGCAATCACCATATAATAATATCGTCCTCACACGTTGGACACCCCGGCCGGAGTCGATCATCACGCTAAACGACAACAATTAATTCGTCGACACCGCGGTGTTCTATTACCAGTTTTATATCTCACAATCTTGTTTTATCGTCGTTTAAAAATATAGCACTAGTATCGTTTTTAATGTACTACGCTGAAAGATGCTGTTTACGTTATATTCCGGAAGATATTAATGTCACACGGACCGCATTCTTTTATGCGTTTTATTGCTTTTTTATAACAGTTGTTATCGCTTTGTCACAAACGAAGTTAGTGTTAAACATAGATACACTAGAACCTGGATAAGCGAGAAGCTCTATAATTAAGATTCATTGTCCGATCCCAGCAGACGACCTTCATAAGCGAGAAATTGGCAATCTACTTGCTCAAATACAATTCAAATAAATTTGACTCTGCTGGAAGGTTAAGATGCAGATAATAATTATAAATAACTGAATTGTTTCTATTCTTTCTAAAAACGTAAGTCACTATCTCCGTTAATGTTTCGATATTCATTGTAAGTTAAACGCACTTCAAATTGAAATTATCTTTAAGTGACATTATTTATGTTTGTTCTATAAGTATCCTATAATTCTATTACAGGCAACTATTACTTTAAGCCGCGATAAAGTCAGATTACGGATGGATAGCCTAAGTGTCCCCCGCGTATTATTTATTGGCGAATAATGGCTTCTAATGGCCGCTATTGAATCTGCCACCTGGATATCCTTTATTCCTGCGATCCGCGAGGGGCGGGCCGCTGTCTGGATGCACGTGAATATTCATAACAGCAAACGTTTCGATTCAACTCGTGATTTAATCGATACACGGCCGCACTAACAAACAAAACGTAATTACTCGTTAAGCTCCGATTCTCAATTGTTTTTCGATTCTAAAAAACAAAAATCGTGGACCACGCAAAAGGAAACTTTAAAAGTATTAACGTTCATTTCTTCATACAAGGATGGTATATGGCTTTTAATTCAAAACAAACAAGCAGCGTTTAAAGTTTAAATAAATACGTTTGATTCGGCTTTTACTTTGGTCCAAATAAGCTGTTGACTCCGATAGCTACAAATGGTTTTACTTAGTATCGGCGCTTTGGTTAAGTTCATATTAGTCATAATTTTGCCCGCATTGTACAATAATATCTTTTCTTAACTAACGTGTTATTCTTGTAAAGAACGTAGCATTGCAAGCACTTACTTAAATTTATATTAATACGATATATTTTAAAGATTATGGATGAAAAGAAAAAGTAAAATGCTTTAATAAAATACAAAAAATGTTCTGTATAAAGAACTTTCTTTGAAATACAAAGTAGCCATTAATACGTATAAAACTATTTAATACGACAAAGAAAATGAAATTTTCAATACACTAGTAACCAATACAGACATCTATTCTAAAAGAGTTTAGTATAAAAAGATTAAATAAAATTAATCTTCTTGAATCGAGTCAATATACTTTCAACTTCAATTGTTCGCGTATTGGAATCGCCAGCAGCCAGCAAACAGCAACATTCTAACTAAAAATCACTTACAAAATGGATACATGTAGATGGTCATCAAAAACGAACATAAAAACAAGTGAACATACGAATTTATTTGGTCCGTATGTCGATAACGTGCCGAGTGGCGAGAGTTCAATCTTTTGTTTTCACAGCGCGATGGCATTGAAATTTATTGGTTGTGTACTCGATAACCAGTAGAGGCGTCCCACGCGGCGTTGTACAATGATCGTCCAGCGTCGTCAGTATCGCGCCTTTCGGAAGGCATCGCCGGCACTATGCTAAATACGGTCCATAAATAGCAAAGGTTATGGTCTCGTAAAAACAAAGTCAAGCTGCGTGAACACCCTGCGCGCCTATAAACAACGCACGTCATCGCGCACCGTCCCCAGCCTTTGCTTGCTTGCTTGCATGCATGTTGCACTAAAACGAACACTCGTGCGATATCTCGATGCGGGCGTGGACATAGCCCGCCTAGATTATCTCATCAAATAAGTCACGGGATAATTCTAGATGTTTGTAAGATAATAAGACAAACCCCTGAAGTTTATTGAAACAAGAACAAAAGTGTTATATGGAATAAATAATTATGAAATATCAAGATAAAATATCTCACAAGTTCAAGATACAAGTCGCTTAAGTTTTTTCTTTCCGGTACTAAATACTCTTCGTGTTCGTATATTAATTTCAAAAAATTTACTGCCATATCAACTCTCTTCACAGACGTAATAAACTCTCCGAAAATTACACAATAATTCTTTATCTCACCTGATCTGTAAGGTGAGGAAGGCACATTCCACTCTATTCCATTCTACTTCTTTGAATTCGCTTTAACATTTGCGTCAATAACATGTCACCAGATAACTCGCTTGCCACTGATATCCATAAAAATATCTCCACACTTCTACACCTGTAATGCCGTTAATAACTACTGCCCACATTTATATCTCAATAGTATTATGATAGATATACATTCATATTGGATATTAAGAACTTAATTACTGAAATCTTACCAGTTGTCTAATTGAAAGAAAAACTTCTATTATTTATTCAGTCTGTACTACATTTTAATTGTATAAAAACTCACTAGCTTACTTATTAAGGTCGTATATGTCACAAAATTGTGAAAAAATAAATGTTAAAAAGTTTCATTGCTATATGAAAATAAATGTTAACGTATAACCGTTTATAGCGCGATAAAATGTTTAATAATGTTATATTTATACATTACATTAAATTTTGATTAAATATTGTAAATCAAAGAACTCGACTCTTGTACATTAACATTTGAAATCGATATTAAAAACAAATATGAGGTGACAGTTTACAAGAGGAAGGTATAACAAGGTCTGTGTTATTGGTGTCGCCTACAGAGAGGCACATCAGGGCGCAATTTGAGGCGTCATTTTAGTCACCAAAGCAATCTAAGCATGCTGCGCCGACCCGAGCCTGTCGTATCACAGGGCGTTGTCAAATATCATTATAAGTACCTCTCACATATTATGTGCCCAAGAGGGTGCGATTTTATTGCTTTAGAATATAACACCTTTTTAAAATACGTAATTTAGTATTTTAGGCGAGTGTAATGTGGCCTTAAATATGTTTGATATACCGAACAATGCGAAAGCCACTTAGGTCTTTCTATGTCTCATAGATATCTATAATGTCTAAAAAACTGGCGAGTAATTTTTTCTTATTCCAAAAACAACTCACAAACACATCAGTACTAAAGTTTAAGAAATATATGTAATAAAGTTGAATTACGAAAAAAATGTCTTCCTTGTTTACGTCTTTTCTTATTTATCACTATAATAAATATTGAGTTTTTAAAGTCGCGTATCGGACATAAAATATTTCAAAGTATTTACACCATACTTTTGTTTATTGACATCATCGAAAAGATTATCTCAGGGGAAAGTAATGAAATGCAAACGGATTAAATCATCACGAAGTCTTGTCAGTTCATTCATAGTCTGAAATAGCGAGCTACAATGTAATGTTCTAAAATAATTGTTTGATACATATCCCCTTTCACTATGCAGAGACAATTTTCACACGGCAAAGATAAGGATATCTCAACAATACTGCAAAGCTAGCACAAATTGAGGGAAAGTAACATCCAATTTTGATTACGTTGACCAAACATCTTTAGCCTTTCGGACAGTGTATAAAAACTAAACGAGTCAAAATAATAATTGTTTTCTCTTTGACACTCTCTCAATATAATAAAAAATTATTGAATATTCAACTTTTTTTTCAAATTATTGAACTGCAACTTTTTATGTCATTGTTCTCTATTAATAACTTCCTCCTCTACGTACCTATTTGCCCTTTACTTTAGATCTGTTCAGGATTGCCATGCCATATAATAGGAATGTAGAATAGTGAGAGTAGAATCTTCTTTTCGCAGTGATTTGGAGCAACTCTTTCGTCAGATAAAAAACTCAATACAACTTGGTAGCAGTATGGTGCCAATAAATGCCTTTGCAGCTCCAAATTACACACCGTAAATTCCATAAAACCTCGAAAATATCTTTGTTTCTATATCCGGATAAACGGTGTTCAGATGGCGGTCCTCGTAGGAACACAATTATATCGTAGCTCCAGGCCAAAGCCGCGTCCGATGCGCCCGCGACACTCGGTGCCGACACGCGGCCTGACCTCTGCCACCGATGTATCATTTTGCCCCCAACCAGTTGTTTACATCCTTGCTTTTGAAAGGGCACTAACGAAACCGAATACAACGAATAACTAAAGCGCACAGTAAGAGATCATTTGTTTTTACCCGACTGACTCAGGAATCGCGTAACATCTTAGTACGAATGTACGTAAGTTTGCGGGTTTGTAAGTTCCATTGCGACTGACTATAGACTAAACGATTAAATCTTACATTTATTCAATTTTACTATATTGGTCAATTTAATTCTTTTGTACATTTGGAATGTATTTTATTATCACATCTACTGTCTCGTTAAATATATTTTAAAAGAAAATACCTTGATGTTTGAGAAAATCGAACGACAGATTATAAGGTTACTGACCTTTACTAAATTGTTAAAAATAGATGTTTCTTTGTTAAACATATTTGGTAAATATATTAACTATTTTACCTACTCTGTTATAATATATCGTTGCGATGCTTTATTCAAATGTAAGGTGAATTCAGCGTTGCAATTGCAACGCGAAGTTGAGATTTGATTCTAAGGTGAGATAAATCTGCGAGTTGTCGATAGATCGCGAGCTTTATTAGAGCATGCGAATTGAATACAAATAGGCGACATGACGCGTGCAGTCACGGAACTATGAAAACTTGTCTACTCGAAGTGTTAAAATTAGATTTACTTTAGTTTGTTTTGTCCATATACAAACTGCACTTTTGTCGTAGACCGTTTAAGGTAAAACACTTTTTGACAATCTCTACAGAATGACTGAAAAAGTAAAATAACGTAACTAAGAATTATATCAAGATATTCGAGTAATACCTACTTTTATTTTTCTACTTATCTATCTCAACTGATACGTATTAATTTTGAACCTTTATTCGTAGCTGCATTAGGTACTAGAGACAAGTTGCACGGAGGAGGCTAATGCATAAGCCGCTTACACAGCTATTTTATATAATCCTGTATTTCATGACCTGTATACAGCGTTAACCACTGCCGAATAACCGAACGGAACTGAACATGTGAAGAACCGATTCTAATGCATGTTTTTAAGGGTTTGAGCAAACAGTATGATCTGTTGATGTGATAATTTGCCGGATATGCTTGAGAAGTTGAACAGACACATTAATAACATTGATTCTAATTTTAATTTGTGTACATAAAGTTGTCATACTTTTTGAATTAGTTGTGTAACTTATATACGAAGTTTTATTTGATTATTTCATATATTTATGACTACAGTTAGTTTTATCGATAGTTACTAACAGTGTATCAGAGAGGCGTGTAATTAAAGTTCTAGTTGCTTTAAAAATCAGGTTATTGGTTATAAATAATATGAATATCGTGAGCTTGGCTACTACCACGCTGCGGTCCATCGAGACGTTGATTTATCACATCAAATTGTGTATTTTTCATCGTCAATGATCTCTTGCTGTTTCGGCGTCGATAAGTGCCGTTTAACACTTGATATAGTGTCGGTAATTTGTAGCCGGGACCCGCTTTTTCCTTTTCAATTAGGCCAAAATTGGACTTTATGGCGTAATAACAACGAGCTTGTTTAAAGAATTTAACAAGCCGGCTTGTTCTTAGTTAAAATTAAATTGAACGGAAGTCTATTAGACACGTCTAATAAGGCGTCAACAAGCTAACTCAAGAGAAGCTTTTAAGACATAGATTTTTATAATGTAAATTTTGTATATCATCAACATTTTACAAATACGTAAATTGAAAAACATTGAACCACTATTTAAGGATACTGCGCCAAATTTATGAAAATATAGTCATCCCTCTGATTATTATTAACAAAACAGTGATAATAATATGTTTTAAATAAAGATTTCGATCTCAAAAACGAACGATAATAAAAGCAAAATCTATTTCTTATAGATTCATTAATGAATAAATAACAATTATAGTAGCAATGTTATCTTAGGTCGTCTTTCTATTTTCTTATTTTTCTTAGTCGAGCGTGAAATAAAAGCTTTTTAATTAACCTTTTCTTCTTCGATAATGAACGAAAGGTTTTCTTTGTTTTGATAAACAGAAATTTAAAAAACAGTATAAGTGTACTGATTCTTTACATTTATTATAATATAAATAGAAAATATTATTTGCGAATACATTTCATCTCTAGACATTGTAGATGGAGCTTAAAGTATTAATGTATTGAAAAAAAATGGTGTTAAATTTTTCTATTGAGCAGAATCGATAAATTATCCTAAAAATAAGAACTTTTGAATATAAAAAAACGCAATGATTTGTTAAAGTTATCGCCAGTAAATTATGTATTATCTAGTTGTAGTTAATTACATATATGCGTGGTCAACTGTAAAAGTACGCACTTCGGTCAATGGAACTACGTGTTGCGAGTGTTGACGTAATATTGTAAAAAGTTTGAAAATGGCACTTACCACGTCGATGTCCCGGTCAACGCCTACAGGTGCCTGGTCACTCTGTCGGTGTCTGTCGAGTCAAATAAGTACACACTAAGTCACTACCATACAGTCTAAAGACGCCAGCGAGATGCACCACTTCCCGTAAGCGAGCTATAGACGCGTCATTATCGTACCGAACGCGGAACCGTGAACTTAGCGACCCTGTACTATTAACAAAAGATATTACTTCTGACAACTTCCGATGCTGAAACCCAACTGACTGGCGTTTACTCACTCCCTTTCCCGCACACTACCCGCAGGCCCCGCGGCCGGCCGCAGCGGTGGGGGATTTCAAAACTACCCGCTTGTGCAGGAGAATAAAAGTAACCGACCTACCGTCTCTAACTTATAAACCGCCAAGTTTAAAATGTCATTATTATGACGTCACTACATCGCAATTATACCGAACAATTTAATAAGTATTTCTTTTATAAAAGAAAATGAAAACATCTTTGTCACTTTAAAAAAAACATTAAATTATCTTCTTAAAATATGATGTTAGACATTTACCGTGTAGTATAACAATGTATAAAAATGATTTATCAGGTGAATGCTATAGTAAATGCCCTAAATAATATACAAAACTACATAACTTTTCTCAATTTAACCACAGTTAGTTGGTAAATCTTGGGTTTGACCCGAGTTCGTACATTTACAGTAACATACACATTCGTACAAGTGTTCGGTGAATTACGAATGTGCTTGTAAATGACATTATAACAAATATCTGTTAACCACAACTACCTGCATGACTGATAATAACTGCTCGCTTAGTTTATTATCTTAGTTGTTTAATTAAATAGGGTCCGAGAACTCCATGCCGAAACGTCGTAATGAGATGTGTTGACCATGTTCATTCATGCATGTATTTATCTACAATTAATGTTATACGTTGATTACATTCTATAATATGTATTTTAAATTCAATTAATTTAATCATATCTTTTTTTAACTGCAACGTAAAAAAAATAATTACAGAATGTTAAGAAAAATTACTTATATAGAAATCAAATTTTACGCTTATGGGAACGATTTAAATATTCACAAGAAGTTCATAAGAAAAATTATTTACCTAGCTGGCTACCTAAGATCTAAGATCAGACACAGCATGGCTTTTACGCACTTTTAAATAACCAACTGATATTTATCTTAATATTTTAAGTCGAATAAATCACTTAAATTAATTACAAGAAATAAAAAAGAAAACAAAGTTTAAAAATGCACACACAGTCTACAGACAGCTAAAATGGCGTTGGACGGGACACATGCTAAGAGGAAACAAAGAGAAATGGAATAAGCTAGTAACAGATTGGTATCCAAGAGATAGCAAAAGAAATAGAGGCAGACAAAACAAAAGATGGGAATATGATTTTAAGAAAATAGCTGGACCGTTATGGATCCCCTTAGCAAGAGATAGGAATACTTGGAAATCTTTAGAGGAGGCCTTTGTCAATTGACAAGCTTTTCAATACAAACAAGTTGCCGATCATTTAAATACTAGTAGAATTGTTTAAATTAATTTAGTTTTTTTTGTTAATCATAACTATCATAAATTGTAAAGCAATAAAGGCTATTTTATTTTATTTTATTATTTTTTATTTTATTATTTTTTTATTTTAAATCACTTAAATAGGAAGGTGAATATTGACCATATAACTATCCAAATACTTCTAAATTCAATCAAATTGTAACATTGCTAATATTCAAATAGATAAATAAAGTAAATCGTGTATCCATTTTGGTAACATTTGCTATATAGTTACAACGAACTTATTAATATAAATGTGGGTGTTGATTCTTGACAATATAACCTTAAAAGTACAGTCAATCGAGTTTGTTTTTTATCCAAAAGCTAAACAAGTGATAGGCTAATCGGGCGGTGACGCTATAGCCCGCGTTGAAGCCTTATAAGCCAATGTTCCTACTCGCCCCCGCGCACTCGTCCTAATCACGGAACCTTCGCAGCGAACCGATTTTTTTCCACACAGGCCTTATTTATATGCAAATGTGACAAAATTATTGATACGTGAAATTAGTGATTTGTTCAGATCAAAAATATATGGCCTTAACAGTCTGTAAATCCTTTGTTTCGACAGCTACCGTCGAATACATACCATCATATGGGTTTCAAAATTACATACTTAAAGATGGCGGTATGAAGTCTTGTAGATTTCCTTTTCCATGAGTCGTCTATGTCAAACGCTAAATTAATTACGTCAAATATGATGATAATTAATAATGTTCATGAAACGAAAGTGGAACTAATTAATAAGTGAAAAAGCAATAAGAATAAACAAATATATAGAGAAGCTAAAAATATTTCCGAGATGTCAAATGGCTAACTGGATTAATTAAACAGACAGTCGTCGACTGTTGCTAATTACGAAAACCGTTAATACACCATCCCATGGAAATATCGATGGGCTATTTTCGTTATTCCTGCTAACTGGCCTTCGATATTTATTTATTATCTAAATGAGAAGTTATGAAACGACCGCGTCATTATATAAGAGACAGTGAGCTGATGTGACGGCAGCATGATATATAAGTGCGTCATCGCGCCCCACTCGCCCCACGCACCGTACTTGTCCCATTCACCCCATGCTCCTCTACAGTGTTATCAACGCAATCTGTCATTGCTCTCATTATCTAACCGATATAATTCCTTATTGGAAATTATTACTACCTATGCCCGCGATTTCGTCCGCATAAAATACTGGTCTCGGGTATTAATTTAATTAGGCTTATTATTTTACTTAAACTTATCATATTTACATAACCCTTGCATACTCCCATATAAACTTTCATCCCCTATTCCCTTTTGTTATTTTTCACTCTGAAGGAAAAAACATTTACAAACTTTGAAGACAAATATCCAATACAAATTTTCATCCCCACTTTCAACCCCTTACAACGTTAAAAAGTAGCCTATTCTCTTTCTCACGCTCTATACTATCTGGGTACCAAATTTATATTGGCTCAGTAGTTTTGGCGAGAAAGCGAGGCAAAGAGATAGATAGGGTTTACTTTCGCATTTACAATAGTAGTAAGAATTTTGGCGGTATTTTATCACTACTTCTTGTATAAAAACAAAACATCATTTGAAGAAAAGTTAATTTTTTACGTGGGTGTGAATATCTTGTAGTTTAAAGGGCCTGACCTATTTATAGTGTGGGATGACATGTAATTTATTTTTCGCCGACGTAACGTCAATCCAATTCAATGGTTTCTTTAATAAATAATGGCTTGTTCTATTTATCTACGTACGAAAAGTTACTGGGCTCGCGTCCTTTACCTTTAAATGCCATAATACCACGTGGGCGTCGGAAGTACGTGGGCTTAAATGATTAGATTTTTTCAAATTTATTCCCACCTAAGTTTTTGATTTTCATTTACACCTGTTCCTTATATTGCATAACTATTTACCACGACTTCGTGGTATCTCATGTCAAAGTTCGATAAGATGTGCTGAACTATGCAGAGTTGTCGAGGAAATGTAAATCAAAAGTATCCCAAGGGAACCCTGTGCATTTCCAGGATCTTAGATAGCCTATATGTTGTTCCGGACTATGTTCTACATCTATACCAAATTTCATCGACTTCCATACAGCCGTTCCAGATGCCCCTTCTAAAACCATTCCCATTTATAAAAATAGTAAGATAATAAGATTTTGTTTATTCCTAACAAATCATCCTATTGCAAATGTTTCGACTACAGACTTTGCTCTTGATGGCTTTAACAAGGTATTTACTCTAAAAATAAATATTCGAGTACACTTACAAAGAAAATGTGAAAGAACGTATTCTATTCAAAAAACAATGCTTACTCTACGAAAGTATTATTTTAACGAAATCTCTCAGAAATAGAAATTTAAACGAAGCCAAATAAAATAAATTATTTCTAAATATTAATGTAAGAACACGAAACTGGTAGCTCCATGAAAATTAGAAATACTGAGAAAGTATTATACATTTGCATAGTTAAAAAATTTTGCGTATTGCAGTAATAATCAAATTATAAATATCACATTTATTGAACGGAAAATGAAAAACAATTGCACTGAAGATTTTCCTCATACTTTTCATATAACCTTGGAGCACAATTTAATCGTGAACTTTGACCTTTACATTGTAAGAACGGAGATCAACAGATGGTTTGTTGGCATGGCAACGCTCAAACGATTACCGTCTAAACTCTTAGCTTTATTTTTGTTAAGCTTTGTACTTTATCCTTTTAAGCTTCTTACTAAATTAGTAAAAGTTTGTAGATTTCATTAAATAATAATCTTTTTTGTATGTAACATCTTTAGAGAAATAACTCGTAACAACCAATTCGCATCGTCAAATATTTTTTTTAGTCTATATTTCATTAATTTCTCTCTCGCTCACTTATTACGTCTCCTCATGACCAGGTGTTTATTTTTAGTGTGAGCGAATGATTTATCCGACGTACGTAACTCGGTAACTATCTCGAGCGCCAACGTCACGGGAGCGCGTGGCGTGCGGCTAATTGTGGCATCGCCAAAACGGTCCCTGCCGGCCAGAGTAAAAGCGGAGCGTGATTCAGCGCGGAGAAAGCGGTCGGCAGGCTGCTGAACGGCCGAGCCTCCTCGCCCGCGCCATGCCGCGCGCCGCTACGCCCGTACGACCCAAGCTTTTCGCACCTTCCGTCGTCGTCGCGACGCCGCGCCATTTTCCCGCGCACGTGGGCGACGCCGGCCTAGCGAGGGCGTCCGGCCCGCGCGCCATTAACGCGTCCGTCGTGAATGAACGCCGACCTCGAGCGGGTGGCTGCCATCCATTGACAGGGCGCGCGCTCCTCGCTCGCCGCACGCCGCACGCCGCACGGGGGCGCGCCGCACGCCCTCGCGTCTCGCCGCCTCGCGCGCACCAGTCGAGGATGTGGCGCTCGACGCGCGACTCTCGTTCGCGAAACCCGTGTTCATTTATCAGTAGACGCTCGGATCCGCCGTGGTGCTGAGCTTTAGTTAACCACACGTGCTGTGATTGTGTCGATTAGTCGATAAGTAGTCTCAATACTCGTGGATCGTGTCGTGCGTATCGGCGTCTCGGCGCAGGAGTGGCCGGTCGCAAGTCTGTGCGTGCAGTGCGCAGGTGTGTGTGTCGTGGTCGGCGCGGGGATGCGAGCGTGCGATGCTCTCGGTGATCGCGATGCGTCGGCCGGAGGACGAGGAGCTCGGCCACGGCGACGGCGACGAGTTTGTGGACATATCACAGATGCAGCTGGTCGTGGAGGCGGGCCCGAGCGGGCTGCAGTATGCGGGCCCGGCGCCGCCGCTCGCGCAGCCCGCGCCCCCCTCCGCCGACACCGCCTCCACCGCCTCTACTTCCGTCGACGACCTCTTCGCGCTCTACTTCACACCGGCAACACAGGGTAAGGTTGCGACTCCTGTAGTCACGTGTCTAATCAGATATAGGTATACCCAAGTGCTGCTGTTGCTTTACATCGTCAATTAAATACAAAAGTATATTAAAATAAACTGATATTTTTAACAGTAAACAAATATCAAAGAAGAACAAGGTATATTTAAAAAAAAGTAGCCTCGGTTCAGTATATTTTTCCGAACGCTTCAAAATATATTACAAGTGTTTGTAGTGACAAACTATGATGCATAACATACTACGTACCTTGATCTTTACACATGCATTAAATATTGTACTGTGTCTTCCTTTTTTAATATCGATCAAAATATTAATTCGGAATGCTGACATAAATAAAGATTGACACAACAAACTTTGTAGAATGGTCAAAAACAAATACTACCTTTGTACATTCAATTTTTACTTCTATAAGAGGGGCCTTGAAGGTGCTTATTAAACCTTCAACTTGTATGACGCAGTAACAACCACAGATGACAATATTCTCGTAATCTTTGCTTATGCGAACGGGTTTAATAATACCGAAAAGTACCTGTTTATATGCAGATATCCAGTAAAATAAAAAACTAGCATTCGTCCATGACTCCGTCCGCGTCGAATTTAAAAAAAACTTAATTAATAGCCTATATGTTCTTCCAGATTATGTTCTACATCTATGCCAAATTCCGTTCTTAAGATACCTTCAAACAATCATCCATCCATCCATCTAAAAGTTGGCATTTATAATATTAGTAAGAAGTAAAATAAGATGTCAGGTGGATGAAATATTTTTAGGAAGATTATTATTTTACTTCTCCACTAAATTAGCGTGAACCTGCTCGGAAATCTGGCCAGATAAGAACTCCCAGAAGGAATATAACCTACGCCTAACGTGGAAGAAGAATATTTAATGATCGATAACGTTGTCCATTTCTAAAATTCATTGGGGTGCATTTCACCTATCGAATCGGCCCATTTATGCAACAGATAAAGTCTAATTAGAAGTTATGTTTGATGTCAAATTAACGCCTCTTTATTTAAATGGTTACTTGAGAGCTCCTTATTATAGTTATCTCATACTCTAAGTGCGGCGGTTTAGATACAACCGAAAGTCACAACTGCGTAGCCAGTTTAATGATGCTAATAGAAAAACATTGTTCTATTAGCATCATTAAACTGGCTACGCAGGAGCACTTGTTACTGATTAATTGATAATATTCTGGGAACGAGTTCCTAGCACCGCGCTCCTACAATTGCAAGATCAGAAGCAGTGATTCCGTTGTCTGCTATTAACAATCCAGTATGGCCTGCCGCATGCAAACTCTGTGATACTGAATTAAACCCTACAAAATGGTTGACATCGATAACGATTTGTATTGTCTGATATTAACACATATCTCTCTATATTGAACAGACATTTAAAATATGTATCAATAGATAAATCAAAAATTAATTCACAGGTATTTTGCAATTATGTCTCATTCTTTATTGAATATCATACTAGTGTTCATAGTCGCTGGATGCGAGAAACAGAGGTCCACGTATTGTGATACTCATTGGGGATGGCTTATACCTAGCAGTGAAGGGATACAGATGATGAGAATAGTTGTAACGTTTCGTAACTCATAGTGAAAATAATAAAATTCATAGCACATTAGACTACACTTGATATATAAAATATTAGTAAATAAACAACACAGTTTTAGAAGAATAAAATGCTTCATAGATAACAATATGTTCAAAAGGATTCAAGAAAAGAATGATCCAAGTCTGAACTTCAAATCCAAAACGATTACTCCAAAGACTATAAGAAACTTGAGCAAGCTAATCATAAACATGCACATACTCCAGCAGTTGAAATTAAAAAAAATGTCACGCATGCCTTTCAAATAGATTCTTAACATGCTTATAACATAATCATAGATTAAGAAAAACAATAAACACATCGACAGCACAAAGTGTTGCACAACGAACATTCGAATATCTCTTAATGCGACAATATTCCAATTTACGACTACTTTATATCAATATCTCCAATTAATGCTCTTTATAACGTTTACGAGGCAATTAGATATGCAAAGTGGTCATTGGGTATAGCATTAAACAGAAAAATGTGTTGCGGACTCATCCTCGGCATTCCACAGATGTACGTACGTAAGTGTTCATAGTCCGTGGCGTCAGTTCCCTTCGTAATAATTAGGATCAGCGTTCGTATAATGTTATCTGGGACGGATGCTGCTAATCGACTGAGTGTCACCAACAAAATGTTATCTTGTCCTCCGGACAAACTACAAACATTGTGCAAAAACAATCTCATATGTCTTTTCATTATTTTTTTTTGCAATACGATGGTAAACGTGCAAGCAGGTCATCGATGTTATGTTCTGTCCATAGGCAGTTGACGCTGATCAACTAACGCCTAACGCTCTGGGCTTAGATGGTAGACAGATACCACGGACATCCATTTGGATTGGATTGTGGACCAAACGAACCCGCAATCTACTTTTCGCCTTTTCGGGAGACGGAACGTGATGGGTGGCGAGTCGCGTCGCCGCCATTTTCTGCCGGAAATTCCCACATATCTTTAAAATTTATTTGCTGATGTGTGCGGCTTACATCACGATATTTTGCTTTATTGTAAGAACCTGCAGATTACATAATGTGCTGCAACCCCTGAGGCACCGACGTTCCTCCTTAAATCACATTGAATAATTATATTGTGAAAAAAATCCTAATCGTATTAAATATTTGTTACGACTCAAAATAATAAAAAGATTTAAAGAATGTAAAATAAGGAAAAAGTCTTATGATACGAAATAAAGATATTGCTACAAAAAGCAAGGAAATGTTCCCGTCACTCAAACGGATGAGCAACGAAGAATTTTCGATTCCATTTCCTTTGTACTTTTAGTCTATTTTTGTTTTAGGATATTTTATAATAAATACGGTTTTGTTTTTCGTTAAAATTTTAAACATTGCATCCTCGGAACATCATAGCATAATTTCGTTGAAACTATTCAATAATTATGGAACACAAGCATACGGAGATTTTTTATGTATTCATGTAGACAAAAAGGTTATTAATATTTAACTATACATATATTTATGAACATATAATAAATTAATTTGGTGCAGACAAAATTCACGAGAATTTTGTCTACACCTAAATAATAATAATGGCCTAATCTATAACATCTGAAAAGAGGTGGGACTAGGGTATACTCATTCGTCTCTGATTGGATGTTATCAGAGCAAAGGCGTTGGTAATATCTAAATTCTATGAAAAATAATAACATTCACTGGAAGCAAATGTGAGGGCTTCTTCGTTCTTCTCATAAAAGTACATAGGTATCTGCTTGCTATAAGCTCATCAAAAATGGCGAATATTCCATTACGTCTAAAACAAGCAAAACTAATTCCATTTTGAAATGCTTATCAGTTTTGAGAATATTAATTCTTACATCTGAATAGAATTTATTACTAAAGCGACGTCTGATGATATTTGGAGTTTTAATAATTGGAGTGTAGAAAAATTAAAACTGTTGGATTAACAATTATTTAGTAAGAGCTGTATATTAAGGTCAACTCTTTTTAAACACCCTATGTATAGATACAAACATATAGATAAAATTATTACAATAGAACAAGAGCTCATCTTAACATATGAAGAGTTTCAAAAGGGACATAAAAGGGCTGAATTGAAACCACGCACCCATACATGGCACCTAAATTATCTGATAAAGATATCAAATATATCTGAGCTCCTGGTAATGCGTGCCGATACTGTCAAAAAAGGTGCATCCCACGCCCAGCGCGTCAGATGAAGAGGTCGGCTCGTCAGAGGTGCCCACACTAGGGGCCGTTACACCTTGCCGTTCCCAGATGTGCGATAGCCAAGTCTTTGTATGGCCGCGGGCAGGGGCCACGCACGTGCTTTTGTACCGGGCCGCGCCGTCTCACGTCGCCGCACATAAATCGACAATCTAGTCCTTACCAGACAAATGCCAACCATGTAGACGCCGATTTGCATCTCGAAGATCACTAGCGACCGCGACTTAATCGCCGGATGCTTTTATCCATGTATTTTAATAAAACTTCATAGCGTATTATGAAATAACTTAAACAGCGGCACATAAGTTTTCTGGATACAGTGCCTACATCTGTTTACTTAAATGCTTAAAAAAATACCTTGCTACAAAACTAATTGTTTTCTTTCAATCGAACACAATGACACTGAAAGCACAACTCGGCAACCGGAGAGGTTAGTATCCTTTGAAATTACACAGATCAGATGTACTTAAGTGTTATGTTTTGGCGACTTATCCTTGTATCCCCTTCCTTCAAGTGCAACAGTTTAAGCCAATTCGAGTGTCTATTGTGCCGGGAAGTAAGTTCCCGCGCTTGCGGCGCACCTGCGGCCAATGATGGAGAACAATTGCTATCATTAGCGACCATCGTCGTCCGTCGGGGCGCACGCTAAACATATTCAAATAGTCCCAACTACAATGCGACTTAATTTTAAAGTCAATAAATTATCGCTAATGCTCAATTTGCGTCGACCGGTTAACAATGCCCGTTCCCGCAATTACTTAAACGCATGTAACAGAACGATACGATCTGAGTTCGGTCGTCCGGCGTCATTGTCTCACCAGATACGAACACACGGGCCGCAATTACACCGCATCGAGTGCCACTGACTCACGGCCGCGATACGGCCGATTGATTGCGCCATAAAACTTCGCTCTCGGTCAACGTAATTAGTATTGCACTATAACAACATCCTTAAACAGACGAAAACGTCGCCTCTATCTTTACACTGGCTTTTACCCTTGTGTACAATTATCATACTGTTGTTTCCAATACAATTTTTCTTTTTAGAAATCGAGGAAGCGTGCACGTCAAATGACTTTGTTTCAAGGTCAGTAATAGTAAAGCCGGCTTGAAATTCCCGTAGACTTGGACGAAATGAAATAACAATCGCGTAACACTTACGACCATAACAGCAATGAGTTATATGTACGGGAATTTTCTTTTTAAAGTGTCTTGACGTTCATTCTCCATATTACCTTTCCTCGTAGTATTTTATCCAAAGTTTCTAGACCAAATGCAGAAGTATAATACTGCAGTCATCTTAAGTGAAGCTGCTGCGATTGTCCAACAAACCTTTGATATCTGAGACTGATCTTTGACACAATAGAGATAGCAATAGGTTTTAAAAGGTGGTTTTGGTCTCAGAGACTCATGATTAATCCGACAATACAAGCATTACTGACAAATGAGAACATTTTACTGAGGTTGGCCGTCAGTTCAGCGAAACCATCCCTGTCCTGTGTCAAGCGAAAAAGTTACTCGTATGTACGTACTGCATTAGTGTATATTTTTACAATTCTGATTGCGGAATTTCTGCCATTACAACGTATGAATAATGAGATATATGTAAACATCCTTGTACGCAAGTAGAATTATGTTTAATATGGCATATGAGCTTTCGTTAAGATAACTCATGTTATATTCAGGTAACGTAGTATAAAACAGCTTCTGGTAACAACTGAGTATAATAACACGTTCGTGTTGTCCGGGACGTTATCGCGACACGAAATGTTTTTAACCGTAGATTTCCACTGTCGAAACATCGAACAAAAAAACATGTTTTTATTTTAGATAAAAATAAACTAGTTCATCACCATTATTATCAACCTGCCCTTATCCCTATTGAGGGTCGGCACAGTATGTACTACTCCTCCATACATCGCTATCAGCCGTCATATCCGAATCAACCTCCTTCCTACGCATATCCTCTTTCACATAGTCATTCAATACTTTTTTTCATCTTCCTCTACCTTTGTAGCCATGCACATTCAATCTCATTACTTTTTTGCTTATATTATCATCATCCCTCCGCATAACATGTCCAAACCACTCTAATCTTTTACTCCTCATTGTAGTAAACATTACTCCTAATTTCTCGATTACTGGCGCTACTTTCAAACTTCCTCAAATATACACATTTTTAACTTTATCCTTTCTTGTCGCACCACAATAAAAATGAACTAGTTGTTTAGATGAAAACGCCAACATATTAATTGTAACATTTAAAATTTTAAGAATTTAACTCATAATACAATAACTAGCCGTAATGTCAATCTGTCTGAACTTGGTACAATTATGTTGAAGGAACGGCGGACAATGCGAGTTTATTTGATGATAATCTCTGCTAGAATTCCACAGAGTGCGACCATGTCTGTGAGTACGTGACCGACTGTGGAATAGATACTGAGCTAGGATCACAACACTTTCTATCGGTTTACCATCATAAGTTAAATTAGTAAGATATTTTTAAGGAAAGTCGGACTCAGTTCGAGGTTTTTTGGGAGTTTCCTTCCAAAAAATTGGCAGATTTTATACCACAAATTGTTTGTTGTTCAGTTGAGAGGAAAAAAAATGACAAAATGAAGAGTTTTACACTTCTTCAGTTGTGCATTGACTGACTTTTTGTGTTAGATGACGCAGATTTAGCTGCGAAGGGGAACTTGCTAGTTAAAATGTTAAATCGGTTCTACACTGAAAGGCGATGAGCGTTTTACTCACGTTAATCTTGGACAAGCGATTTTTCAAGATTTACGAGAAGACGACAAATTGAATAGTATCTGTTGTGAAGCTGGAGCGTCGCCAATGTCCCTCTCGTTTTAGTCTTTGTGCAATCGCCCTATTTTTCTAAAGTGTACCAGTTGCACGCGTCACGCCCGTGCGTTTCTGTAACGACTGCTTCCAAAATTAATACATTTAGCTTTACTTACGAATACTTTAAAATTTCGCATCTTTGTACTCGTGTATAATATTTTAAGCATTATTTTTTTGTGAGGTTCCTTAAGCCACTGTTTATTCATTCAATATCCTCTGTCTTCGGGAAAGATGTTTTGATGAATCGATGGATGTTTGTTTCAAGGTATCTACGGAACAGCTCAACGAATCTCGCTGAAATTTTCCATAGATGTAGAACATAGTCCGGAAGAACTCATAGACTACTTATTAAGATTTTTTTTAATTCCGCGCGGTCCAAGCCGTGGGCGACAGCTAGTATATAATTAAATACACAATGATTGTTTCGTAATTTCTGGACATTCTTTATAATCAAATTTAATTAGTGTTCAATCTCGTAAAAGTTTAAAAGACAATTGAATGATGTAGAGATACAATTAAAAATTAAAACACTTTATGGTTCATTAAAACATGACATAAAATAATGTTACACTTCACTGTCAACGTCTTGACCATAAACAGCAAGACAATATCACGTCTCGGAGCGTTCATTACTGCATTAATACTAATTATCTTCGTCGTCTCGGTCGCGTGCCCTCGCTTTTGACTCATTGCGATCTCTCACAACTAATGTAATAAGCAGCATAATAGAAAAAAAGCGGATCCTCTAATTGACTGACAAGTGCAAGACCCTGACCGCTGTGATGAATATTGAACAAAATTAGTTGCCTCATCGAAACTATAAGCGACGTTCCATTTGCAATAACCTTGTCTAGTGAAGTATTGTGCCCTACTAAATGTGTTATACCGTGTCAGACGGCGGACCATCAATCTTTTATTCAGTCGACCATAAAACACTTCAGCGGCCAACGCAGTATGTGGTCGTTTGATGATATTTCCGATTTTAAATTATGTTAAAACCCCTTCTATTAGTTCTCAGTGTCTATTTTATGTTATTAAAATCTTCAATGTTTATTATTTTATTTATTTTCATATATTATATTTATATGATTTGATATTTTTCACGTAACAATGCAAAAATGTTATTTGTAACAAAATTGTTAAACTACTTACGTCCATAACTGTGAAATAAACAACTTAAAAGCATAGCAATAGTAACAGGGCGTTTGCCTAATACTAGAACTCCACTTACCTGACGTACATATTTTCGTCCCATTCATTCTCTTTTACAAAACAGGGACAACAATATTTATTGTCACACATGTCATTGCAGTCAAAACCTATAATAAGAATGCATAAATATGAAGTATCGTGATGCCACGGAACGTTTACAACATTGGCTGCATCAATCAATTCCAATTTGAAATTTATTTTTAATTGAATCGCCAGTGACGTATAGATATTATTAATTTAGCTTTAGTGTTTGAAAAAGAGTTTTGAATCGTGCAAATTGAAATAAATATTTCAATTCGAAGATGATAACTGTCCGGTTAATGTTATATGACTGCCAGGTGGCAATGATAGTTATATCTGACACATTTTTGGCTGGATTAGTTGATGACAGCGTTGTGTAATCCAAATTTTATTAGGTCAATAAAACCAAGAAAGTTTGTTACATTTACAATTTTTTATTACTTTTTTTCTTGTCTCTACAATGACAATTTTAAGTGTCAGGGCCACAACTCTAGATGTGAATCGTATTCTCTCTTTATTAATTAGTATAGTAACTTAAGTAAGGGAATCACTAAAGTAGAATTTAAGGCATGATGGTATTTAAAATTTAAAACAAAACACTGAAGTCGATTCCTTGAAACCTAATAGTTATGATTGTAAATGTGCAGCGAGAGACAAAGCCAGCGCAATCACATCCAAGCCGAAGGTTTGGTGACCGAGTTAGCTGTGTGAGTCACAGGTTCTCGGACGAGTGGTGTCCTATATCGCTCATTATTTATGGGTTGCAGAGTAGCAGTAATTGCGGTCGGGACCTCGCAGCACAACGCTCATTTATCTAATTAGTGTTGCCTGCTCGCCCGTCTGCAAGTCTGTCTGCGCGTGCGCGTGCCCGCGCGACCGCATGCTCACTCGCACGACTGAGTCTTAGCCCTCCAGACAAAACTAGCTGCTAATTCACACGTTTGATATATACATTGTACTAAAAGTATTTAATATTGTACTAAACTGCTCTTAATATTATATAATAAGTTTTTATGGTAACAGAAAACTATAAATACTGGATAAAAGAAAACAATGAAAAAATAATATACATGTTTTCTCAGGATGCTTATTCCGATGCAGTAATAGTTTATTGAATAGATTGAAAAATTGAATACAACAATAATTTATATAAACTATACGAATAATTAAATGTCATTAAATTAAGAAATATAATATTCTAATAGTTCATCTAAACAATAACAAAGTTCATTAATTTCTATTTGATCTCTGACGCACACTATCTTTTTATTACTTAATTAATTTCATAAATTTATTTATTTTTGTGTCATGATAATGCTATCATTATTGGTTGCTTGATTAGAAGTTTAGAGAAATTTTATTAGAAATTAAAATTATTCAATGTAATCCCTCGTCAAATTACAAAGATGAACTTGTTTCCACAATAACTAAGTTAAATTAAGTCCTTAGATAGCGATGAATAAATAAATAATAATATATAAATTAGAGTTATAAACATTGAACTTAATAGCTGTTGTGTTCTGAGAAATAGACTTGAAGCCATTTATGGCTTCGCCAAACTAGCGCAGTTGGATAAATAAACATATAATATAAACCTATCATTATCCCCTTAATTAAAACAATGTTGTTTATTAATAAATATGCTTTCAGTCAGGATTAATATCGTATCCAATCTAGGACAAAATGTTCTATGTTACCACGAAAGCGAACTGGAATCAAAGCGAAGCGTAACGTGAAAACGTATTATAGCAATTTAAGGTAGAGTTTGCTTCACGGTTTTATTTGTCTTGCAAGTAATAAGTCTAATTTAGTCCTCTTTCCCTTCCCACCCTTTTTCTCAAAAGGAAAAGATGGGAAGTGGAAGTGGACTTTCCGGATGAGAGGATGCATGGAAAGGGAACATATTTTCTTTCACTACATCCTATCCTCCGTCGATTAAAGGTAGGCAACGCATATGCAATTACGTATGTCTATGGGCAACAGTCAATTCGCTATTTCAGCGATTTCAGGTGGCCGCTCGCTCGTTTGCCACCTTGAATAGAAAAATATATATATATATTTTATCGATAGTTCTCTATAAATAAATAAAAACGTATAAATGATTATTAAATTGTATTACGCTTCAATTTGTTACAAATTACTCGAGCAAAAACGTATCAGAAGAAGAAAATTGACTCAATTCATCTGTTAAATTTATTAAATTAATTTGAAGTTTATACCAAAATAATATTGAGGTACTAACGGTGGTGGTTAGACAATTTTAAATTGGCTGAAAAAGTACGATTGTATTGTGTAGGTGTTGATGTCAATGATATACTGTAGGCGGAAGGTTATAAGGCAGTCACGGCAAACCGGAATAGATCATCGATTGTTCCTATTAACATAGTAGTGTAATTTTGCTTCTACGACATTGCACCACATTAAGACATGCAATCGAAAACAAAGTTAGAAATTCTTCTATCTTACTTCTTACTAATATAATAAATGCGAATGTTTGGATGGATGTTTGTTAAAATTTATCTCCGAAACGGCTGCATGGATCTTGATAAAATTTGGTATAGATGTAGAACATAGTCTGGAAGATTCATAGGCTATTAATTAAGTTTTTGTTTTTAATCTCGCGTGGACGGAGTTGCGAGCAACAACTAGTGAGAAAGGTGACGTGAAAATGTTGAAAACAAAATTTATCATTTTGCAAGATAAGTTTACGTAGGCGAAATTTCCTAATACGTTGTAAAGAAACATTCACAGTTTAGTTTTGAACACCGAGCTAATGCAAGTCTCGTATGAGTCAAGCACGGTTCGCAAGAGCAGCCGGCAGATGGCAACTGTGTGTTGGCGGCAATGTTTCTAATCCGTAGAACCTGCAGACCTTACCTTGACTCCTACGCTTCGCTGTGCCTTTTACTGAATGACTACATCTCGTCCGTGCCCCAACATGCGCACCACAAAGTTATGAAGTTCAATCAGAATTCAAACATTTAAAGTAAGGTAGAATCTTTTCACTAACAACTAAATTTTCGAATTGCGAATAAAAAAAGAATTAATAATTAATTGTTGTTCCTTAAATTTTGACTGGACAAAAGAATTCTAATGATTAATTTAGGATGCTTTTTGATTATTAACCAAAGTAAACATTAAAAATCTCTGCGTTGTATGTTAATACAAAGTCATGTCCCAATCGCGTTTACTATATAATTAGTGGTACAGTTTCCTTGTGATATTATTCATGAGCAATGGCCTCTAAGCTAATGAATGAATGAACGGAGCACGCTTGCGCCGCCCACAGCGGGTTCATTCATACGTAGCCGAGCGCCCGACCAGCCTGTCAATGTAGACCTACAGTGTGTACCAACCTTTATGTCAACATTAAAACCATAGACGAAACGAGTTTTTCCTTCTAAATTGTCTATGTCAATGTCGAGAAGCTAAAATGAAACACTCTTAATAATATTAGCAAGAGATCTCTACTTTCTATGATTTCAAACAATTTTATAACTTTTGTACTTATATGTTCAGATCGGAGAGGCGCTATAAACCTACTTATCAAATAGGATCTGAATTAGAAACGTCACTTTTTATAAACAGTTTTAATCACAGTACGAGCAGAAATCGTAATTAAAGTTCTTGAAATCATAAAACCTTGAACTTTTTATTAAAATTTGACGAAAGTCATTATTCAATTAAAAAATTTGAGGGCAAAGGTCGTGATCGATAGGTAAAGGGCAAAGTTGACGGTACACTTTAGACGGTTGCGGTCGACGGATGCCGAACGATGAATGGAAGTTAAAGGGGGAAGTTGGCTGAGGGTGTGGGTAGGGGAGACTTGTGTAGGAGAATGGGTAGGAAGGGTTTTCGTGGCCATGGCCACAAGATGACGTGCAGGGAGGCGCACGCGCGGCAAGCGCAGGTTCAAGGACGAAGCATCGACCGGCGGCAGTGGCGCGCCGGGCCGGCACGCGCCCGCACGTCCGATCGATGCTGTCGCTATGCCAGGGTTAAATGCTTACTCAAGGCCTCCATACACGTTTTAAGGTAGAGACATCTTTAAGCAACCGACATTGGATGATCAACAGTTGAATTTCGCCATTCATGGACTGCAGTTTGCAGGCTTCGAAAAAAAAACGCAAACCGCTTGAAGCAGTTCACATATGGCGGTCTTTACATTTATTCCTAGAAGTAAATAATAGCTGTCAGTTATGAGAGATGCATTGATGTAAATAAATCAAATGGAAAATTACTTTAACCTAGTTTCTATACTAACATTAGTCTTAGCATTTACAAGTATTAAACAGAAAATTTTAAAACACGTCAGAAATTGATTCTTTATCAGTCGAAGCACAATAAATATTTTCGATCAGATCTTTGATATAATCACGTGAAGTCTCACAGCCGCAACTCTACTTTTGAATCTATTATTTAAAAAAATACAGCTAATAAAGTATTGTATAAATATAATTTTGACAAAAATCAAACAATTTTTGATTCACTATAAAGTCTGTTACCAGAACATAAAGTACAAAAAAAGATACATAATCGGCTCGTTATAACAAACATAAATCGGTATCGTGACACCGTATCGAATAGCGGACTTACAAATGTGATGTTTAAGACATAATGGTACATTATCTTGTAGGTAACACACGCGACGTGTGCTACTCTAGTGCTTATTTTTCCAGCGGGACTTGATTGCGAGCGTAATCCGCCGTAAATAAGAGGCGCGTGCTCGTGCGCGTGCGCATGCGCCTCACTGATTGCATTACTGCGCTACCCGCACTACGCCGCCCATGGAGCCGCTGTTTCAATAATTATTAAATTATAAATTAATCTTTCGGAAACGGAGACTCGACGGAAACTATGTTCATATATTTCTGAATGCAATGTGAGTTTATTATTTTTTAATTATGCGTAACATATTTTTCTTCTCTTTGCTGACAAACAATAGAAACATTCATTACGAAGAAAATTTATTGATCGAAGTCAATTGAATCACTTTTAATGCCATGTAATTTCAATGCAAAATTATTATTATAATAGTATTTATGCATTCGAAATAAGTGTAGAAATATGAAATAGTCGAGTCAATGGTTTCAATCGCTGATTGCAAATGCAAGTGTCACAGGCGCGTGTCAAATCGCGGCGCGCCCACGCGGCCCGCGCCATTCCTGCGCCTGCACATCCCAGTCGCCATGATTCAGTTATGTTACGGACATTCCCGTTTCAGTCTAGAGAAATTATACCTCTATGAAGTTGTTTTTAAATGCAGCAATTGCACCACAAACGCATTTTGTAAACTGTTAAATATAAATTCAGAAAAACAACTCTACAAATTGGTCTATTACAGGAAACTAGATATGACTATTTAATATATTATAGTTAAACATTAACGCTAAAGATCTGGAAATTTTTATTGCAATATTTTAATTGCTAGACGATTTATAAAATAACTTTTTACTGTTAATAACTTTGGATTAAAATTTACTTGATGCTTTTTTACTCTGTCCGTTGCTTAACAAATTTCTGGCTACCCTACGGTGTTGGTTGCATCGATAATAATTTTGTTTTGCTTCTTTGTGCTCGCCTATTTGTATCATCGTTTAGTTTAGTCTAGAAACCACATGTTCAAGTAACATTCGACACTGACACTCGCATTCTTAAGCCTGTAGTACACTGCCAAAGCAAACCGCATTCGCAGCAAAACTTAATGCTTGTAACACACAAACGGGAAAAGGAAATGCTCTTAATTTAACTTCGCGTATTAAGCGTGTCTGCTATAGAGTTCAACGGAACTAATTAAACAAAACATAAAAGCACCTTTAAATTAATAAAACCCTATACATATTTACTGAAGCTTCTTGATCTTTTCCGCCCGCATTATCTCTTCTTTATTCGTCTCTACACGAACTGTTATTCAAGCGAGCGATGTGCCTTTGACATTTGAGTTGTCCATGTGTGCGGCCGCAGAGTGTAAACAGTCGGCGGTGGTGTGTGCGCCATTCATGAATTTCCCACCGGTTCACGGAAAACGAAGCCGTGGTGTGGGGCAATATGGGGGTGAAGGTTGAGAGCGGCGAGGGGGATGGGGCCGCTCCCCGTTTATGAATGAGGCCGTACGTCATCGGCATCGATCCGCACCGGCCCCGGCCGTGGCCGCGCGCAAGGCCAGCTCGCTTAGAGCCACAGGTGTCGGTTGACGCAAGCCGCCCAGGACTTTTCCGCAAAACTAATTTTTGTCACTTGACGTCATAGCAATTGATAATCGAGCACAAATACGTTCACACTTTCACGTTATCTTCATAAGCTCCAGTGATAAAAGTGCGATTGTCTTTATTGACGCAACCGTTGGAGCAGCTGACGACTTGTTGACTCTTTGTGTACGTAAAGCATTCGCTTCTAACCTTTTACGTACTAACATTGCGCACCTGTAATAATAAGTAAAGCTTTTCAGTAACAGAAACCTACATTCACTTATTTCTGTACTATTATAACAACTTTCTTAACGTTTTAAAAATGAGCTTTCGATCTACAAAGCTTGTTTGTCATAACCTGTGAGATCTTGTGATCTATTTAGTAATTTTAATTAACTGTTTTAAACGAAACGGGCATTATTTAGGCATTGTTGATGAGGAAAATATTTGTCTGTGTAAAGCTTGTTACGTTCACATTTTCTTCACAAATCTATTGTAAATGTTACAGTTGCTATGCAAATTAAAATCGCAAGTAACTTAACATTAGATGGCATGTTTGTATGTATAGTTTTATAGAAATTGAATTATTTCGACTTGGGTATACTGGAGTGTAATTTATATATTGTTGACAATAAGCAAGTGTCAGCTGAAATGTGTTCGGAGGAGCGGCGTTCGTGCGTCACGAATACTTAATACGGGTGGGGGTAGGGGGTTGTGGGGATGATAACCGCGTCACGTCACGCCACTGACCACCCTGTTTCACTCCCGCCGGTAATTCATTACGCTCGATTACTGTCCTTAAGTAAAGTAAGGGCGATTTTTGCTTTAATACATATAAGTAATTTTTTAAATTGAATCAGTTAACCACTTAATATGCGCTATGCACGAAAACAAGAAATCATCGTGATGTATGAGATTTGTGCAGCGATTCAATCGTTCGGAAAATGCACTGACAAATAACTTTGGTTGAAGTCGAGAGGAATGCTTTCACACAAATTTTAGTGACAAGCCCATTGATGTTAGGGTGATGTGGTCGAAAAATGCTACGCCCTACACACGAACTTTAGTAAAACACTACTTATATCGCATTAGGCGATATTTAAATTATGTACTTCTGCGGCTTCAATGCTTCATACAAGTAAGGTACTGAATTAGATATGATAAAGATAAACACATTAAATTCGGTATAGTCGTCGTCAAAAATCGTCGAAATATTGTTATAGCCAATTCAGAAAAAATGCTTCCGTTAATATGGATTTTTCATCGTTTAAATACAAAAGAAAGACTTTATTTGGAAACGAATAATTTACTAGGGAAGAATTTCCCTTTCGTTTGCGCAGTTTATCTCTGGTCATGCGCCGGTTCGTGCAATGCTCTGTACGTCAACTACGTAAGAGCGGTTACGTCGCCGCTTCGATTACATAGATTCTAAATGTGGCAAGATAAACATTTGCAAGCTTTTTCGAGCGCGACCCACGTCATGGGCTGATGTATGTGTTTCGAGATTACTTTTCGAGTGTCCGTGTAATTATAAGCGTGACAGCGACGTGACGCGCCTCAGCCGGCGTCACGTCGCACGCTTGACCGATGAGCCGCGCTAATCACGTCACGTCATGCCATTTTAGCAGAGAGTTATCGGTCATCGGGATTCGACGTATCGTTTTCAGCTTTCACAATATCGGCATAATTGTAAATAGGAGTGAAAAAAACTTATAACTTATTTTACCTTAAACTTTTACTCAAACTTAAAAAAGGACCAAAAAAGGCCGCTAGCACACACGTATCAGACAAAACGCGGAATTGATTCAACTTGACGCCTGTCTTCAGTTTTATAGTTACAAATACAGTCAGAAGATAGACATAGAATTTAAAAGTGATCTACACGAATCGAGTTACAAACTAGGGCTGTATAGATTAATAACATTACTAGGTCGCAGTTCTAACTGTGTCATAAATCATGCGGCAGTGAAATGTATCACGCGTATCTCACCGTTAATGACTCTAGAGATGATATTCATTGAAGTACATTCATCAAAGCTATATTTATCAATAGAGCATCGTCACCTCGGATTGCATTTGCAATGTGATTATTATTAGCGCTTCCCTAGCCTCGCCACCTCGCCAAACGACCTGATAGTTATTTTGATATCACTTTCTATGCATTAGCGTACGTTTACACTGTTTATAATCTATCAAATTGATAGTACTAACTATAGGCTTTTATTGAAACACCTCAAAATTTAAATATTATCTCACATTCATCGCCGGATTTAGAGTACCGCGAGTTTGAATGACCATCCGGGGTGCTGGACATAAAGGGCGCTACGAATTTCAAAATCTCACATAAACCTGTGCCCCCTTCAAGGCATGGTAAAAAGAGTGCTTTAGAAATCTCGCGCTATGCGCTAGTAAAGTTTAATCTGTCTAGATCAAATATCAGTCTCCAAAAGAGGACACCTTGTTCAAGGCTGAAAAATAGGTTTAGATGACCTTATTTGTTGGTAATTGCTAAATGTAAATATATCTATAAATATCATTCATATTGCCATTCAATTACCTATATCACATATTTAATAATGTATCTGTTTTGTTTATAAACATAGCCATCATTGATGTCATTGAAACGATCTCTTGTAAATTCTTGACAATTTCAATTGCTGACAAGATCAAATTACGATGTGAAACCTATTAAATGTCAGTGGATAATATTAATAGTCAATTCAGTTGCGGTGCGTGCGAAAGTCCCCGTCTGAGACGTCTACCCACCAATAAGTGTCTCTCGGCCGTGGGAAGCCGACCGTACGGTGGCGACGCTACTCGTAGCAAATAGTAAACACTTCGGGCCTGTAGGTTGTAGCTCTGCCACTCTATAACTACTAAGACATGACATTTCTGACACTCTACTTGCATGAGATACCCTCGATTAATCTATTGTAAATGTCAGGTACCTAAATTTAGTTTTTGATTATAAGGTAATCGACACTAAAGTAAGCTACATGTAAACAGTAGAAATTAAACATTTTGGATGGATTCGTAAACCACTCAGAATTGGTTCTTTAACCGATAAGCTACGGAAATAACATATATAGCCTCATCCATTTCAAAAGTTTACGCACTAAATAAATCGTCAAAATAACTTGTACAAGTCGATAAAATTAATGATTCCTCTAGAAGCACAGCTAATGACGTTCGTGATATCGTATAAAAATGTAGACGAGATGAAACACCCGCACGTTACAAATAGACAACGCGCATTGAGGTAACGTTCAGAAATAGAACCCCGCCTCCGAACTCCGAACCAAAAGTAGTCAAGTTAATTTTAGAGCGATCCCAGCTGGGACGTTTCGGTGGTGTGATTCACCTGCTGAAGAGTCGATTGTTCGCGTTGCACGTCAATCGGCCGCGTGGTGTTTACGCGCTCGTCAGCTGACGGCCGGGAATAGTCCTGACGCCGCGGCCGAGCTATGCGCCCGCGCACCCGCCACCGCCCGCGCCCGCGCACACGCAAATAGCGCGCTATAATTAGATGTCGGTGAAATCGTGGGTTTGTTATTTTTCTTTATCGTGTCCGTTATGCGATAATTGGGTTAGCCGCTGCCGACTGCATGTGGGCCCGTGGCGCCGTAGTGTCTCGCGCGGCGCATGTCCTGGCGCCTGCTCTCGTCCTTCCTTCGCACTTCGCTCCCACTTTTGTTATGACGCACTTTATTTTAATAGTTCGTTATCTGCCAAACTATTTTTGTATGCGTCACGTGTGCCGCATAAACGGATTCTACTAATAGTCTTTTGTGTTATATTAAAACTCATAACAAAATGTGAAACGGAGTTACAAACTATCAATCAAGCGTTTCGAAGTCGATTTCTTATCGTTCGGACAATATGACTTTTTGACATCTTTATTAGTGGCTGGATATGCCAATACCCAGCCTGTAAGCTATCGGTGGAGAAATCATGAAAGAAAACCAACTTAATTTTGTAATTGTATAAAGGGAGTGAATAGATGGACGAAGGAAGTTGAGCGAGGCAATGCGACGCCGACCTCATAATACACTTAGATATGTTGCGCCAGAGGGAGATTGAATTTAAATCTTATAAAATAAAATCAATCTTTCCTCATTGGTTTATTTATTATATGAAAATGAAAACATCAAAACGATATTTTAGCAATCATCTTTGGTGGTAATGATGTTAATTTTTAAGAGCCGCTTCGCATTAGTGTAAAACACTGAACACTTAGGTTTGGTTGGTTTTAAAGTATCCGAAGCAATATAATTCAACAATCAAAGACGAGCGAAGCGAATCCGTTTACCTAATTGAGAAGTTTCGCATTTGCTCGATTAGTTTATTTACTTTGAACTCAAGAAAAAAAAAGAAAAAAAAATATTATTTATATTAGCGGTCAAGGTTACTTTGTCAGAGAAGAATTTAAAAAAACTGTGGCCTAATAAGTCCGCATGCATAAGCTGCCATCCCATAAATGAACAGTCAACATAGGTCCAGCCGTTCCGAAGATTTCCCGGACCAAACGCCGCTTTGCGGACTAACTTTAAACTTAATTAACCTCTTGTAAAAAGTTGCAAACAAGAAAAAAATTATTTTTTTTGAATAATATAAAATAAGCACACCATGTTCGGTGTGGTTTGACACACCAAAAAAATCCATTATTTTTAATAGGGTAATTTTAAAAGGGTTAGTGATGGAAATCACAGTTCCATCAGTAGTAGTTCCATACTACTGATGGAACTGTGATTCGATACAAACTAAAATCATTTTTGTCTATAACTCATTTGTATAAAATATTAACGAATCCTTTGTCCTTTGGGTTTTTGGAGGTGTAAATTAAAAAAAATATATATTTTTATAATTTTATGACAAATAAAATTTACATCAACTTTCGAGTTAAGTACTACGGTAAAAAAACACGCACACAAAATAAAAAATAAAAAGCGGCACTGTGACAACGCCGTAGCAGCTTAGCTACATCAAACAATAACTTCAGTAGAGTATTGAAACTGTAAAGGCGTTCAAAACAAACAGAAACACCTGGCCGTCACAGAGCAGTGAGAAACGAAACGCGCCCGAGCGCTTGGCGCGGAGGCTCGCGGCGAGACGGGCGTGCGGCGGTGAACGGGCCCGCGGGGGGCGAGGGTGGCGGGTGGCGCAGGGCGGCGGGGGCGGTGGGCGGGCCGGGTGGTGACGTCACGCGGGGGGCCGCCGCCGTGCGATTGGCCGGTCTGCGCGCGCCGATACCGAATATGGGACCGCGGCTTCATTGATAAAACGGGCGCGCGGCACGCGCGGCGCCAGTCCCCGTCGCGCCGGCCGCACGCTCGGCCGTTTCCACACTGGCGCTGTTCGTAATCCCGCTGGGCCCGTGGGCCGAGGAGCAGGTGGTGCCGGACGGCATGGGCACGGATGCGGAGCCACCGGCCGGGCCGCACCTGCTGTCGCTGGCGGACATGGGCGCGCTCGGCTTCGACTGCGCGCTCAAGCCAGCGCCTGCGCTACCCGCCGGCGCCGGCGGCGCGCCCGCAGATCTCAACACGCCCGTCTCTACCTCCGATCTGCCGGCCTTCTTCCCCAGCCTGCTGGAGCCACCACCCATATCAGGTGCGCTGCTCGCCTAATGTTGATGAGCCGTGGTGCAGTGGTCTCGTGCAGTGTACCGTCGCGCAGTATCTCGCGGATCGCGTCGTCGCCCGTGTGTTTTCAGTGATTGCCATTGCCATTCATGTTCAGTTAACTAGTGACGTAACGAAATCCAAGATTCGGTAAATATATCTTTGTTTTCAAACAAGACAAAATATAAATATAAACATACTAAAGAAAGTTGACGTTGGCTGGCTAAACCGCCGGAACTAACAATATTGTGTAGTAATTTAATTCAAAGCCTTCTTTCTTTCCTAAAAAAATACATATTTTTGAAAAAATTGATTGTCTATTTACATATAAGTTGATAAGATCATTCAAATTAAATAGGCAATCATGTTTTTACTGACCGTGACCTTCATGCAGTAGGATAATGCAACAGTACAATGAAAACATACGAACGTTAAACTTTATACGCGGCGGCTATATACGCTATTTAATTTCAATTAATTTGTAAAAGAAAATATCGAGTGATAAAATATTTTATTTATTTATTAAGACAGGTCAACAGCATACATATAAAAATAGCAGAAAAACAAAAATCACACAAACATTTTACATATGTATGCCAATAACAGGCATGCACAAATTTCGTTAGACACATTTTTATTTATACAATTTTATACACTTTCTTTTTTATAATTTGGATAGTATATTTTTAAATATAATATGGATAGCTAATTAAAACAGCTGTTATATAGAAAAAAAGATATACCAGGAATATTAAGCCATATAAGACTTAAATGAAAAAATGCTTTGTTTATAAAAAAAATATAGTTATAAATATTAAGGCTTTAAAGGGTTAAGGCGATGACAAAATAAACATCATCATTTCATTCAAAGTCTCTCTAGCGTTAGTTTTATTAGTTATTACTTTTTATTACTTGAATTATTCTTTGACGTTACCAACTAACCATCAAATCATATACAAAAAAACATGTCAATTACAAAAGCACAAGAAAATTTAAATTAAGAACGAAAAAAACAAGATAATAGTTGGATGAAATTAGGAGATAGTATTGTAAATAAATAAACAACGTAGTAAACACTTGTCTTTATAATTTAATTACAGTTAATATAAACATGACAAAAATATTTATTATTTTTCCCTAAACAAAGTCTCTTCCCTTTTTGCACTAAGGTCATTGATCTCATTTTCAAGAGAGTAAACACATCGCATACTTCATTTACCCTAAAAATAATAGATACTGACATTTCAATAGCTTTTGTATAAAAGGATATAAATTCATGCAATTTGATAATAGTAGAGTGATAAGTAAGTTACACTTGGTTACATATTACAAAATAAAATGCTAAGTCATTATAGGTAGCCTACTATATCTATATGTACTAAACATCGTGAACCATTATAAACATGATTAAAATAAACCTCGATAGCCTAGTAATAAAGTTTAATAGTTAGTGAGGGTGGACGGCATAAGTTGATATACATAGATATGATAACTCACTAGCACACCCCTGTTAAACTTACTAATAAATACGAATATTTAAATGGATAGATTGATGTTAGTTTAAAGTTATCTCTAGAACAGCTCGATGGATCTCGATAAAATTTGACATAGATGTAGAACATAGTCTGAAAAACACATAGGCTACAAATTAACTTTTTTTTTAATTCCCCGCGAAGGGAATTCCGGGTGATAGTTTGTTTGAGATAAGTGAATTAAGGTTCGTATCGTACTGGAGCTATCTTGTCATTACTTTCATGTTATCTTATGTGCCTATGTAAGTTTTACATATTTTGTGACAGAATAAAACAGCTGGACTTGTAGCGCTATACCGCAAATCCAGTGCAATGACACTTATATTATATTAACACATATTGTTGTCTTTGTTTAAAAAATTTTTTTTAAACAAAATGAAAGAGATGTCAATATTTATCAATACAAATGTGACGGCGATCGAAAACTACTGTTAAGCCCATCGTTTTATTTATAACGAGCAATATATCGGTGATGTTCAGAGCGTATGCTAGCCACGGCACCTCGCAGTGATACTGGCTATCAGCTTCCGGACGCACTTATCAACGTTTCCCGCGCCACGCGAACGAATGTACGCTAAAACTTCTACAACTACTAACAACACTATTAAACAAAACATAAATCATAGGTATACTTTAAACTTAAAAATACGTAGGTTAAAAAATTATAAGCCATCTAAAGTTCGTTTGCCCAAACTCTTATATAAATGAGTACAAAATCATGATACTAGCTACTAAGGTGATACAAATTAAAATAAAATTAAGAATACTAAGCTTTTCAAATGCAAAAGTTGGAATGGTTGCAAGAAAACTCTTAATAAGTTATTTTTTAATCTAAATAAACCTTCGATTGTTATCAGGACGTCACTGTTACACTAATCTTATAGGACAATGCCATGGGCCACGACAGCGTAGTAAATTATAATTTTTTTTTAACTTGTTACTACGTTTTCCGCATAGAGTCAGGCGATAATTAAACTCTCAGCCAGATTATGACATGCTACGTACAAATTAAAATGTTACAACAGGTTTGACAACAGGTTAGGCGACAGCTAATGTCTTATATTCAGGGCATAAGACCGATCGTGTACATCACGTACTACGCTGTATTAGTTTTGGTGGAGATAGTATCTGGTACTGCGACGCGAGCATCGAGCCTAATTAGCTCACGCCGGCCGTAAGACGAACAATGACTAATGAGAGACAATGTATGGCGAGGGCATGTCACCACAACGAACCAATCTTACGTCTTCATTTGCCCCTTTCTAATTAAGATTGATGAACAAGTTAAAAATCTGCATCAATATTGAGTGCACAAGTTGCTGTGCACCGAGCTCTGCGTCGACATCTTTATCATCAAAATCTCAGGCTCGCACAGGTGGTCACAGTACGACGCGAAAATTGCATTCAAATCGTTAGAGACGTTTTTGACACAAGTGCAGTATAATGTAATCGTGTAATAAGGATCAATAATTTTACAGGCCGTAACTTTGAAAGAGAAACTATTATTGTACGCACATTGGCACGTACTAATGTGGGATATTCGTTTGTTGCAGGATCTCTAGCGGGCGACGAGCTGTCGTTGGGGTGTTCCCCGCGGCGCCACAAGCACGAGGCGTCGCTATCGCCAGGTGCGCGGGCCGAGGACGCCAGCAACGCATCCAGCGCTAGCGCCAGTGCGTCACTGTACGGGCCGCCGACCGCCAAACGTGCGCCCTCGCCGCCGCTACAGTGGCTGCTGCCGCCCGGCCCTGGCCCCGGCCTCGACAAGTATTTCCAGCATGAGTACGAGGAGCGCGTCGACTTGTTGCCTCCCGAGTGCCAACCCGCGTACTGCGCACCGCAGCAACCCTGCGCGCCCCAGCACTGCGAGTACCGCCCGCCGCCCCCGCATCACACACAGCATCAACCGCACCAGCCGCACCCGTCGCACCAGCCACACCCGGCGCAGCAGCACTGGGAAGCGCAGGAGTACTCCGCGCCGCCGCAGCCTGCGCCCGGTCCCTCCGGCCTGCCCAAGCGCGAGCCCTACCCCAGCCCTGTTGGCGACCGACCCGTGCAGCTCGCAGAGTACAACCCCTCCACGAGCAAGGGCCACGAGATCCTCTCGCAGGTGTACCAGCAGAGTGCGCAGCCTCTGCGACTCGTGGCCGTTAAGCCGCGCAAGTACCCCAATCGGCCGAGCAAGACGCCCGTGCACGAGCGGCCGTACGCCTGTCCAGTGGACGGCTGCGACCGCCGCTTCTCGCGCTCAGATGAGCTCACACGGCACATTCGTATCCACACGGGCCAGAAGCCGTTCCAATGTCGCATATGTATGCGCTCCTTCAGCCGCTCCGATCACCTCACGACACACGTGCGCACACACACTGGCGAAAAGCCGTTCGCGTGCGATGTTTGTGGCCGCAAGTTCGCGCGCTCCGACGAAAAGAAGCGGCACGCTAAAGTGCACCTCAAGCAGCGGCTGAAGCGCGAGCGCGGCTCCGCGCCCCCGCACGAGCCGCTCTAGCGCACGCGCCACCCTGCGCTCGCGCCCCGCCGACACATTCCACTCGCGCCGCGCCTTCTCTCAGCGGCCACGGCACACGTTGAAGTTATCAAATAATTTCATCGCCTAGGTGTAAGCACTGTCTTAAATGAAGCTTTATTAAGTCTACATTTGTAAATTCACTGAAATTTATATGTAGGTAATATATCTTTTTATACACATTTGTAATTAATATGTTGGATATGATCGACCCGAAGTATTCGTTGAACTATCATCAGATTTAATCGATCTGGATCGGGAACAAGTGTAGACTGCTAGCGGTGCGGCCTAAAACTATGTATGAAACGCATCCGAGGTATTGTAGAATCGCCGCCGAGGATCCTCTGCGCGACGTCCGCACATATCTAGATTGCGCGGCGCGCACCTGACGAAGGAAAAAAACTTCTTTTATAAACTAAATTGTTTAAATTCGATGTGAGTGCATTATTATTAATTACTCTTAGAGAAGTGAAATGAACTGTGCCTACATATGAGTAGGGGAAATGTGAAGGGTGAGACGAGGCACACCGGCCGGGCGTGTACTTCAACCGCGAGGCGACTCTCGGTCGGTAAACTTTGTTTGACTTTGTTAATTATTTAAGTATTGTATTATATATTTATTAATCTTATATACTTGACTAAACTAACGTGAAATTGTGCCATTCGTTTAACTTAATACTGCGTGCCACGGCAGTTTGAATGATACTAAATGTAACACGACTGCTATTTAAGTGATAGGTGTAAAACCTGATGTTAATATAACGCTACGTATTTTGTTTTATAATATTTCTAGTCGAAAATGTGAACGAGTGAATGTCGACTATTGTTTTTTCTTCATATACTTTATTTTATTGTTTTATTTTTACATTTTATATTAATTTTCGACAGCCACTGTCAATCTTTACTCTTGCTCAATTGATTTGTTTAACAAAATTTGCTCAAATCTCTCTGACACGAACATTATTGCACTAACGCCTGTTTAGTATAATGCCTTGCTCTCTCTTTTATTTGTTCTAACACATTACTTCTCTTACTTCCTGCCAGTGGTATTTTGTGCTTGTATCCTCGTGCGTGTAGACTAATCTAGCTAAATTAATTAACGTGTAGGTATAAAATTATGATCTCTTAATCTTTATTAATAATTTGCGAGTATAGCCCTCGGAGTGATGGGCTTTTTATTTATAATACTCATAAGTACATGTAGTTACTTATAAGATTAATTTTGTATTTAGTTTAAAGTTACTGTGATTAAGTTACAACTCGTTGTCAAGTCACCGTTGCTTTCGCTCGGTTTGTACAATTACATCGAATTGTTACTCTAGCATTTTCACGATCAAAATCTGTCTACGATTGTTTATCAGTACAAAATTAAGCACAAATAGCCTAACTTAATACATGAAAACGTGACTCGTATTGTTAATATTATAATCGCCCTGCCTTATACCTATAAGGTAGGTTTGGTGCAATGTCTGTTTAAAATTTATATTTATTATATATTTAATTATGCGTTGCATTGTTCTGTTAATCGTTCAAACTATTTATCATGTGTAATTTAAGAACAAACGTTCCACCAGAAAAAAGTGTTAAGTACTTTTTTTAACAATGATATAAAAACAGACAGGGTGGTACTTTGAATGGCGATGGTCTTTATAAATTTAGGACATCTGACAATAATATTACTGACCCTCGCTCCGCCGGTTTTTACAATGAAACTGCAATTTTTTTTGCTGAAATCAACTATCAAATCGATAAATTACAAACGTAAAAGAACACTGAGACCAAAGCGAGTTTGATATCAAAATGACACGGATTTGGTTCGTATCGCCACATTATTTGTCAGGAAAGCTAATTTCGCGAAACCTTATGCCTAGGTGATTCTACATTCCGCTTATATCTGTTGACTTTAGATGTTACGCTTCGCTTTGGTTTCGGTTCGCTTTTACGACTGTTTACAGCGTTTACAAGTCCATGAGGTAGTTCCGTTTTAAATTCAAACCACTTTATGTTACACAGCATTGGAAAAACATCCTACATATGTCCACTAAGATCGCCTTGTTATTGTTTACAGATTGCATATCTCTACCTAAATTATTTCTAACGACTATTTCATATATAACTAGAGAAGCTGTTAAACTATTATACATTTTATAGATATATTTCACGCCCTCCACGATGCCAGAGCTCGTCAATTAGAATAAGCGCCAAAAGATAAACATTTGCGTACAACAAATATATGATATGGATACGACATGTAATGTACGCGTTTACAATGTTTTTACTATTTTAAAGGAGACAAAGTCTCTGTTAGACAATGCTAGCGTAGATAGATATATATATAATTAATGCATGATAGACAAACGAGTGACGATGGAAACTGAGAAGACTAAATTCTTGAATTGTTTACGTAAGCATCTCGTTGACGTTGTTGTATACGGTACGGCGACTGTGCGAAGTTCGGGTCGCTACAGCGCCGAACCTTGTTTGTGTTCGCTCTGTGGCGGTGCTACGCATTGTTACTACTTTTTACTTTCACGTTGATGTTCTAGCTCTTAGTCGATTTTCAAATTGAAACAAAAATATTTCAAGGTGTTCACCTGATAGTGAGTAAGTACGAATTTCTGTATGAGAGTTATTTAAGCGAGTGCGCATGCGCAGTCGTCCGTGCTGCGCTCTACTGAACGGTGTTGTTGATGTTTTAAACATATTGTAATTAGTTTTTAATAGGCTTTAAGTATATTGTTAAATCTCACTAATTTTTACTAAATTCTATTTAATATATTTGTAAATACACTCGGACTAAATTTGAATTTAATGTGTATATAAGAGAAAAAGAAATTTTTATTTAATATGAAATCACCTAAGGTGCGAAAATACAAATTGTTGAAAACTGAAATCATATTGTTTACATTTACTTTGATATATTCTTACCTATACTTCCCGTCCTATCCCTGTGTTCTTCAGAAATTTTATCAAATCTTTTGAATGATAAGTGACAAGCTTCTTGTGAAAATAATCATATTTTATCAGAAGCACCAAATGCAAAAAGCGAAGAATCATCCTGTAATTCGCAACAGTCAGTTTATATATCTTTAAATTCATGGTATGACTTGCAAAAGTTATCACAAATCGACAAAACGTCGTGTAGTTTTTTTATCATATAAAGTGATTAAGTTCGGTATATTTCTGTATGGTTACAACTAATTGTCCAGAGTGAGTGCTTATCAGCATATTGTTTGCTTTAATTCACTTTTCATACAATACAACAAGTCTGTTAACTCTTCACGCAAGTCTTCTACAAAAGTGCCACAGGATTCGAACTTAACATTCCGCTCGAAAGAACGTCGAGAAATCAATTAACAGAATATGGCTTGTAAATCTTTGAATATTAACGAATTAAGTTCAAGTACGATAATTGAAGAACTTTCCTACAATAGCATAACCGTGTTTGGACTTTTACTGAAATATTGTTATCTCGTCGTTTTCTATCCAACAGGAAAGGGATAGCACTATTGTTTTTGTTTTCAATAGTGTAATGTTAAGCTCATATCACAATAAAGCTCGATATTTAAATAAAAGGTCAACACGACATACGACGGCTTTGTTTTTCTAATCTTGCATAATCAATAAGAAAATCAAAGTGCTAAGCTATGTAAATGTAATGCAAACAAGTTCTTATGCGAGCAAAAAATATCGTACTACATGTATAGTAGCGACATCTATATTTCATTTTTGTAACCAAATTAGTAAGTATTGATGTAACAAAAAACAAAGCTATGTTGGAGGCATTTTGTTCATAGATGGCACTATCAAATAATTTTTAGGTTATAAAATACACAAATAATATTCTTCACAATAACAATTATTAAAATAAATGTTGCTTGATTTACGTTGTACTTTGTTGATTGACTACATGACTCTTGATAAAGTAGTGTGATTCATACTTTATTAATTAAAATCATATACAAATAAAACACAAAGTAATTTTTGTCTTTATTACGTAAATATTTTTTTTTACTTCAAACATAAAAAAAATTTAGGAACATAAAAAATCAATTTAGAATTACTGTAAATATAAATAAGAAATAAGTTAAATCTATTGTCTTTTATAATAAATAATATTTTAACTCGTTTTCCAGCAGAAACAATTTCGTTTACTTAAATTATACAATTTTATACGCTAATACAAAACCAATATATTATATTTTAATGTACATAACCAATGACCTTAGTACCACTGTCTTCATAAATCAAAGCCCAAAAAACTTTAAATATTGTCTTAAAATATAACATGTGCGTTAAAAATAATTAAACATGTTGTTTTCTAAAAGTTTCATTAACATTTATCCTTTATTCAGTTAGCAGTTCGAATAATGGCCGGTTTACATTATTCCAGTCCAGCGCTGATTTCGATCACTGGACTGGAATAATGTGAACCGGGCTATAATCAGTCTAATGATATTTAATTTCAAACCCGACAATTACCAGTCTTTACAAATAAGCTAGAAGATATTAACTGCATGCTAAAAGCCCATATTATGAAATACTATACCAACTATTTTTTTTTTTTATTATATTTACGTCGATTAAGTAAAAGAGGATTTAACCATGAACTATTATATATCTATATATTTATTATGTAACATTATATATGTCCATGCTTATGCCACCAAACTGCTATACTTACCGTGAGTTTCTAAGAACAAAATCTCCGTTTAAAATGTATTGCTATCTCTGTTTTTTTTTATGGTAATGACAGAGATGACGATATATTTTATACATAGATTTTGATGTCAGAAAAAAACGGTTAAACAGATATAAAGTTTATGTAACTTTTTCAACAATTAAAAAACACACACACAAATAATAATATAAAAATATAACACAAATCGATATAAAATTTATAGACCCATTTATTATAAAATCTTCAAACAGATCGCGTTTGTGAGTTTCGACTGTCGAGACACTTTTACACAAAGACAACTCACATTGTCTTTGGAAAAACAGAGACAATGTTGTCACCATGACACTCGAAAAACACAATTAAGATGTATTCAATACTACTAGAAGTAGCCGTTGCCCGCGGTTCTGTCCGCGCGAAATTAAAAAAAAAACAAAATTACGTTCAACATCTATGTTAAATTTCAACGAAATCTGTTAACGCGTTATGGAAATACCTTCGCAACATTCATCCATGCATCCAAATTTTCATATTTATAATATTAGAGTAGGATTATAGAAAGTAGGATTGTCAACACGACTAGAAATGAAAATCCTTTCAGAGACAAAAACAAGACACTCCAATTAATATTATCTAAAATGATAGCAATATAAATAAATTAGTACTCAACCATTAAGTTGGCACGTCTCGTACTAGTTTACGCTTGAGCCAGACGTGCCAACTCGAAAACTTATCATGTTTTTGTACACTATTTCGGCGGCTGAAAGCAACGGATATAGAGTTTTCTGTATGTAACTTGGAATGTATTTTCACTATTCTAGACACAATATTCCAATAAACATTCGTCAACTTTTTAGCAAACAATTTGTACGAGTATTTTATAATTGTCGCCCGATTGACTCGTTTGTATATATTGAAGACTGGGATGTCATAAAATTTGACTTAGTCAAAGTGTTCATACACTTTAATAAAGTTTGTATCAATAAAAAGGGAAACGTCAAAATATTAATCAGAATCGTGGAGTGTGGGGTGTGAGTGTGGGGTGTGGGGTGTGCGGGGCGTGCAGGGTATATGGTGTGTACGGGGCGTTGTCGGGCGTGGCGCGGTTTGATGTGTTAATCAGAAACATATTGAGTGGACCGTGTGGTGCTTGTGAAGCGTGCGAACGTGTGGGGTGTGTGTGATGCGTGTGGGGCGTGGGGCGTGTGGGGTGTGTGTGGGGCGTGGGGCGTGTGGGGTGTGTGGTACGTGTTGGGAATGTGGTATGTATGGGACCTGGTGAGATTGAGTGTCAGTGTTAGGTGTGTGGAATCTGTTGGGCTAGTGGGGTACGTGGGGCGTGTGGGATATGGCAACTTTAGGTGTCAGTGAGAGGCGTGTGGAGCATGTGGGGCGTGTGGGGAGTGTGGGGAGTGTGGGGCGTGGGCGTCGTCATCGGGCGTGGCGAGGTTGGGCTCGGACTCGGCGCGGCGCTTGAGGCCGTCTGCGTCGGGAGAGAGCGGCCGCTCCGGCGCAGTGGGTTCACCCGAGGCTGCCTTTATGTCAGGCGCACTGCGGCTTACGTCCGCCTGCATATTAACAAAATCAATTATAATCTTACTAATATTATAAATGCGAATATTTGGATGGATGGATAGATGTTTGTTTCAAGGTATATGTAGATTATATATGTAGGTATATGTTAATTATTAATTCCGCGCGAACAGACTCGCAGGCAATCGGTAGTGTATGTATGTTATCATCGCACGGGACTCTGTCCACTCGATTTATTCTTAAATGAAATATGTATAACATTACCAGTTCTGTATCGAGGAAGTCTCCCGATTCCTGTTTCACTTGGGGGTTCATTTTGTCGTTTAAATAACACACGCCGTTTAAATCAATGGCACTGTTTGAGAATATGGCTGCCGCGCCTGCAGACGCATCCACTAGGGGCTCGCTCTAAAACATTTATAAAAAATGTCCACATCAATCTCCACTACTCGGAAGAAACATATTTAAAAAAAACATTGTATGGCATTATTTTTTTTTTAACTTAATCTATAATTATAAAATATAAATACTAACAATAACCACATCCTCTGGAATCTGGAATTTCAGTTGCACTGGTTTCCTTGCGAGGGGCACTTCACACTCTGCGGGCTTACTAAATGATATTTCTTTCGTAACTTCTTTCGGTTCTCTGAAAAACATAATAACTTCAATTTAATCCCTAAAAAAACTTATAATTAGTTACTTTCGCAATATTATAAATATTGATTCTAAAACAAATCACAAACTTGACAACTAATTTGCAATCTTTCGTTCTTTATTTCAGATGCGTTTTCGAGCCTTCCTTTACAATATTTTCTATTAAAAATATAGAAGGACAAGTAGATGCAGCAGGGTAGGGAAAGAAAAGAAAAAAATCCTTTCCTGTGCATACCATCCTGTCTATTAGTGACATGTTATGACATGACATCTGTCAAAATTGAAGGTTACCTTTTGGGTGTTGTGTGAAAGCTGTCATTTTTGTCCATTTGATGTTGTGATATAAGAGCACAGGCCTTGCCCAGTATCACTATTGAAATCAAAACCCTCACCGTTATCAAGCATAAGTAAGCCAAAATTATAAGGAACATTGCTGCAAATCTGAAAAGATAAACAAAAACATATAGTTGTCTTTGTTTTTCCTAAGAGAATGAAAGGGATAGCAATATGTAAAATTGTCATGACTTTTATTTTTTCCTACATAAAAACTTTGCATTGAAAAAGTTCAGTGCCACTAAAAAGTCAGTGAAGGCAAAGGTATTTTTTGATCCATTATTTATCATCAAATTATAAAAATAAACATATGACCATAGGTTTCTATGTTGTGAAACTTGTTTTGACAACACTCTCATTTAAAAAAAACAGACGATATGTGTCCATAAGTGTCATGTCTGTGGAATTTTAAAGTTAAACAAATACGAACCCATCAATTTTGACAGCATGGACTAGAACTCTTGTAATCACAACTCCAAGTGGTAGAGGAATAAAACCCATTCTCCGAGCCACCAGATCTGAATGATCACTAAATGCATACTTCTGCCTTGTCTGTGCAACGTCGTAGGCCAAACTCACTGTGTATTCTCTGTATACACCATACGGTATTTCATTAAACCTGGAAAAATTAAATAAAAGTAACAAAGATAAATTAAAAAGAATTAAAAACTGTGTAACACTATCTTCTTATACCCTAGTAATTTGTTCTCATTTATTTATCATAAATTACACAATAAAATCAATAAAAAAAATCCACAGTCAATGCACACAGATACAAAAACATGATTAAACCATAAACAAGTAGAAATAAAAAAATATATACCTAGTGATAAATGCATGTTTAACCCAGTCAATTATAACTTCAAATGTCAACACAAGAACACAATCAGGAGCGAGTATCCAAAAACGATCTTCTCTCCATAAATACTCTTTCATAGTTTGCAGCACAACTATAAAGAGCAGGACAGAGAGATGCAGCCTCTCTCTCACATCACTGCATGACACTTGAAATAAGTTGTTCTTGTCGAATTTCTTGAAAACACTCCCTTTTAACTCTACAAACTGTAATATATTAAATACAACACAAATCAAACACAAAAACATAACACATAAAATTCTATTACATTTGAAACTTTTTACTTCTCCAAATTGTCTGTGGGCAGTGTCTATCATTTAGCTATTTTATTGAAATCAGGTGACAAGCTTTATACCAGTTTCATCTAGTGTAGATTTGCCATTATGGTTCTTATAGATGTCAGATATGACAAGACTTAAAAAAAATCCCAACAACACCCGAGGGTTGGTTACAAGTTACGTCTGAAGTGATAATATTCATTTACTTACATTATTTGACATCATTATCATAAGGAGGCTTTTGTTATTAGAGTTGAAAGCAACATTTAATGTGGTAGCTTGGAACAACACTAGTAGACTGTGGAGGACTGTTGAATATTGTTAAGAAAAATATGAAAAGAATTTATAATAATAATAATATAAAGCATAAAAAATATGTATGTTTTTGATTAATTTAATATTATCATTTTTCATTCATGTTTAAAAAATAAAAGGATACACACATAAGTCATTGCAAATATAAAATGTGGAATAACACCAAGGTGTTCTCTTCTCCGGTCCCGAGGTTCAGTGGCCGTCCAGAACAAAGCATCAATAATGTCCTGACCAAATGCTGAGAATAAACGATCCCCAACTTCCAACATGTTGTAAAATATATATAACTTCATAACACTCTGGCTTTTAACTAAGTGGTACATCATGTTTGTGTCAATATAACACATTAATATGCTACATATTAATAATATAAAACCTTTAAGCACATCACAAGTTTCTGCCGGTTTTAATATACTTTCGTGTTGATGTGAATTAAACCTAAAAATTAATGTCAATTATTACAATTTTACAGTTGTATGTTAGTTATATTTAGGGCAATTTTCTATTTCTTTACCAAGATATCTTGTTTCAAATCAGAATCTAAATAATGTCATAAATAGTAGCATTGACAAACATGTAAAATATTAAATGATGAATATAATTTTGTTACACTCTCCTTTGGTTTAAGTGTATACATGAGTCCTTGTTTATGAATATTAACATTATTATACTCACCGAAAACATCTTCTAAATAATCTTTGAAAAAAAGACCAAAATGCCATTATAAACCGTAGTGGTAAAAATGTATAAACAAACAGCAGCGAATCGGCGCATTGGAAAAAACCGTATGCCATGAACTTCTCCAACTCCTGTGGAATTTTGATAAATGAGTAAACTTTCTCTCTTCTTGCTGAAAACCTTTCCTCATCGTGCTCCAAAAGATATCCTCGAGTCAATTCAACGTGCAAAAATGCAAATAATGATGATGATTTCTCAGACACTTCTGGAAAAATTACAATATTGTATGTATTAAGTCGATTATTATACTTGAATGAGGCAATCGTGTCGTAAATAAAATGCACACCTTTTTGTTTTGTTTCTTTTGCAAACTTTGAATCTATATCTCCAGAACTATGAACATTTGTTTTGAACCGTAACCTTTTCGTTTGTTCTTGTAGTTCTTCATTTTTTATTACCATGTTTAGAATTAAAATGAACTAAAAAATCATGACATATATTAAACAACTATAAAAGTTTAAGTCAGAATTTTATTAGTAAATATTCTGTAAACTGAAAAGCGAATAATCATGAGCTTGAGTCAAGTGTATAAATATATGTGACAGTTGTTTGTCAATGTCAAAAACGTTTCAATTTTTTATTACATTCAAACAGTTGATATGATAAAAGTTTAAAATATTTTAGGAAACTGAACTACGCTAACTACAGCTATAGTGAATAACTATTTATTTTCAGTTTTTATTTTTTGCAGAATTTAAACGATTCGTCAGTAAAATATTTAAAAGATATAAGCAGAATCTTTAAAAGTGTGTCAACTGGTCAATTTCCCAATTGTCACTGTCAAATGAAATGTCAAATGGCAATTGTCACTCGCCAACGTTTCTTGAAACGTCTCAGTCGCGTCATGGTTGTTTATTTACCGAAATTCAAACACTGTTCGAAAATCTAATTTAAATTCATTGAACATTATAAAATATGTTGTGTAAGAAAAACAAGACACTGTGAATATATTTATTGAAGATTTTATTTTAGGAGTTATCAAAATTACGGAATCTAGGTAACTATGTCGCGACAGGTCGATTCCAACATTGCACTTTTGTTAGATGGTTTAGGCCTCGAGGGTGAAGAAAATGACTTTTGTGATTTTACAATAGCAGATCAAAACTCAGTTGCAGAAGCTCAAGGTATTACTCCAACTACTCCATCAAATTTTAAACCCGTGTTAGGCAAAAACGTAACTTACGTTGTCGCATGTGTAATTCTTAACGAACACAATGACTTACTTATGATGCAAGAAGCTAAGGAAAGTTGCGCTGGAAAATGGTATCTTCCCGCTGGTCGTATGGAAAAGGGTGAAACAATTGTCCAGGCAGCATGTAGAGAAGTTTTGGAGGAAACAGGCTTAGAATGTGAACCTAAGACTTTGTTGACTGTAGAGACTGCCGGCGGCTCTTGGTTCAGATTTGTGTTAACCGCTGATGTTGTTGGTGGTGAACTTAAAACTCCTGCAAAAGCAGATAAAGAATCTTTGCAAGCCAAGTGGATATCCAATCTTCAAGAGATATCTTTAAGGTCCAATGACATACTGCATCTTATTGATAAAGCTAAATTGCAAAAACAAAGTAAACCTGGACAAACATGGCATCAAAACATTCTGCCAGCTTTAACACCACACTCCAAAAATCTAATGAGACTGATTATTGTAATAAAAAAAAGAAGTACAAATAGAATGCATGTATTGTTAAGTGAAAAAACTTCAATACATTTCCCAACTTGTGAAATTAACCCAGCCAAGAGTGTACATTCTACATTGAGGAGGTTCATGGTTGAAATGTTTGGTGCTGATGTAGGACAACACCGACCTTTGGGCCTGCTCAACCTGGAGGCCGATCCATCCGCTGATGGCTGCTGTATCTCTTTACTTGTGGTATTCAGGGCTCCTCTGGAAGAAGTACCTATCATTGGTAAATGTGCATGGCATGAAATACCCAGAGAATTTGAAAACAAATTTCTACCAATGATAACAACTAAAAATTCCACAATAGAACTACATGTTGTTCGTTGATTTTGATGTAATATTGTATTCATGACAATATTTGTGTATATTACTCTTATATAATCCCATTTAGCTCTCTTAATTTTTAAAAGTACCTTAACATTATTAACAATCATTTAATCATCCACTATGTATGTATTTTAGTAATGAAAAACCATCCACATTGTATAAGCTTTTAAAATTAAAATTCCATGTAATATTTCAAGCTTTTACGAATATCAAAATATGTAGTATTAAAATTAATTTTTTCATTGATTTACGAAGCAAAATAATAACCTGATTTTAAATATATTTTATCTATCTTGACATAGTATATAATTGCTGTAGGTGCTATTTTATAAAATAACTATCTTTATAGTTAGCTGAAGAGTACATACCCAAGCCTTGGGTAACACAATAGTTTTTTTTTAAACAATTTTACAGAACACAGAAATGATATTTACGACAGTAACAAAAGATTGGTTAAGTAAGTAATAGGCAATTTGGACGATAAAATGTCAACAAATGTTGTACATTTGTTGTTAAAAATTGTTTTTATCCTTGCTAAACTAACCATATAATGAATCTCTTCTAATTTGATCTTTAGTTATTCAGTTTTAAGACATATATTAAAAATTATGCTGTTAAAACTTTTTTCTCAACAATAACATTTTAAATGCAATTTTAATATTTTATTGTAACAACAAAAAATATTAATATTGCTAATGATCATCACTTTCATTTAAACAAATATTTTTGATAATCGTCAATTTAATCAAAAATAGTTTTATAATTTGTTTTGACTCTGACGTTTTGTTTTTCATTGAAACTTTATTTGTTTTATGTTAGTCTCCATTTTGACTTGTTTTTCCAAAAGCTAAACAATGTGCCTTATAAACTATAAAGGTCAATAAATTTAGATCAACTAATTTACGACATAAAATGTCTGAAGAAAATGTACCTCTAATTTTAATCATATAATTTCTTCTCTCTAATGGCTTTAATTATATTATTTTTACACTTTTTTTTTAAATTATTTTTATTTTGTTGTTTTTATTCATCGTCAGTCATATTATACCAGTTTCTTATAATGAAATGCGTTTTATTGTATAACCTGTATGTGCAACTGCTAAAAACATATTGTTATAATTTTTTTAACAAATATGCAGGAGTGCAGAATGGCAATATCCTATTGTACGAGTGCTTCGAAAGTAAAACCACAGAAATGAAGACTGACAGAGATCGAGAAACTAATCAATCTTATTTCGTATATAACACGAACAGTTGAACGCCACTTCCTCCGCGCAGAATTAAAAAGAAATCTGATAATATTCAGCCTACATCACCCGAAGAGAGCGTTGTTTCCAAAGGTCAAAGAATATTAAAATCGGTTTAGCAGTTTCGGAGCTTATTTAATGCAAACAATGTTTTGATTGAGAGATGGGAATTAATTACCAAATAATTTTCCTTTATAACTGTGGTGTCTATTCATAGTTAGTTATTATTAAACAGTCATCTCATGAATTCTAAAAACTTAAGAAAGAAAAAAACAAACCGAGCTACGCGCCAAGTCATAATGAGCTCATTCGGCGAAGGACTGACAAAAATAACTATGATTATCCGCAAATATGTTAGGCGATGCGCTACAGTCCGCTCTCTTATTATGTGCTCAAATACAAAAAAGGACTTGACAGACAGACGGACGGGCAACAAAATGATTCTATAAGGCTTCCTTTTTTCCCTTTCGAGGTACAGAACCCTAAAATGTATCTAAATGTTAGGATACCAAGAAATTTATTAGTATAAAAGGTTCGTCAATGCCCGCCTTTCACTGTGAGTGGAAATGCGGGGCAGAAATAAGTTTCCAAGTGTATATGATTTTCACTTTCGTTTTGAACGTACGAGCAAACGGGTAACAAAGTTGAACTCGTTTTCGAGAACATATAAACCTCTCGTACTGCTTTCAACCGTGTTACTGTTATGTGTAAATTTTTACATGAAAAAAATTGTTAAAAAGACTTGGCTACAAGCCAGCCTTCTCAAATGTTATACTGCTGTTTTATTTCAATACATTTTTACTCTCGTTAAATATTATTAATTATTAAGAAACTTACAACACTTGCAATTATAACAATTACTAAATTAACTTATGAAAGTTTGCCGCGCAGCCGGCGTCTAGTAGTAGGTAAAGGTATTTGATATCTCAAACAGGTATAGGTGATTCATACCGTACTGGGCCTTCGCATTCCATTCGTTTTAAATAAGTAAAGTTTTGCAGATATCTACGTTAATCTAGTATCAGTACTGAGCATAATAAACCTTGATTTTTAAATACACTTACCACTACCTTCTAACATGCAGATGAGTTGATAATTTTGATTCGAGCAAACTGTAAATAAACATAATAAAATATGCCGGAGGCCAAATTTTCGTCTTCCACTTCCCATCCTTTTCCCATAAGGAAAAGGTGGATTTGGTTGAGGAGATGCATAGGAAGTTGGAATATCTTGTTTCTTCTGTCCCCCCTTCTCTGTTGATTTAAGGTAGGCAACGCATCTGCAAATGCAGATGTCTGACTCACTTCGTTATTTTCACGAATGCAACTAGCCGCTAGCTCGTTTGCTACATTTTACTATAAAAAAAGTTACAAAAGCACGCGTCGATGTCTTTTATAAGTCTTAACTTATGCGCATTCTGACCGTAATCCAACTTTTTGTTACAACTTTAGTGACCATAGTATATTCCAGACATATATATAGATACGTCAACAGTAGAGCTAAGTTGATATAAAAGCGTAGAACAAATACAAAACTTAGTGCAAAATAAAACTAAACGTATAATATACAGCAAGATTTTAAACAACTACCGCTTAAAATTAAGCATTTAATTGACCATGAACATTAATATCCTATCATGTAATCTTACATTGCGTGCTCAACATAAATACTGTTGTTATTTAATTAGTATGTGTAATACGCTTTCCGAGCTATGGCCTTCACAGCTTCGGCGCCGGTGAGACTAAGTTAAAAAAATTAAAAACACGTTTATTTTAACCTTTGTATCGACTACATAAGTTTATAAAATAACAATTTATTACCTACAATGTAACCACTGCAACGAAGCTGCGACAAATTTTTTTATACGATTGTTTAGACGGTTCTATATTCGAAGGTATTTCCAGTATTTGGTATATGCAGTTATAGGACTTACCGTAGGTTTCCGAGGCCTAGATCCTCGTTTAAAACATATCGATATCTCTGTTTTGTCAAAGATAATATTGTTATGTATTGTTATTATCCTTGTGGATTACGATACGTTTTATACAGAGATATTGGTCTTAAAAACCAATGGTTCGCCTGATATAAGCTACTTAAGAAAGGTTCTTAACTCTGCGCACAATTCGCGGGATAGTGCTAATTAAAAAATAAAAAGGCTATTTTAATTTTGTATGATTTATTTAAGCGACATAAAAAAACTTCGCTCTGACTAGAAAAATCCAATAGGCAAAACAAGCTACGAACTGAACGAGTCTTTGATTGTACACCATTTCATTTATAGAAAAGTACTACATGGTTAAATAGCTTTTACATTATTTATGTATCCATAAAAATGAAAAACTAAATCTATGATTTATCTCAAATCACAAACATATATGCACTAATTTATATAAATACAAAAATTGTATTCATCACCTATAATTTTAAGCTAAATTAAATTTCTATACACTAATGTTTACGACAAAATTTTTAACCTAAATCCTGTCATGTTTTACAATTTTTATTCTCGCGTCAAATTTCTTCTATTTACTATATTGTTGTACATATAAAAAATGTTTGTGAGCCAAATCTACAAAGATAAATAATTATAACCACAGGCTGTTTGATTAAATATTTCATTTACTAAGCAATCATTGGAATGGCTTCCAAATTAAATAATCGGTTACATTGAATAATATCGAATTTTTAGAATAACTTAACCTATTTTAATACTGGTAGTTTTAAAAATGCGCTTGTGTGAAAGACAAAAAAAATCTCTTTAAAATTCAACTAAATTTGACATCTATATACATTTTATACAAACAATACATAATAAAGTGTCTTTAATTTTCGTTTAACTTGATTGTTTAGAATTCGAGTGTCTTATATTGAGCGTTTTAATTTTATAGCAGGAATGTGTATGAAATATTTGTCAAAATTTAAATTTCCAGATTTTTTTACAATTGAATTAGAAGTACAAACAATACAATTTGTCTTGATTATAAAAATAGAACACCCATTGTGACAGATTTAGTTGCCAATTTATGAAAATTTTGTAATATAATACAAAAGACTGTTGCTAAATGCATGTCAAATTCATAAATGTTGCCACATTAAAAAAGTATAGGAACAAAATCACAAATTCTTTGGCTCTATGGTAGTCAAACAGTAGGCCATTAAACAACAATTATAATAAATAACAAAAATTGTAAGTGCATTTATAATTGCAGTTAAAAACTGCCTTGCATATCACTTTATCTTGTAAAGAAACAAAATAACGGATCCTATGGATCAATTTCATTCACAACTTTCAACATACAAACAAATTAAACAATAATATTTATCCTAATTGTACGCCTTGTATCCACGTGTTCAAGTCAGCTGTTCCGGGGCAATCCAATGTGCTCTCCGGGATATCATCTGGAGCTAATAAGCGACGAGCTGCTGTCTGACCTGATAAATATGCGCCATGGACTGTCGAATAGAAACTACTGTGTGTGTGCTCACCCGCAAAAAGCAATGTGGGCTGAAAATAACAACAATTGATAAATAAGATTAATTTTTCTTCACATATTACTTGTTATTTTAATATGATATATATTGGAATAAAGGACAAAAGCAGTCTGTTTCCTAGACCACAGAATACCTATTTTAATTGTGCACAATTTGTCAGTCAGATAACACATCTCGAACCGAACACCTGTCTTGTATTCGTACACAGTGACTAAATTAAATGATATTTTATTAAAGAAGCAGTGTTTTACATACCTTCTTATCATGAACATTTTTAAATAATGGTTGTGCCAAACTCTCAATATCACTTTGACTAGCACCAACAGCAATTGCTGTATACGACCCTCTTGTGTAAGGCTGCTTTTTCCAACTTGTGCTGAAAAAAAAAATTATTAATTAAATCTTTTAAATGTAAATTTAAAATGTAATCCAAATGATTTAATAAATAGGTAATATTTAATATGATAAATGGTGAGATATTAAACTGTTTATATCTAATGCCAAAGTCTATATATGATAGTGCAGAATTTTATTGCGTAAAATGACCATAAGTTTGCAGATAATGGTTAGCTTATCATTAACAATCTTTCTACTCTTTTAATCTATATCATTTGGTATTATTTTTCTTACACAATTATTACTTAATCCAAATATACTAACCAAACACATGTTTGTGGCTCTGGTACAAAAGGATCATTCAAAAACTTGCGTAAAATTTTTGTGCATGTAACGGCTACTTCATCCATAGAGAGTGTTTCCATATATTCAGCTTCTTTACCAGATACCCAGCCAAGTAGCAATGTTTCTGTTACTTTACTAAAAGAGTAAATTTTTTTATACCATGACTGTGCTAGGTCTTCTGGACATGATGGTGTCTCCCAAAGAAGCATAATTTCTGTTATATCAGGATTCAAAAATGGCCTTTCATACTCTAAAAATATTTTATCAACTGCACTAAAAAGCAGTCTGTCTATAGATTCAATTTTGTACCGTGGTAATGCAGGCTCAAACATTGTATTTGCATTATCTTTTAAAACACCTAAAGGAATTGTACATATGACATGATTTGCATAAAAGCTCTGGCCATTTTCACAAATAACCTCTACATTATGCAATAACTTTTTCTTTGGTTTCTGAGGTGTTTCTGTAAGTGGTGCAGTCACTTCGGAATTATTTGCCTTATCAGAATTTGCTCTTGAAATGTCTTCAATTACTGTTTGATCTGAATCCTCTGATTCCTCTCCCATATCATCTAGTTGTCTAGCAGTGTGTTGGTCAGAATCCCATATGACCTTTTTTACTGGATGATTGGTCAATATTTTTTCTGGAGCTATCAGCTTCTTTAATGGTTCCAAAATACCACTATAACCTGACGGAATCATTATGTTCCCTCCTTGTAATTCTGTATAACTGCCTAATTCTAAAAGATCAATGTCATCCATATTATTACAACCTGATATGCAGGTTTCACGCTTCAATAGGCAGTCAAATATTAGGCGTCTCAATTTCTTTTCTTCCGACGATGGCAGACGCTCGAGGTATATTGTGGCTTCGAGATTTATATGCTCACCTACGCTATTAATGTCAGGTGGTGGTAGGTACTGGCACAAAAAGTATTCTTCGCACCGTCTTAGAAAACAAACGTATGCTTCGTGTATTTCTTGTAGAACACCAAAGGGTACTTGTTTCCCATCCTCAGTCGCCGCTATAACTTTATGAGGCTTAGGTATGTTAATAATGTTTACAAGTCCATTGGCAGTAGCAATTTCAAATATTGGATTACCCAAAACACCGTGGATCCAATTCGCACCTAGTTCAACCTTGTGGTTTTTCATAGGTATTGAAATTATTCTTCCGCCGATACGATTCCTAGCTTCAAGTATAATAAAGTCCTCCATACCATTTTTAATAAAGTAATTTGCAGCGGCAAGACCAGCCATTCCACCGCCAATTATTATAACATTATACCTACGTGTTTCACATTTTATACTAGAATTTAATTCTTCGTCGCCCATAATATAAAAATATAAATTACAATATTAATTTGTCAGTGAGTTTTTGACGCTCAGCTGTTGGTTATAATTTGTTGTCTATCTTTTTGTCTTTATTGTAAAATCCCTTGTCTATGAGCACATTACAGGTAATAAAATAAGATTAATTAAAAAAAATTCGGAGACATCTTCAAATTGAATTTATAAGTAAAAATGGTTGTTTGCATAGGCCACCCAGAAAAATACCACTACATGCCATATTGCGGAAAACCTACGGAATAAATTTCTTATAATAGCAACAACAAACAACAATTTCACTAAAAAAATCGTTTTCGGTATTGACATTACTGATTGTTGTCGAGTTGTCATAGGGCTTTATTTTATTCTTCTATTCGCTATTCGCAGAGTAATTTATGAGGCTCCGATAATTTGTTGTGTTAATATGCTGAAAAATATTGTTAGAAGAAATGTATAGAGAACTAATTTAGTATAATATGTCGAAAATACTATATTTTAATAGAAATTTTTGAAATGGCATTGGTTCTTTTGTATTGACTAAAATGTAGTGTTGCAATATCAATAGAGATTGAAGCGCCCTCATGACATGGTTTTTATATTATTTGTGAGCATTTGTGAAGCTTAAGTGTTTTAAAGTAGTCAGTTATTGATTCGTAGCTAAAACTATTCAAAGAAAAATATTTGTTTATCACTATTGCAGAAATCTGTACCATTTACTTACTACATGTAATAAATATTGTATACTTTAGTTGGCTCAGTAAATTAGTAATTTTATTTATTACGTTTGTTAATTTACTTAAATTATATACCATTTAGTTTGATTATTCTTTTAGTATCACTGTAATTTTAATATAAAACTATTCATAATAACTATAAATTTCGCAAGGTTGTGCCACTTACAATTGGAATGTTTATTTGTATAGTTGTTTGTCTAGTTAGGCGAGCCCCTATGACGTCCCCTTCCCCTCCTCGTATGACTTTCGACGTTACCTGTCCTTTTCTTTCCTTTGCAAAATAAATATATCTGTCTCGTCCACATGACCTTTGAATTTGCTGAATAATAATACCCACCGTAAAATCTTTGTTTACTTCTCGACTTGTCTCGTGGTAGTGTTTTTGTTATTGTGCGAAAATATAATCTTTGTAAGCTTATTATTCTTCAAGGAATAAAGTGTAATAGATTATCAATGTGAAATTAAAGATTTGGTGTGTAATTATGTAACTTTTCGGGTATTTCGGGCAAATAAAATAATACCTTGCCTCTATTCGATAACAAGTCATTGTGGATAAACAAGTGCTTATATTTTTCAATTCGTTGATTTACGTAATGTGATTAAAGAATGAATATTACTTGTGAGATCCTGGTAAAACTTTTATTTCTAAGCTAAATGTTGAGGCTTGAAATAGTAAACTGCGACACGTGGGTCTTAGCGTGAATTAAAATCGATAAGGACATAAGCGTGCGCCAGTCTATCAACGAGACGATTCTACTACGTCAAGGTCATCCTACACAACACGTGCAATGTCGGACTCTATTTACACGAATGATTTCTTTCTGGAACCTGGAATGGAAATAAAACAGGAATCACCTTACGAACTCGGCACAATGTCAGCTTCCGTACCAATTCCGCAGCGGCGCAACGACTTGTGCGACTTCACCGCAGACTTGGATATGTGTCTCCAGGATAATTTTGGATCTTCCTTCCATAATGTACCAACAATGCAATATAATAAGTTGCTTTTTGAAGCAGATAATACCAAACTGGACACATTCAAAATGGAAGATGATGATATTTTCCAAGTAGATAAAGCTGACTTGATTTCAGGGCCGACTCTTGCTGAGTTGAATGCAAACCCAGATACTTTATTGGACGATCTTAATTTTGATGACTTACTCTTGCCAGAGGAGAATGGATATTGTATTCAAATTGGAGGAGCAATGAGCGGCTCACGTCGTGCCATTAATACTTTGCAAGCTTCTAATTTACGCCCTTCAGAGAGTCCGTCTAGTCCGTACAGTAGGACGCAACTTGCGTTTTCACCGTCAAGCCAGCATTCGTCCGCTTCGTCTAGCTTTGCTCAGCCAAACAATCAGATATCTGAGTTACTGCTAAGGATGGACGGTTACAATGGGGAGATTGCGCTTGGACAATCAGTTCCCGCCTCAACTGTTTTGCCTCCATTTACTTCTACAATCAAACCACAACAGTCACAACTTTCATCATCAGCTCCAACTCATCTAACAATGGAACAGGTATGTTTATTGATTTACAATAAAAATACTATGTTTTTCTTCTATGTTTGTATGTTTTTAACGGTGCAAATATTTGTTGATTTTTAATTTATATCTTGTGGAAAGATATCAAATATTTCAATTAGATATTGTTATGTATACTTTATCAAGGTTTTGTGCTTTCCAATATTTTATAACATATTTTCCTCATCTTATCTAGTAAGGAATTGCTAAACAAAATTCCCAAATATTTTAAGTTTTAATACTAAAGTAATAAAATTAACTATATAATTCAAATTGTTGTTTTTATATTCCTATTTATATGAGAAGGAAAGTATTTATGGCAACCAAAGTGTTACAACCCAAAAGTTGTCTTGAGAATAATTTTAGCATAAATATTTATAAATTATTCAAAAACGACATGTAGGCGATTATTAACATAACAATAAGGAAATACTTTAAGCATATTAAAGTGGAGCGAACTATAAAGATGTGAAATCAATGATAATTATAAAAGATATATATATATTAGAATAGTAGTTAATCATGTATGCAAAAGTTGTGATTGCAAAATCAAGGATACAAAAAAACATCCTTTGTTAAGATGCATGGTTATTTAAAAAAAAAAATTGAAAAATAATAATTATTTACATGTGTATAATAATTACAGATCTGGCAGCGCAGGGAGCCTCGCAAGCATTTGCTATCAACTAGCTCTTTAGCGGAGGCAGGATCTGTGTCATCTTTGTCAGGAAGTCTGCTCAGCCCTGGTGCTGGTGATTTCTCTCAAGATGAAGAGGAAAAAGAGGCGGAATCAGATGAAGATAGTGACAGATATGAGGATTTTTCTTCTGATGGTAATATACAAGTATACATAAGATATTTACATATTGTCAAACCTTGAAAAGCGAGAATCATTTTCTGGTCTCGACGGACAACCTCCATAGGCGAAAAACTCTGGTTAGAGAGAAAGCGAGAAATTGCCAGGGCCGTATTTCAAACAAGTCTTTAAATTATTATTACTGTCAGTTTTAATTGTTGAAATTATTGTGTAAAGTAATTTTACCATCCATATAATTTTATTTTAAAAAAACCAGAGACAATTATATGTGTCACATGACCTTGAAATGTCATAGATTTTTCTTGTAGATTTTTTCTAGTACCTGTTTGTCTGCAGAATTAACTAATTTCTAACAGACTTTTTTTATTGTCTTTTGTCAATTTTGATAAATTATTTTTATTATTAATTGAAAAATTATTATGTGTTAGGTTCAAAACAAATGTTTACTTTTATATGAAGTAAATATATGGAAATGATTATTCATACATAATACAAAGTTTATTTAATCTTTAACTATCCTAGAAGAGTTAGTATTGGTTACATATAATTTTATTAACATGATGCAATAAAAACAAATTGTTAAGTGTAGCAAAGTGTTTCAGGTTTCAATTAAACATAAACTTGTTATTTTTAGAATCCAATGATGAGGGGTCAGAGAACAAACATGCGCGCAGCATATCAAGGAAAGAGAAATATTTCTGGCAGTACAATGTCCAGGCTAAAGGTCCTAAAGGTCAACGTTTGATCTTGAAGAAGAAATCAGAAGACCCGCACGTATTAAATTCAGTTACAGACCCTGTTTTTAGTCCCAGCTGCAGTGTCCGAGGCATCAAGCACAGGTAAATATATTTTTTTATATCATAAGGTAGACGAGCGCTTACTATAGACATACACAATTGCAGATGAGTTACCTATCCCCAAACGATGAAAGAGGGGAGGCACAGAGTACATTTCCCCTACCTCTTGCCTCCTTCGTCAAAGCCACTGCTCCTTCCAAATCTTACCATATAAGAGAAAGGTGGAGATGAAAAGAGGATCTCCAGGACGCACACTTATCAGGCGAAACGCGGTATTGCTTCCACTTGACGCCTGCCTTCTGTTAGATCGTGGTATTTCAATGGCCAAGCCAGCACATTCATGCAACAGATTTTATTATTGCTGGCATCTAGTAATGCTAAATATTAAATAAAAACGAGAATTTCTTTTTCTTTTTTATTGGCGTATAAATATAGCATAATTATTTCAGTGGAAAAGCAAGGAAAGGTGATGGAAATGACTTAACCCCAAATCCAAAGAAGTTGTATATGATTGGCCTCGAACTTGATAATTTGAGCAAAGTCATTACTGATATGATACCAGTTAGCGAGCTGCCGTTTAACGTGAGGCCTAAGACAAGGAAGGAAAAGAACAAACTTGCCTCAAGGGCCTGCCGATTAAAGAAGAAAGCACAGCATGAAGCTAATAAATTAAAATTGTACGGGCTACAGCAAGAGCACAGTAAGTTTTATGCATGATAATATTATGTGAGGCATCAAACTAATAATTAATTTAAAAGATAACTTTTCGGAAAAAAATATGAATACCAGGTCACATTCATTCCAGCAATTCAGTCTAAAAGTTGTTAAGTTCATACATAAATTTCAAAGTTCAAATTGGTCAAAATTAATAGATTAAATAATAATTAAAGAGAGCTAAAAGAGAAGAATTAAACGATTAAAAAAATCGAGAAATTAATAAATAAATGTGGGTTCCATGTTATCCAGAGGTGCATTTAAATAAATTTCAATGTGAATTATATAATTTCAGAACGCCTTATGAATGGCATATCGCAAATGAAGCAAATATTAAACAGTCGGATAAGTAATCCGGAAAATGTCGATTGGTCAACACATACCGCGAATATTGTGTCTACAGCTACAGGTATGTATTTACAATTTTGCCATTTGGATTTTTTTTTTGCAAAAAATATTTTTTTTATTATGACTACAGATTTCAAATCAAGTCTTAAAATTTTTAACAAATTACATTTTTCCGAAAATTTTGGTTCCATAAGATTTTTTTTAATTCAATGATTTTGCCACAAAGTTTAGATAAAGATTTTTTATATACAATTATATCTTGGAACAAAGTTAGTCTATTAATTTGTTTTTATTAAAATACTCGTACTTAAATACAATGTACTCTTAAATTCTATTACAGAGGTTAAAATAGCGGGACAGACTTCAGAATTTGTCAACAAAATACTCGAGAATGTAAAGGCTGGACAAAACAACGGTGGCATCAATGACATTTAGAAATGAAACTGAGATAATAGAAAATAGTAAAACAAAAGGCTGTTCTATGTACCTCCAAAGCTATTTAGAGAAAAAACTTTTATATATAACATATAAAAATTGAGTCGGAGTCATTTTTATATAAATAGATTTAGTCATTAGAAGCTACGCAGGGCAACTAAGAGGTATGTATAAGTAATTCTCATTTAACATTTTTATAACTTAATGTTGATTTGGTGTTAGCAATTTTAAGTGATAAGTTTTTATATAAAATTATATATCATCTTAAATATATAATGGGTATTGCACCATTGCGATTTTCAAGCTTAAAGCATTTCATATTATCAATAATAAACTTATCGGGTAAAAAAGATATTTAGACTTTCTAATATCTGTATTATATAATTTACACTTGTTAATGTTTTTTGTTTAAATGTGGAATTATATATATATATATATATTTTAATGTACAAAAAGTACTTTAAAAATGGAATTAATTGAAAAAAAAATCGGAAAAAAATTCATAATTTCTGTTATTTTTGGTCATAGATTGATATAACTGTAGTATATATTTATTATACGTTTGATAATATACTCACGATATACAAGTTGTATGTCATATTGATAAGTGATAACCTTTTATGTGGATTAAACATATATATTGCCCTCAATATTGCTTAATCATATTTTATAATGAAGAGCATCCAATAATCATTTAAACCATAGATTGTAGAAATAGAATTTATAAATTAGATTTATTAATCAATTAAGAAGTTTTTAATAATAAAATTATTAACATGCAAGCATTTTTCATATTAAAATACATTTTTTATATAATAAATAATAATAAACATGGTAAGAAATACATTTTTTAATATTTACGAAACGGATCTTTAATAATAACTCATTTATACAGCTCAAATATTATAAAAACATTGATATAGCTATATTTTATAAAAATTTTATACCAATAGACGTTTAGAATTGAAACATTTAACATAAATTACGTATAATTTTTTATTGTAAAAACAAATGTCCCGGCAACTTTATTGTTAAATAAAATATAGTGACCATAAAACACTGGCTTGTCATAATGGACCAAGTAATAAACATGAAAAAAATAATATGTATAAAAAATTACAAAAAATTTAAATTACAGTATCAATAAAATCAGAATTGCCTTAAAAATAAAATATACATGTACTAACAATATTAACTTCTATTATAAAATAACATAGTTTGAAATTTTTTTTGCAATGCATATTTTCTAAACAAAACGCCTGGACTTGTAAATCTTTCTGCACGGAACCTAGTCTTTAAAAAAGGTGATGAAGAGTAATAACGAAGAACCAAAGACAATTTTTGATATAACCCGTTAAAACTGTCTAAAAAGAAATAAAAATCTGTGATTCAGAAACTTTGGTGACTTAAATTCAACAATTTTTTTTTCACAAAAATCAAAAGGCGAGTTTAATATTTATTTTTGCCTTATGGCATTTTTCCCTTATTTTTTATTTCTTACTATAAAAGTAATATGATAATGATCAAACAGTATTCTTGGAATAATCTACGTATCACGAATCAAAGATTTTTTACGAGAAGCAAAAAATTTGTACCACCTTTTATAAGGAAATTGCAAGAGCTGAAAAACGTGAAATTTGACAAAGGTTAAGTTAGTAGGAGACTAAAATAATGATATTTTTTGTATATGTAACTTCTCGAGAGGATATAATCAACTCTGAAAGTTGCAAAAGTATTAATGTTAACTTTCTTACCTCGTCTTTCTGACATTACTTATTACCACCTATAGATTACATCAATATATTTTTGATATACAAACAAACATACAAATTATATATTATATATAATATTTATATTTAAAAGAAGCAAAAAGAGATTAAAATTCAACATACGCACATTTAGAGAAGAGTATACCAAAATATACATTTGACATTAAGTATATAAAAATTAATTGCACTTACATTCTGAAAATATATATTTTTTTTAAAGTGCAGAAAAATTTATGTCAGTTAATATAGAAATATATTTTATCATTAAAATGCAAAAATAAGCATATATTTTACATATACAGTAGAAACTTGATAAACCAGACTAATCGTTTAGTAATGCCGAAGAAAATCGATTAGTAACGAATTGGATAATCGAGTCTACTATATCGATATATTTTACACTAAGAGTACATTTAATATTTATTAAAGTTAAGCTTTTTATAAGTGATTTTTTCTAGTAGTGATCTGTATGTTTAGTTTGTAGAATTCAATAATACTAATAACCTATTTTTATGCATATAATAATATGACTAAATAATATTATAATTATAAGTATTCATAATAGTATTCTAGTGAGAAAAACTCATCTGGTCTGGTGGACCAAAGTGGAACTAAATAATTACAAATGAATGTCAAATTATGACTTCTACGCTATTTTATTGCTTCGTTGTAAATTTGAGAGTTAAAAAAATTACGTAGAAATTTTATGGGACATGTTTCCGAACAAATGCAGTTTATTAAAAAAAAATTTTGATAAAAAAGACATGACAAGTTGGTTATTTGATGTTGAACTTTAGTTTCAATTTTGTCCACCGGGCTAGATGAATTTTACTTTTAATTAGTCTATATAAACTACGCATGCCGTGGCCATAGACATATATCATTGAGAAATAAGCTTTCAATATCAAAATTAAAAAAAAATTAATCATAAGAATATGCTAATTTAAAAATTTGTAGGAAGATTTACTTCAAACATTAAAATTATATGTAAATTGTTTAAGAATTATAATCAAATTATTTTGTTCAAATTGTTACCAATGTTATTTTTGAATCATGCAATTGTATTAAAAATATGGGGATTTAAACATATGGAACTACATTCGCTTTTTAGTGTTATTATTATATTATGTATTGTTATATAAATTGTTTAAAATTTAGTATCGTGTTATTTTTGATATTTAATTTTTCAAAATATATATATACCAAAAAAGATTTTCATGTATTATGTCAAACTGACAATGAAAAAATTGCAAGATTTCCAACGTAATAAAAAATTATAAAGGATGCTTCACAGAGTATAAATTGCATTCATTAAAATATAATATTTATAAACTTATTGCCATTACATACTTATTACAGGATCGCAGTTTAAATGTTACATTTAAGGACAGTAAAATATTTATGTTATAAAAGACAATTTCTATTATAATAATTACACTGACCTCTATATGTCATTGAACTGGCGATAGGCCTTGGTATTTTGTGCCTATTTGATTTTCGCCATTTTGGCGCTGGCTGTAGCGGTGTTGGGAACTCTAACAAATAAGCTAGATAGAGATCAGTGGTTAATTATATTAAAGTTGCTCTCAAAGTATAATTTTCATTGTCGCACAGATATGTATTAATAAATTGTTACTGTTAAAATTTCTATTTATATAACCGTGAGTTTCCACTGACGAAACCTTTATAAAAGATATCTTTATTTGGAAAAGAGGTTTTATTCAGGTCTTACCACAGTGTAGGTTTGTGGTAATGTTAAAAAAAATTGTTTTTAAATTTTACATATTTGACTATATTTTGATTTATTATTTAGTTGTCATTAAAAATTAATAATGTAATTAATTTTAATCAGATATAACAATTTTGGTAATATGGCGTTGAAAGCAGCATGGATAAAATATATTTTTTATACTTTATAGAATAAGGTTAAGAGGTAATTTAAAATGATTATTTATATTAATTGATATCATTTCTAAGCGGGTCATCGAATTTTTATATGCTTACTAATTTAAGGTATTTTGTATAGCCATAGAAATGTTAATATTTCGAATCTTACATTTCTCACTAGCTCTTATATTAATAAAATATATTGAATAAAACATACAATAAAAATTAAAGATAAATACGAACGATGAATAATTTTAATATTTCTGCTGAATATAAAAACAAACAATTTAAGCGTGCAGTTTAATAAATTTCACCAAATTCGAAAGCCCATTATTTTTTTTTATATGTGTATTCCAAAATTACCTTTTTCTCTAACATATCTTTCCTTAATATGTAAATGTTGTAAAAAGTGAAAAATATATTTTATGGGTGATTTTCATCAGAAAAGTATTTTTTTTTTTATAAAATGCTTAGTTTTTTCTGAATAAACAACTGTTCTGCGATTCAATAGGCTGTGCTAATTTTGTATAAATTATGAGTTTCTTATGTTATGTTTTGTTAATTAATTTATGTAAAATATTATTTTTTTTTAATGTAATATTGTGTTACACTGGTATTGATGTTAATTAAATAATTTTTAAGATATATTATTGTTTTTTTTATTGATTACCAATATTACGTAAGCAAACTTAAAATACTGGCAGCTATGTCAGCTTTAAATATTCACATGTAACAGTAAGAGTTATATAGTTACTGGCTTTATATATATTAAGAAATAACTAAATTAGCAGCCTATGTGTTTCTCTAGCCTATCCGCATCTACATGCGGAATTTCAGGGAGATCCATTCAGCCATTCTGAAGATACTTTCAAACATTCATCCATCCAAACATTCACATTTATGTATTAGTAAGATTAAATCAGTGATTGTGAAATGCACCATATTTATTACTTGGGGGAGGCCTATGCCCAGCAGTGGGCGTAACATAGCTGAAAAGAGATTGAGTATGCCATTTTGGGTAGCAAAGGCCAATGAAAGAATTAGATTGTAAGATATTATTTAATGTAAATCAAATATATAAATTAGAACTAATAACATTACTAATTGTCGGTTTGTAAACTGAACCAAGATCGAGTTTATTAAATAACTTTTGTAATTCTTCCACTTGATAGTCATCTGTATTCTCCATATAACATATTAATGCAATTCCATTTTGATTTAATCTTTCCCTTAAAGATATGACTGAAAAGAAAAAAAATATATAAAACCTATTTCTTGTGAAATAAAATACTGGTTTGCTCTATATCTCTATGATAGTGTGAAGATACAAAAGTTTTAAAAATGTGTTCTAGGTTATGGGTTCTGTGTTAAGGTTTATAACAGCTATTACCATGATCTCATATGAAATAAGGTGATAATACTAATATTATAATGGTCAACAACATAACATTGTATTATTGAGAATTTTATTTCACACAAAAAGAATTCACATAAAATACATGTCTACAACAAATCAGGAAATTTATTCTTACCTCCTGCCACAACTCCAGATATTATATTAGGTTGCTCTAGTTTTGGAAACTCAAATTCAGATTTATTTGCTACTGCCGATGTATATAGTCCTCTTATGACGCATGGTTGTACATGAAACTGGGTACTTCGATACTCCGAAATTGGAATGGTTTGGATGGTTATAATATTTTTACATGATTCTAGATATGGTTCTAATAATTGAACTATTTCACTGCTTAAAACAATATCATAATCTTTTATTGTACACAGATATTTATGGAGTAATTTAATTTTATAAAGTCTTAAATTCACTTCTTTTATTTCATTAATTAATTGCAATTGTTGTGATTGCAGATCTATGAAATGTTTTAAATATTTTCCATCAATAAAATAAAATGTATCAATGTCTTGGTTTATATCGATTTTATTCTGCCACTGCAACCTGAAAAAAAACGTTTGATATAATAATGCAATATAATAATGTAAATATACTCATTGAAAACTTTTTTTACTTAGAATCATCTCTTTCTGGTAAAACATCATCCCAATCTTCCCAAATAGTTCGGCTTGCAGGTTCAACAATTTCACCAAATAAACTCATTTTTAATTCAGTATTATGAAAGGTCTTTCACGTAATTTTATATATTAAAAAATTGGTTACAAATATACAAGTTAATAAAATAAAAAAAACTTTTGTCTGCGCACTTTTCAAACTGTCAATGTCAAATGAGTTCGCATTTTTTGACAACTTATAATTAAATTTACAAACGGCAAAGGCATCATGCATCTCATCAGCTTTTTACTTTAAAAAAAAATGAATAATACAAGATATTTTACGTTTTATATAAAAATAAGCCTTATTACAAACATTAAGAGATACTGCGGAATAATATTAACAATTTGTTTTTCATCTTCCGGAAAAAGTTCTTTGCTGTATGGCTGATTCTGATTGCCTTGGCCTTCGGTAGTAACTTTTGAGTATCGTAAAAATCGCTATATTCTCTTTGGCTTTGATCAAAAAGTGAAGAAAAATAGAAATAATACACAGTGGTTGTATGTTATGCGTTTTGTGATTTTTTTATTGTAAAATACAAAATCCTTTCAATAAACCATGTTAAAGGTATCGTATCATATTATAAAACTAACATTTTTCTTGTGCATCGGATTACAAAAGCTGTTATTTTCAGGATAGAGGGCAGGTTACTTTTGAAGATAAATGGCCTTTTATGCGTCCAATAGTCTTGAAGCTTTTAAAACAGGAGGCGGTTACCCAAATAGAATGGCAAGATCTATTCGGAGCTGTACATTCCGTATGCCTGTGGGACGAAAGGGGTCCTTACAAGTTACGAGATGCTCTTCAGCAAGATATAACGATGTACATAAAGCAAGCTCAGGCTCGTGTACTCGCGCAAAGAGAAGACCAAGCTCTTCTTAAAGCATACATAGCAGAATGGGGCAAATTTTTCACGCAATGCAACTATTTACCGACACCATTTCGTCAATTAGAAAATTCAATTAACAATATAAGCAAAGTTGCAATTTCCAACACATCAAATGCCCTGAAAAAGAATAACAACAACAATATAGAGGATAGTTTGGTCCGAAAACTAATGTTAGATTCATGGAACCAAAGTATATTTGTGGATATCAAGCAGAGGTTGCAGGATTCTGCCATGAAATTAGTCCAAGCTGAGAGGAATGGAGAGTCATTTGATTCTCAGCTGGTCATTGGTGTAAGAGAATCATATGGTAAGGTTACATTTTCTGCTATTACATGTCTTACATATACTTCTATAGTGTGTCAAGTATGCAGAAATAATAAGGCAGATGTGCCAAGATTGCACTAAACCAAATGCTTATCTTTCCAAACCTCTTGGGTTTATTATCATCAGTGTTGATTATTAATCATTAGAAATCATAGTAACTTATATAAACTATAATATAACCAATAATTTTTTTACTTATTCATAAATTTAGATTGCTCACTACTTTTGATAATATTAAACAAAACTAAAGAAATTAAGGTCTTGCCCTGTTATTTGCTCTAGATCTTAGATTGAACTATCAACCATTGAGTTACATGTAAAAACTTACTTCTTACACAAGTAATATGTTGTTTCAGTTAATTTATGTTCAAAAACAAATGATAAATTGCAAATATACAGAGAAAATTTTGAAGCAGCTTACATGCAAGCCACTGAAGAATTCTATAAATACAAAGCTAATGAATATTTGTTGGCTAATGGTGTACAGTCCTATATGAAGTATGCTGATCAACGTATAAAGGAAGAAGAGGCTAGGGCTCACAGGTATTTGGAGCCGGGCAGTGGAAGCGTTGCAGCACTGACACAATGCTGTGAGAAAGTTATAATAACTGAACATTTGCCTACATTATTAGCTGAAAGTGCACCATTAATTAAAGCTGGAGAGACAGAGAAGTTGCAGCTTATGTTCCGTTTGCTAGACAGAGTGCCAGGGGGAGTTACTCCCATACTGAGAGACTTAGAAGCTCATATTGTATCAGCTGGTTTAGCTGACATGGTGGCTTCTGCTGACATTATAACCACAGACTCAGAAAAGTATGTGGAACGCTTACTAGATTTATTCAAAAGGTTCAGTAGTCTTGTTAAGGAAGCTTTTATGGACGATCCTAGGTTTTTGACTGCAAGGGACAAAGCCTACAAATGTGTAGTGAATGACACAACAGTTTTTAAGTTAGAGCTTCCATCATCAGCGCTTCTTCGCGGTAGTAAAGGTACCGCTCCTGAAAGTAAGTGTCCCGAACTGCTTGCAAATTACTGTGATATGTTACTACGGAAAACTCCTCTTAGTAAACGCTTAACTAGTGAACAAATAGAATCTCGTTTAAAAGATGTACTCTTAGTATTGAAGTATATTGAGAACAAAGATGTTTTTATGAGATATCATAAGGCGCATTTAACAAGAAGGTTGATATTAGACTCTAGTGCAGACTCTGAAAAAGAGGAAGATATGGTTGAGTGGTTAAGAGAAGTTGGTATGCCTGCTGATTATGTAAATAAGTTAGCTCGAATGTTCCAAGATATTAAAGTAAGTGAAGATCTCAATATTCAATTCAGAGGAGAAACAACTCGTCATGATGCAATCAATATAAAGATTCTGAATGCAGGAGCTTGGGCTCGAGGCTCCGAAAGAGTAACGGTTAGTTTGCCCTTGGAGTTGGAGGATTATATACCAGAGGTGGAGGAGTTTTATAAGAAGAAGCATTCCGGTAGGAAGTTGCAGTGGTACCATCATATGAGTAATGGTACAATTACATTTGCAAACTCAGTTGGTAGATTTGATTTGGATGTAACTACTTTCCAAATGGCAGTTTTGTTTGCATGGAACCAAAGACCATTGGACCGGGTGACATATGAAAACTTAAGACTTGCAACTGAACTTCCTGATCCTGAATTAAGAAGGACATTATGGTCCCTAGTTGCTTTTCCTAAACTCAAACGGCAATTACTCTGTTATCAACCGGTCGTACAGAATCCTAAAGATTTTGCAGAAAACACTGCCTTTTGGGTAAATCAAGATTTTGCTCTTATAAAGAATGGGAAACCTCAAAGGCGTGGAAAATTAAATTTGATTGGCAGACTGCAGCTGAGCACTGAACGTTCTCAGATTGAGGATAACCATTCTATTGTACAATTAAGAATTCTAAGAACTCAGGAGGCCATTATCAAAATATTAAAGATGAGAAAGCGCATTACGAACACAGCACTGCAGGTAAAAAGTAGTTCCAGCAACTCCATCTTTCAGTTCTGTAATTGTGTATCTTTTTGAAGTAAAATATATTTGGGGTAATTATTTTATGCATGACTAGCTGTCGCCCGCGACTACGTCCACGCGGAATAAAAAAATTTAATAAGTAGCCTATGTATTCTTCCAGACTATGTTATACATGTGTGTCAAATTTCATTACAATCCGTTGAGCCGTTCCGGAGATAACATCAAATAAACATCCATCCACCCAAACATCTAAACATTTGCATTTATATAAGTAAGATATAAAACTTTTTTTTTCAGAGCGAACTAATTGAAATATTGAAAAACATGTTCTTGCCTTCCAAGAAGATGATCAAGGAACAACTGGAATGGCTTATCGAACATAAATATATGCGACGAGATGATGAAGACATAAACACTTTTATATACATGGCCTAGCAGCAGAAGTAATAAATAAAATCATGTAAATTATTTACCCAAAATTGATAAGTTTTTTATTTAACAAAAAACTTAAATGGACTCTAAATGGTAATAAAATTGAAACATCGTTTTATTCTAAGAGATTTAGTCAGTAAATATTGATGTTTAATGGTTTTTAAGTGGAATATACTGAGAATTGTATAAAATTCATAATATGACATTATCAATAATATCTAAAATATATTAAATCAAAATTTAAATCAATTGTTTATTATTCTATTAATAAAAAGTTTGTGCTTATAATGTTATGCCAAATGAATGTCTTCATTCTAGATTTCCAATGCTGAAACAACTATACAAAAACGTGATTCTTATTATTTTTGAAAAACTGTAATATGTTTCTATAGTGAAAACACATAGTAATGTAAATAAAAACATTATAAGATTAAAGTTTGTTAGTGTAAACAGCTTATATAATAGAATAAATAAAACAAATGTACTTTGTTTTAGTTGTTTTTATTACATAATATGACAATAGATAAATATATAAAAGGATCTATAAACAGCTTCAGTTCTTCACGGGGTCGATAGTTTCTCCTCCTTGGATTTGTCCCCAGCCAATTAACCTGTTAAAAAAAAAAAATATATATTTTATAAAAAACTTGTTTTTTTCCTCAACATCGGTCGCAAACTCTTTCGATAACCAATGTTTATGTTACCGGTTAGTCGTGCATGCCGCCTGTTAATAAATTGCCTAGACAAATTGTAAAAACTCGTCACAATGGGGGAAAAACTGCCTTTTGCTTATTATAAATGTCAGCATGATCATGTAACAGTAGCATTAAAATACACCACAGATGTACAAAAAAGGAAGTACTCTGTGGACTGTTGTCATAGCAACGATATACGTCAACATTTTACAGCAAAAATTATTTATAATCAATTTGACAAGGCATAATTTTTTTTTAAACAGCTGGAACCTATTTAGACGTTTCATCTTTGCTTCCTATGAATTCTTTGACGAATTTACTTGTTTTCTTTAGACACAGTGTTAAAGTTAGAAAGTCACAGTCAACTTACCGCCAATGGTTCTCCACTCGTCTGCTGAGAGCGACCTTTTCTCCTATTTCAGTGCAGACGGGGTTGTTGAGGGCGATCTTGGCCAAGTCGGCCTTAGTCGCGATGACTCGCCCGCCGGTACTCAGCGAGCCGATGTTTACAAGCAACATCTAAAATTAATGTTACATTAACGAGAAATCAATAAATTTTAAGAAAGTTAATACGCCAACCTAACATTTAATTTTACTCTTAATTTATAATATTTAATACTAGCTGTGGCCCGCGACTCCGTCCGCACCGAATTAAAAAAAACATTTATATCCAGACTATGTTCTACATCTCTGCCAAATTTCAACAAGATCCGTTATGCCATTCCGGAGATTCCTCCAAACAAACACCCATCCATCTAAACATTCGCATTTACAATATTAGTAAGAAGTAAAATAAATAGTATTCTTGTAGTCTCGCGCGAAGTTACCAAGATATGAAAAACATCCCACTTACCTCGTGGCGAGTAAGCTTCTGCACCTTGGCAGCCTTCTTGTCGCCTTCAGTACGCACGCCCAGCAATCGCTTCAGCAAGTGATACGACACCTCCAGCTTCACAAAGATGCCAGGCAAAGTGCCCACCGCGCCCAGCACCTACACACGGAAAATTTTGATTGTTTACATTAAATAAGCTACTAAACCAATCTGAAAAATTCTTTCACCCTTTAAGAAGATAACTATCCACCCTGACGACGTCGCGGGAGTCTAATTGAGTATTACTATTGAAATTTATAGAAATAGGCCACTTTTTAGGTTAATTTTTATGAATTTTGCATAGTAAATTAATATTGTCATATAGTTACTTCAAAACTTTTCAACCATGGGTGTCGTTTTTTTTTAACTTTCTATGTCAGCATAAATCAAATGTGTTAATCGCAGTGTGAGCAGACTGTTGAAGAAGTGGTGTTCATACCTGTCCGACGAGTCTGTCAGCTCGGCAGAGCGTGGGTTCGATCTTAGTACCGACGCCGATGAGTCCTCCCGGCACCGCGTACTGCAGCTCGTTCTGCTCCGCGAACAGCGACACGATGCGCGAGAAGATCGGCTGGCATGTCAGACGACCCTCCGCGTCCTTGCTCACCAAGCCCGGCCGCACCTGCGCATACGCACGTACACATTATACCTCAAATCAATGGAAATTACACATTACATACAAAAATATTATTAGAAACAAACATATTGTGTCAGTTAATAAAACAGTAATATATCCAAAATAAATCTATAGACCAAAAATGATATTGTCAAAGAAATGTGTAACTTTTAAAATCTTAAATGGAAAAACACATTAGTACATAACAGGATTTGAACCCAGGAATTACAGATTACAAGTTACTTACCCACTGAGCCATCGATGCCTTTTATACGTTTATTGTTCCTTATAATTAAAAAGTTTGATTACCTCGATCTCCATTCCTACAGTGAGCACGCCCTGCAGTATGGAGCCGCCGGCGACTCCGCCGCGCAGGTCCTCCACCTCACAGCCCGGCTTGTTCACGTCGAACGACCGGATCACGATCATACGCGGCGGCGATGTGAAATCTCGCAACGGTACTGGGATTTTCTTTGTTATGTATTCACATAGAACCTATATAAAAAGTTATTTATTTATTTTATAATAATAATATTTTAAATGCGAATATTTGAATGTATGGATGGATGTTTGTTTGTAGGTATATCCAGAACGGCTCAGTAGATCTCGATGAAGTACGTCATAGATGTAGAACGCAGGTTGGAAAAACATAGGCTCCTAATTAAGGTTTTTCTTACAATTTTGCGCAGACGAAATCGCTAGCAATAGCTAGCAAATTGATAAAAAATGACACTTTACAAAGTGTTTATACCTCAATGTTGTATTTGAGCTGGGCGGATATCGGTATAATGGGCGAGCCTTCAGCCACTGTGCCCTGCACGAACTTGACGATCTGTTCGTGCTGCTCCTTCGCCTGCCCTTCTTTCACCAAGTCTATCTTATTCTGCAGGATCAGGATGTGTTTCAACTTCATGATTTCTATCGCGGCCAAATGCTCGCTCGTTTGAGGCTGGGGGCACGACTCGTTACCTATAATAATTATTTTAAAATGTTTATACACATTCCTTTTTTTTATAAAAGGTAGTTAATTTACATATCTTACACAAAAAAACCATCCATACATTCCTCAATCCTCTAACTTTGCAAACATTTACATATCTTACAGGTAGGCATACGTCTTCAATCAGTCTTGAAAAAGAAAATAATACTTTAAAGACGCTTGTTGTCTCTTTCGTACAAAGTAATTAGAATAATCTTTTGGATCGAATATTGGGTTCGAGCATAATTCTAGAGATTGCATTAATTACCAGCGATAAGTAGTAACGCTGCATCCATAACAGCGGCTCCGTTAAGCATAGTTGCCATAAGAATGTCGTGACCAGGACAGTCGACGAAGCTGACGTGACGCACGAGCTGGAAGCGACCGGTGCACGCGGGCCGCAGGCATGGGAAGTTATCATCCTTAGACGACCCCCCAGATATGTAACTAGTCGGTCGGGGGCACTTCGGGTTATCGCATTTGTAGATCTTCGCATTAGCATAACCTAAAAACATTTATCTTTATGCATACATACTTACGAATTTCTATATATAAAGAACTATAGGCTTGATTTGCTCAGTTAAATAATTCGTAATTACGAAGTAACAAAAAAACACCTACAGACAAATTGAGAACCTTCTTCCTTTTGAATTCTAATATAAATACAACTCAATTAGAAAAATTACAGATTATAAAAAGGCAAATGATAAAGAAGTACTTTCAAAATAAATCACATTTTTTTTAATCTCCATAATAAATCTTTTGCATTAACTATTGTAACGCTTTATAGTTACAAAATGAAACAGAGAGAATTGCTATAAAGAAATTGCTTACTTCTTTTCGTTTATGATTTAAAAAGATATTTACCTGGGAAATTTCTATGACAAAAGTTTTTCAAATTAAAGTACTCAGTTTATATTTATTGCATTTAATTAACTAAAGTGTATAGAAAAACTAAATAATAACTAAATATTAGCTAAAAAATCAAAAGTGTACTTATATTCAATGACAGATCAAGAAAAAATATATATTTTTTTAAACATAATACATAACTCAATGTTCAACATTTAAATTGTATATTTTATAGTAGAAATAGTGATAAATACACTAATATTAGCATATTATCAAAAACATTTATTACAAAAAATAAGAGTTCCAACATAGAACATGTACAGTTGAATTTATTCCATGGGTTTCTCATACCAAAATCCTCATTTAAAACATATTTTTATGTCTGTTTCACCAAAGATGAAAGACAGGAATGACGATATATTTTATTCAGAGATTTTGGTATCAAAAACTCACTGTAAACAAGTTTACCTATACAAGGATGTAAGGGAACATAACCATACTACGTAACCTATTTTTTTTTAGTTTTTTCGACTCCTCCCTCCACTCGGTGACCACTCGTAGTACATGCCAGACCCGCTCCCCCTTTAGTTTTTACGTATTAATTCAAAAATCATGATTAAAGAAACAGGACCGAAGTGAAATTTAAATGCTGAAGTAGAACGCCAGTGTTCATACAGATGTTGTCTTAAAACTAATATAATAAAAAATGTACTATTCCAAAATAACAAAAAAGGTTACACTTATAACCTCTAATTAATACTTTGCAAGAATTTAACAGTCTCTTAGTATACTGGGAAATTACATCTAGATTTTGTATTATTCTAGATTTTTATCTAATCTTATATCGCAATACTTTATGATGTACTTTTAGTAAATATTCCCAATTTTCACGTGTATTTTTTTTTAATTTCGGTAATATTTATCTTTCCGTCAATTTTACAAATTATAGGTACTCATTTATAATTTTATTATAAAATACATATATTTCATATAAATATATATTTATATATCTTAAAATATAGATATTAACATATCTTACAATTAATTATTTTTAGTGCAAAAGATTTTTTCCATTGTGCCATACATAGATAATAAATTGAAAAACTATACCATTGTTTTGATAGTCAAAAAAACATTGTGATATGATATACCAACATAATTATACTATGTCATAATATAAATCAATTGTATTTTACTAATAAAAACTTTTTTGTTCATTGAGATGCAATCTAGAAGTTGCTTGTTTGCTTGCACATGAATTAAAAAAAAAGATTCACATTGAAAATCATTCGCCTCACACTTCAATATCTTTATCAAAACAAATACTTCCTACATTTTAGTGACCCACATTTACATTCTGTATTTTTAAGGGACGTATTACTTTGCTGTTGAATCTCAAACCTCGATTTAGATGGAGAACTAGGTGTTATACCCATACTTGCTTCTGCAGTATTTGGACTTGCCCGATCAACATCTCCATTTATAGACCCATTGACATTGTCAGATACCTCTGTTGAATTATTTACATCTGCCACATCACAATCCGATGATTTCTGTAAATAATCAAAACATACCTCCTCGCCTGGCTCAATATCACGTGTTGCGAACAGCGCTAACATAGGAAGGTTGGGATCTAAACAATCTGCCCACACCGCCCAAACACCCAAGTTAGGATCACAAGAATGATTTATAAAATGTGACACGTTACCTAAATGTGCTGCATCAACAACATAAGGATTCTCAACAGAATTAAAATCAAGGTCAAACAAATAAGTTAAACCATTAGCATCATATTCTCTACCTCTCTTTTCTGCTTCTTCAAATGTTATAACTTCACCTACATATTGACATAAAAATTGTCCATTTTTTATTTTCTGTTCTGCCCGTACACCCCACCCGCAACCATTTGATGTTCGGAAAATTGTTAATTTAACATTTCTTCCCCTTTGAACTACTCTATTGGTGCATTCTATTGAACATTTACATGCTTTATTGCATTCATAAATTGGTATGCCCGAGGCAATACGTAATCTTTTATTATATGCATATGCAAAGATACCACCTTGCATGCCACAACACGATTTTGATCTACAGTTACATGATGTGCATTCACAACCAATGGGTGGATTTTCAGGAATATCAACTCCAACACCAGGTATGGAATGATTAATATAAGTGAAATTTTCCGGTGGGCCAGCAAAGTCTACATTATTTTCTACGCTTAACCTCTTGCAATCATCGACTTGATTTAAATGCTCCTCCCATTCTTGAAGTGCCATCATTTGACGACATCGTTTTCTTGCTGCTACATACAGTTGTAATAAGTTTCGACTATTCTGAACCAACTCTGTGGCATGACATTCCTCATGTTCCTGTAGTAATATCATAGCTAGTAATTTAATTGTTAAACTCTGTTTCAAGTTTGATACTGAATCATCTTCAACCTCATCTATCCTTTTCAGCAGGTTTTCTTCGCTTAATAAATTATCAAATGATAATTCTTTCTTTAGTTTTTCAATATTTTCACAATATCTGAGCTCCTTTTGCAGTAAAAAACTCTTTAATATTGCTGGGCAGTTATCCAAGTGGTCAATTGGTTCCCATGTATTTTCACTATCAGGCCACCCCTTCCATTTGATATGAAAATACTCATTTCCGGACTCAAATTTGAAACCAATTATTTTCTCAATAATAAATTCATCTTTTTTCTGTTTACTCTTCTTCTGTTTCTTTGATGGAGGTAACATTTCAGGTTCTGGTGACATCACTCTTTTCCGGGATCTTCTTTTTCTTTCGTAAAATAAATTTTCTCTCTTTTCCTCAGCCATGTCACGGTACACTCTTATATAAGATTCCGACAGGCGCTCTGCAACATACCATGTGATTTAATTAATAATTGTTCTAATTTTCTTTTAAATAATAAAGTAGCAATATTAAAAGTTATTCTAAATAATTCAGATTCTATTCACATGGTATATTGCAAAGATCTGTTTATACACAAAGCGCATGAGCATTATTAAATCTAACCATGATTTTCCACTTCTGAAACAACTCTATAAAATAAATTATTCTATTATTGTTTTCGGAGACTGGAATGATGACTAAAAGGTTTCATATAAGTATCATAATGGAAACCTAAATGAGGTTAACACATACATCTTAGATTTTTCATGGATATACAGATTTGTTATTAGTACATAAGTTATAAGAAAATGTTATGCCATGATGCCCAGAAAAGGTGAATTGTGCAAATAAAAAAAAGGGCATTATGGATAGAGTGACATAGGATATTCTGAACATATGTACATAAACAGTCTCAGAAATGCTAACAAAATTATAAATTGTTGGATACAATCACATATCAACATCATCATCATAGTAGTCTCTCACATATTCTTTTCTTTAACTTTTGTTTTCCTTTTTAGAAAGTAATCAAAAATAGTTTTAAATTTATTGGGAAAATAAAAACCGTGGAATCTATTCTCATCAACATGTGTACTGCTAATCATAACACAATTTTTGAGCAATTTTACTGACAATGAATAATACCAAAATAGCAATGCTAAACATTTTTATATGTTGTTTTAAATTAAAGGAAGAACTTACCCAATTTAATAGTGATATTTCGTTCAAGCTCGTTTTTGAATCTGACAGTTTGGACGCCTGATATGGCCTTTACCACTGTTGATTTTCCATGAGCTACATGACCGATAGTACCAATGTTGATGGTGGCTTGTCTTGATATTACTTCAGGTGATAAAGCTGATAACTTTGTAACATCCTGGAAAGTAAGAAGATACTCTTGTAATTGAATATCGCCAAGAAACAAAACCGTAATGTATAAAGTATGTTTTGGTTTAGTAATAATTTCAATAAAAGTAAGTCTTAATATAATTAAATGGGTTATATAGTATTATACATCTAGCATTTAGTTCTCAAAATAACAATTTCCAGCTTACAAGTTTGGTTAGGTCTTGCTGATGCAAGTTTGACTGTACACTTCGGCCCTCATTTGAAGCCATTTTCAAATTTTAAACTCAATTCTAATATAGAAATTAGAAGTTTAACTGTTTTCAAGTAAATTAATTCAAGTTAAAGATATTAAAACTACATAAGTATTTTCACAAGATTCTCTGTGGCGTGGCTCACATAGACATCAGACATTTACACCATCACCATTGACATGACAATTGACATAAAAAAATCTCAAAGATGGGGAAAATGAAGGGAAGCATGGATATGTTATCTGTGTTCCGTTTTCTAGTACAAGGAAAGTTTTACTATTCTTTACTGTTGCACAAGAATCTGATTTATTGCCTTAACTAATTTAGATATGGTCGAAATACTATTTTACATTGAGGCCGGAAGATGCACTTTATAATGATTCACTTTATCTTTTCCTAATAATAAAACAATTTTTAATTGTTATTGCTTAGGTTTCATTTTGTGCACATGTATGATCTGTGTACCTGATAACAGCTGACAGTTTGTCTGTTCGTCTATCTGTTATCTGTGGCTGTATCTGTCAGAGTCAGACATTGATCCAAAATCGTGTAAAATTTAAGGAATAGTAGAATAAACTACGATACTTAATATGTCTCTGATCAAGACAAATATGCTTGTAATTATTTATCTTCCTTTCAAATATACTATTTAAATTTAACATGTAATATAAAAAAAGTTATTACGTAATATTGCCCTCAGGTGCGGTCGCTGAGCACATCTGCCGCATCTCAACTCATCAAACCTTCCGTTCAAGTGTTCGGCTTGGAAGGCAGATATGCTACTGCTTTATATTCTGCGGCTTCCAAATCCAAGAGCTTAGATGTTGTGGAAAAAGAGTTGCGCCAGTTCCAGCAGTCTATCAAGGCTGATGCTAAACTGAAAGAATTTATCATCAATCCTACTTTGAAGAGAAGTTTGAAAGTGGATGCCTTAAAACATGTTTCATCAAAGGTTGGTAACTTACAAAGTTAAAATTTAAATGTAAAAATATTGCAGGTATGAATTTTTTACATGAAAAGTCTTGTTTTTAGATCAACCTCTCAGCCACTACTAGCAATTTGTTGGGCCTTATGGCTGAAAATGGTCGACTTGGCAAATTAGATGCTGTTATCAATGCCTTCAAGATCATGATGGCTGGTCACAGAGGTGAAGTAACTTGCGAAGTAATCACCGCAAAACCTTTAGATCAAGCTCAAACCCAAAGCTTGGAAGCTGCTTTGAAGGTACTTTTTCAAAGTAATTTTCGATTTCATAGAAATATCTACACCTTACAACTTTAATTTCATAAAATATAAATTTCCATTATATAGTGCTTATGGTTGGTAAAGTCCATGGTGCCGGCTCAGGTTTTATTCGATTTCTAGGTTACAAGTATTATATGATTGTAGGCTTGTCATATTTCTAATCCTCTGCTGTTGTTCTCCCATAAGGAGATCAAGTATTTGTCTAAATGGTGGAATAGGAATTTATTTTTATTTTCTTAAGTAATGAAGTAAGATTAATATACAAAATGTTTTTGGATAAAGAATACACAATACTTGAAAAGTCTGCTGCACTTCTTATTGGATATTGATTAAAAAATATTTGTTCCCAATTAATTTATGGAAAGAAAAACTAAATAACTACTTAATATTACTTATTTTAATGTTACTACTTAAATTACACTAGCTTTTATTCATAAAATGTTATTTGTTTTAATGCTTACGAAGTAAAAGATTCAATAGCTGCCATAAATAGTATTTGATGTTCCTCTATTTCACTTTATTTTTAGTATATTAGCTTTATATTAGGGTACTGTATTTTGATGCATAACTTACATATTGAAACTTATAAAACTTACAATGACATAATCCACAGTAACTTTTTAATTACAGAAATTCCTGAAAGGTAATGAGACAATCCAACTCACAGCAAAAGTTGATCCTGCCCTGATTGGTGGAATGATTGTATCTATTGGAGACAAATATGTAGACATGAGTGTTGCCAGCAAAGTTAAGAAGTACACAGAGATCATCAGTGCTGCCGCTTAAAAAAAATGCAATAAAATCATCTAGATGATATGCAATCAATCAAATGATGGATTAGTAAACGATTAAATTAAATGATATGTTACAGTCCATTTTTGTTTTTAATACTTCACCTACTGTTTTTCTTTACTAACCTTACATTTTTAGCATGCATTTTTGTTTTTGGTGACGTAAATAAAAATACACTTCTTTCATTTAGTGCTGCAGGCTCCTAGCAAGTTCATATTAAATTTATTATAGTGCTGGCTGCTTGGCAGTGCAGTGAATAGATAGATGATACTTTGAGAATTTTAGTAGTAGTAGGTTAATTTTTTTATTACTTACTGGTGACAGGTTATTGAGATCTACACAATTTATATAAATTATTGTTTAGAAGCAACTTTTCATACAAGAATGCTACTTAATGCTGACATCTCTTCAAGTATGACTCAAAGTTGAAATGAAACGACATGTAAAAGAACAAAAATTTAATGTGCTCTTCTGCACTCAAACTTAAAACATATCTAAATTATAACGAAATAGTCTTTGTGTGCACACAATATTTGCTTTATATCTTTAAAGGATCAACAATTATGTTTTTGAGATCATCTATTGTGCCTGAGATCATTTGTACAATTGGCAATGGTTATTTTTACTTTAGCCTTCCGCTGGGGCTGTTTCACCTTTCAAAAGTGCATTTTCCGCTTCCAATTCAGCGATTCGAGCCCTGGCTGCTTCTAATTCATCTTCTCCACCGTCAGTACCTAGATGTTTACGAACATATTCTAAGGCATCTTCTGGTTTATCTGGTTCTTCGTACAAGCTGACCAGTACTTTCGTCAATGCGTCCATAACCCCAGCTCTTTCTAAATACCGCCTAAACTCCTCTCTTTTAGAGTCAATGGGCTACAAACAACAACATACACATTAGGCTTGCACTGGATTGCTTATAAAACATATATAAAGTGTTCCAATTATCATAAATGTCCAAAGAGGTTAAATCATATTTGATAAAAAAAGGCAACTTACTTTGTAGGACGACATTATTTATTATTATTCGCTAAATGTAAATTAATAATATATATAAGAATAATTGTTTAATTTAAATCTGCAACGATAAAATTCCCTTCGCTATTTGACAACAGGTTGACAGCATGTATTTTTCTTCAGTTAATAAAATCATTGGTCATTCTTTTTATGCATTATACAAGCCTGTTATTTTAGAACTTTGTAATTAAAAAATATGCATTTACAACTAAGTGTGTATTTGCTAAATGATTATTAATAAAAAATTATGTGAGATAGATATCATGTTAAAATTGTATTATTAATATTGTATGAAAATTTCAAAAGAAGGACTTTCCACAAGGATATCTGAGCCGTTGGTCCTATCAGAAAATATACAAAAGCCACATGGACATAGAAAATGCCGTGGAAGACGCAGACAGCAGAAAAAAACATGTCAGCTACAGTAGAAGAATCTTGTGACATTTTTTGATGTTGACAGGGGGGCGCTAGTGAGCTGTTATAATTTAGTTTGATTATGACCACCGCTTTAAACACTTGTTGGTCTATAGACAGCACTAGCACTGCTTCAAATTTAGGTTTCTTTAGTTTGAGAAAGAAATACACTTTACACTTGTTGTTAACTATTTATTAAAGGTCTTAAGACGTGAACCAAAGTTAAGCTAGAGAACATAATATTAAATTCAATTAAAGCAAAGCTGTTTAAATTAACATATAATAAGGTTAAAAGTTACATTAAACAATGTGTTTAAAGAAAAGAAAATACATTAAGCTCTTACAACACACCTAGAGCCATCTAATAGTTCTGCTGTAGATTTGTTTTTACGAAATCTTTAGCAAGTCTCTCAGTGACAAATTAATTACTATGTGTGTCAGTAAATAAATGCTGTGAAACTAAATTTAAGATTCATCATCACTGCCTGCTGGCTGTTTAGGTTTGGGTCCACCAGCTCTCTTCGCCATAATAATTTGATTTACTTTCAAAATTGTGGTAGCCACGCCAACCGCATACTTGATACCCCAGTGCTTAAGTAGGAATGCATCTAATACTCCTTTTATTTTTGCATCACAAACTTCACCACTGTCTGATTCAATGTCATATCCATAGGTTTGTTTACCATCCTGAAAGGTAATATTCAAAATCAATTTGTTAATGATGAATAAGAAAATAAAGTTTGTATTAAGATTAGTTGTTCTTCCAGACTATGTTCTACATGTATACCAAATTTTAGCTAGATCCGTTCAACTGTTTCGGAGATACCTTCAAACAAACATTCATCCATGCAAACATTTGCATTTATTATATTAGTAAGATTGTGACTAATAATAAACCTAAGAACAAACAATAATAAGGAAATAGTAATAAATGCAATAAAAATTCTTGTGTTTAACAAATTCAATTGCCAATGTTTTGCTTGGTTAGTTGACTTTAATATAAAAAATCATAGTGGCATGATATTAGGACAAACATTAGGTACATTTTTAGACATGGTTGCAAAAGCCTTTTACAAAGTTATATAGATATAAAAAGAACAAATACCTTATGTGCCTTATACAAGTTGTTAATAACTTCAGTTGCATTAGCTCCAGAATTGTCAGCTAATGCCCTGGGAATACTTTCTAACGCAACTGCAACCTTCCTGATTGCATACTGTTCAAGGCCTGGTAGTGTATCAGCATATTGGAGGAGTTTCTGCGCCAACTCTATCTCTGTTGCACCAGCTCCAGGTAAAAATCTGAATACAAAGAAAATAATTTGAATATATGGTAAAAATATTATACAAGTTACTTTAAATATGGATTAATCTTACCTTCCATCTCTAGCAATAGCTTTGAAAGTGTTGACACCATCATCAATTGCTCTCTCAATGTCATCCATATAATTGTCGGTGGAACCGCGAATAACAACTGTTGAAATTCTTGACTCTGAAGCCTCCATTACAAATGCTACAACTCTGGTGTCTCCCACTTCATCTACTCGCACTGAGTCACAATAACCTTGTTCTTCTGCTGTTGGAGTAGTCAATCTTGGAAGAACCTGAAAAAAAATGTCTCATATATTTCTTGAGAATTAAATTTTTCTTTCCATAGTTAAGAGGCACAAAATGTAAAATGCATACTTCCGTTTATTTATAAATATTGTAAAAAAGAAAATTACTATCAAGGTATATGTAACTTACAGTAGCATTGACTGTCTTTGCTAAACGGCGCAAGTCAAATTTAGAATTTAGTCGAACTGCCATCACTCCATATTTGTTCAGGAAATGTAGAGCCATGTCACCAAATTTAGCACCAGCTACAACAACCTTAATTCCAGCATCTGCAATTTCCTTTATCTGTTTCTCTAGAAGTGATTCCTCTCCACGACTAAAGTTGAGAAGTTCATCTGCTGTCTTAATAAGCACTGTGCCCTTGGTCTCTGTCTGCGTAACATCTACGGGACATGAGTAGACTGCTACTTTGGCTTTGGTGGCTGAAGTTACATCTCCTTCTACCTCACGTTTGAATACCATCCCAGAAAGAACTTCAGACTGTTGAAGGCCAGCTCCCAATATCTAAATAGAAAAGTTAGTTTGAAATGTATATTACTGCTTGTTACATTTTAGTTATTCTTCAAATTAATAATTAACATACCTTACAAATGCGAACATTGTCAACATTGAAAGTTGTTTTTTCCGGTAGAATAGCAATACACGCCTTTGCTACAAGTTGGGCGATAAAGTCTTCATTGCCATATTGTTTTGACATAATTGCTGGTTTGATTCCAGCCACAACAGCATCAACATTCTTATAGTCCTTTATTTCATGGCAAACCAATCCTGGCAACAATTCAATGCATTTATCAAGAGCTCTTTCGTACCCATCTGCGATTTCACTGGGTTTCAGCCCTAAAGTTAAGAGCTCTTCTGCCGCTTCCAATAACGCTCCACAGAAAACAATGACAAAGTTGGTACCATCACCAACTTCAGAGTCTTGCATTTGACTCGCAAGGACCATTAATTTTGCAGCTGGATGCTCAACGTCGAGCTCTCTGATTATAGTTCCGGCATCACTTGTAACAAACTGTTTCTCAATATGATTGATAATCATTTTATTCATGCCATTAGGTCCGTAAGCTGAACGAACACTTTGTGCAAATTGCTTACATGCGTTTATATTACTAAACACAGCTTCATCTAAGCCTGTTAACATCTGAAAAGTAGCAATAAAGAAATTTGTAACTAACGAGATTCACGAATTCATTATGAATAATTTTCTTTAACGAATATGCATTTAATTTTTTGTCTTAATTAATATTTATTGTATCGTCAACTATTTGGACTATTATTCAAACTATTTATGTTTGGTATATATGATTTTTTTTGCAAAAATAAAATCATGCTGGATTGTCGGCATTAGCACACACATGACTCGCCTATAGTTTTTGGTTATGAATTTAACTTACCCGAGCTCCATCTTTTAGCATTTGGGGTACTCCGGGTGCTTTGGGAACGTGAAGAGCCATTTTTATTGTAAATTATTTTGTGATTATAATTATATTTTCACACAATAAATTAATATTTACGGCACAAAAAGCAGAAATGGAATCTATGAAAATGAAAAGACGACACTCGAATCAATGTTGCCAGCATTTCAGATGATTATCCTGGTGTTGCCTCAAATCTACAAAAAAATTGCTTTTGGGAATTTTTTATTAATTACAATTTACACGATCTTTTTCCCTCTTTTTAAGATTTTAAAAATGAGCTATGTATATTATCCTAAATTCTTAATTGGGCCATTTTTAATAGATGCCCTAAAGTATTATCTCTTTCATCGAGTCATAAAATAGTTATAACAAATTCAATGAAAAAAGTACGAAGATAAACAAAATAAAAGGAAGAAAATATAAATAAGGGAAATAAAAGTAATATAAATTTTAATCTCTTTATTTGATACACCGATATACTGCTTTAAGAATTACAACTATAAAAGCACTTAGGATTCGTCCAATAATCACGTGACTTTTTATATCTTTTGAACCCATTATAGTCCCCCAATAATGACATTTTCAAAATAAATGCAATGTGTTTAAATTAGTTAGATTATTATCAATATAATTTTCGAACTCTGTAAGAAAAAAGAAATACATGTGACATCTCATTTTAAACGTTGTTTAATGGACGAACCCTTATAATATACTCAAAGCTTTTCATTGTGATGTTACATAAATGGCTTAAAAAAACAGTAATTTAATTTTATACTTATAATTAAATCCCGCTTTTTTTTTCTTACTCTGTCATCACACGGTCCTCAAACATATATTGTAAAAATTGTTTAAAATTAACATTAATAATACTGAAAATATTTAATTAAATCAATCCGACCTGGTATATTGATTAAATTTGTTTCATGTCCCATACTGCTTTTATACTGTACATGAGAGATGCAACAATAAAAAAAATATTGCGACGCATTTTAAATTCGTTCGGGTTTGAAAAAATAACATAAATATAATTTAGGGACCATCCACATTCATTGCATATTGTAATACTTAATTTAATATCCGAGTAAGTTTTTGTTAAATGTACTTTAGCGGAAAAAAGTTCTTTAGTGTAAATATATGATAAAAATTATATAAAAAATAAAATACATACATTGATTACATGTTATTATACATAAACACATTATTAATAATAATTAAATGCTATTAATACTTGCGATTGGAATTATTTTCAGATTCAAAATGAATGATGTAAGTAAAAATTTTTTCGACAAAAAAATTTGAGATCATTTTTTTCAATTCGTCAATAGACAATATCACTATAATCGAAATGAATAGTAAAATATAAATGCATTATGATATTTAAATGCGAATAACGTATAAAAATATAGCAGAGTTGGTTATGTTGGAGATGTTACGTTTTCTTATTTTTAACCGTAATAATTATTCATATGTAAGCAAAATGAGAGGAATAAAATGTTTTCATACAAGTATTTGACAATGAAAAAATATCTGCAGTTAAAATATACTGTATGAAATCACAAACATCGAAAAAATGCGGTCGAAAAATCAGAAAGTTAAATTCGGATTTGCCAGCCTCCTACGATCGCACTTTCGGAGATAGCAAGTTGACGGATGTCAAGGAGCACATTATGAGATCATCTAGAATCGATCTATTGAGCTTATTAACTGTGGGTTTTTGATACCAAAATCTCAGTATAAAACCTACCGTAATCCCCGTTATTATCTTAGACAAAAGAAAGATTTTAAACAGAGGTTTTTGTCTCGGAAACCCACGGTAAGTTACTTAAGTTAGTTCATGAACTTATCTCATGAAAATGGGTGATTTTAATTTACTTATATAAACCGAAAGAAGCACATGTCAACTATAATCTTACTAATATTATAAATGGGACAGTTTAGATGTATGGATGTTTGTTAGCAGGTGAATACAAAATGGCGAAATGTATCTGTATAAAATTTGGCACAGAGTAGTCGCGGGTAAGCTATACAATAGTTTGATTGTATCTGTGGGTTTTGAATATAGTGAAACTTGACATGTTTCAATACAAGTATCACAACAATCGAAACACACAGTAAGGCAGCACAAATACAATTGAATATACACTTATAATAAATATCGGTTTATGATTTTTTTAACAAAAATATGTTTGATTTAAGGTTTATATGATCACAGTAAATAATTAATATTAAGCACCATACTTATAGGTTGGTGGATCTAAATAGAGAAACTTTAATACCAACCGTGGGTTTCTGAGACCAAAATATCTGTTTTTTTATATAAGAGAAGGGGGCAAACGAGGGGCGTGAACACCGAGGTGATCAACGATACCCATGGACATCTGCAACACCAGAGGAACTGCAGATGCGTCGCCGGCCTTAAAGGAAATTGTGTGCTCGCTTCTTGAAGCTTGTTTAAAACATATTGTTAACTCTGTTTTGTCAAAGACGAAGTTTTATACACAGATTTTGGTGTCAGAAACCAACGGTAAATGATCTAAGCTTAATTTTAGGTTAAACAAATTTAATAAATGAGGAACTTATAAAAGTTTTGTAATATGTTAGTTACACGTCTTTTATACTTTTTGGATGATAAATCTAGTCGTTAGCGATCACAAGTAAAAGTCTTTTTTTAATTATCTAATGTAAAGTCAAAAGTTTAATAAATTTTTATTAAGAAAGTAAACTAAAAATGCTGCCATGCGAAAAAGAAAAATGACTTTTTTATTAAAAAAAGAAATTAAAACTTACAATTTATTTCTACTTCACTCTTCTACGTTACAAACGATATTCCAATCGTTTTATTTATTCGCAATTTTTTTGGATTTTCATTAACTATAAAGATCATATAATATTCAAAAGCATATTATTTAAAAAAAAATGTTACGCTCAACATAATAGAAACATAAAACCTTTAAGTACAAATAGCACAAGTGAATTATTTATCTTTTTGTGATCCTTTGCGTGCAATAAACTAAACCAATGATACCTTCTTACGTTCCGTACAATACATTGTTTATTCAGATATAATAATGAAGAGTAAATCAGTTATTTTTAATCTGTGTTTCTTTGTCTTTCAAAATACAAACGATTCAGACGAAACAATCCGTATCAAAGGATTTTGTTGGTCGGCGGTATGGCGACAACAGCGGCGCCCGCACGACCTATTGATAATGGAGCCAGATTACGCCAAGTGTTGTTCTCCGCGTCGTAAATTTCCACTAAATTTAAGTACTGCGCACCATCGTACCCACCTGATGGAGAATAGAAAGTATTATACTTTATATTATAAGGTGGAAAACGATCATTACTGAATTCGTCGAAATGGTGAAGTGACCACTGCTTGAAACACGTTGTCTGCCTTTAATCGACGGACGGAGAACACGCACAGAAAGAAAATCTTCCCTTCCCTATCCTTTCCTTATAAGTAAAGGATGGGAAAGAAACGAGGACTGAAACGTGGACTAAAATTAGGCCTTTTTCTACTTTACACCTATCTGTGTGCCGACAGTGTTTGACTTTTTTGAAGACATAGTTTATTACAAAGCTAGAAATTAACACACTCGTCGCCACCGTCTGAAAATCATCGGATCGCATACATTTTCATAGATTTGTAAACATGCTGAGATGCGTCGATAATTGGTTTGGTGATAACTGATAGAAATATCGGAGACTCGCGCTTAGTACGAATTTCGAAGATTTAAGTTGCCTTGTGTAAGGTGGTACATACCGACGGCGACGATCTTGTCACCGAGAAGACATGAGCCGATGGCGTCTCGCGCGTAGGAGAGTCGCGCCAGCAAGGTCCACGTGTCGGTGGTGGGGTCGTAGCGCTCCACACAGGCCAGTCGCCCTCCCACAGTGTTGGCCGGCGCCTCGTGCCCGCCCAGCGCGTACAGGTACCCGCCCGCAGCGCACATCTAACACAGGACATACTAATAAACAGAGATACCTAATTTTGTAAACTTCGGTAGATCTACGGAACTTGTACTACCGTCGCTAATTTAATATTGCCATCATGTTTAAATGACTTAATCTCATCTAATGTCTCATTACTAAAGGGCTAGGTGTCTATACATATTAATAAAATTGGAGTGTTTGCATGTAATATACAAAAAAATGTATATACGTGATATATTTGTGATACTGGGAAAGAAAATAATTTTGAAAAGTTTTAATCTCTCTGTCTGTCAAGGTCGCGTTCGCGATTGGACCGATTTTGACGAGACTTAGAGGCGATGGTAGCTGATGAACACGGGCGTGTTAAAGGTTTTGTTGCGTGGGCGTCGCCGGCGAGCGCTAGTTTGAAAGTAAAGTAGGTAGGTACACTGAGTCCGCAGCGACGACGCGTCATGGGCGCGCAGTTGTGCCAGTGGTTGGTGGCGGGGTCGTAGCACTCGAGCGAGCGCAGACAGGCGCCGCCGTCGCGTCCCCCCGCCGCGTACAGCCTCCCGCCCAGCACCGCCACGCCGCACGTGCTGCGCGCACCCGCCATCGGCGCCACCATTGTCCACGACCGCGTTATACAGTCCCATCTATACACATCGCGAATATTTAAATGGACGGATAAAACCAGAACGACTGCATGGATCTTTCTAAAATTTGGCATACATGTATAATCTGTAAGAACACGTAGGCTAAAAATTATTTCTTTTTTTATTTTGCATTGACGGATTTGTGTATATATAAACGAGAATATTTAAATAGATGGATATGTCAAAGTTTGTTAGAAGGCATCTCTAGAAAGGCTACGATTCTCCATGAAATTTCGTATTGTAAACACAATTTGGACAAAACATAAGTTGGATTGCTATGGGCTCAGTGGCGCCAGTTTACATTATGCCAGTTGTATGCCTGCGATGATTTTGAGCGCTACTGTCCTTCTGTACTGGAATAATGTAAATCAAGCATTACCTTTCAACGGAGTTGAGATATATCCAGCCGTCGTGTCCGCCGACCGCGTAGACGGGGGCATTGGGCCCTTCGCCCAGCACGGCCACGCCCAGCCCGTGCCGGTGCGTGTTCATCGGCGCCAGCGTGCTCCAGCTCAACGTCGAAATGTCGAAAGAATCCACCTGTATACACAATCTATGTACAACTAACCGTTGGCTTCTGAGACCGACATTTTTGTATGAAGAATATAGAAATATGGACTGGGAAACCCACAGTGAGTAGCTACATAATAATAAAATTGGAATGTCTGTTTGTAATAACGAATAAATCAACAACTGTTTTGTATTAATTAAAATTAATATGAACCGAGACAAATTAGATTTAAAAAGAGAATTTTAGCTAAGGCGAAAACATTGTTGATTTATATCACAAAGATGTAATTGGCAACAAAAATAATATTATACAATGATACAAAAGAAATAGAAAAAAAAATTGTTTATGGAAATTCTATATCTATATTTATACTGTCAACTTACAGTATTCAATGTCTTCAAGCCATCCCTGCCACCCACAATGATCAGCCTGCGTGGGAGGATTGCAACTCCAAATTGTAATCGTCTAGTGCCCATTCTCATGTATGGACTCCAAGTATTAGTCCGAGGGTCATAGATTTCCATATTACTTGCACCCTATTTAAAAAAGTGTAAATTATCTATTAGCTATATATTAGAAAATTTCGAATATGCTTATTGGTACTTATCAGATCTAAACTTTGAAAACACCTCAATACATATCGCTAAAATTACTAACATTCTAAATATTTGAGTACTACAAAATATTCTTAATTTTATAAAATTATATCGTAAATACAATGTTTTACTAAGCTTTTATTCACACATTTCTAAGTTTCTTTCTGAATTAAAATAATATTTAAAAAAACTATTGCATTTCAATAGAAATAATTACCTTGTTACCATCCATTCCACCGATAGCCAAGAGTCGACCAATCGTAGAAGTCCTTGGTCTTGTTCTATAAGATGCAAGTGAACCTCGTCTTTCCGGCAGTAGATGCCACTTCACTGCTTCCATGATTAATGGTTGACACTCTTTTATTTTACCACAAGTCTGCTCCACTTTGTCAATTAAATACTGAAAATTTAACAACATTACAAAATTTAAATTGTTAAAACAAAATATTGGCATTTGGTACATTATTTGACTTCAATTGGAGGAAAAATCTTTAGTATTAAACAATTAAAGTTGATAAATAACTTATGAAACTTTTTTCTCTAGTACTTTATTTACATTAATGTTTTGTTTGCCTGTAATTGAAATATATTTTAGTTTACTAACTAAGATGTAACTTATGTACTACATATATATAATAGTATATAACATATTTAATTGGCAATTCTAAATAAATTAAATAAATATACTTAACGGCGGAAATCTACATATTGGTAATACTGAAGTGAGCAATACATACCTCCGATGATAGTAAGGGTAATTTAACAAGTTTTAATAAAGTTGGTAAATATTTTTCCCTGTTTTCTTTATCATGGTGTACCCACGTTAAAACACAATCACACACATCCTCTTCCGAGATTACATTAAGTTCATCTGATTTGAGCAAGTTGGCTAACTGATCTACATGTAAAGATAGAAATTCTGGCTGCTTCATTACCTGAAATTTATTTTTTACATAAATATTGCGCTATATATCTACATTTTTAATAACACAAAAAGATAAAAGGAGTTCCTACATCAATTAAAACTACTGAACATAATATTCATACTATTCTTTGTGCTGTAATAATTATTCTTATGGCTAAAGCAATAGATTTGTGCTATAGTAAAATAATCTTATATTCTAATCACCATAGACAAGCAATTTATATCAAAAATCTCTCACAATCACCTGAAATGTGTGCTACTTACAAATAATTAAGTTACATTCTTAATTAATTATACAATGCTACAGCTTATTCTAAGTTAAAATAAATTCTTTAATTATTGACCTCCATGAAATGTTGATAAGTGTACTCCAAAGCACTTTTGTGTAAAGTGAGGCAAGATTGTTGTTCAGCAAACAAAGCAATCCCTAAAGAATTACAAGGATCAAGCTGGTTCATCAAGAAAGTGCAGCAAGCTTTTGTAACAGCATCTAGCTGTAATAAACTTGATGTTGCCAGTAACATCTCAACTGATTCCTCCTTTAGCTCTGCAAATAAAAATGTATTGTGAACGCAAGCTCTAGCATAACAAAACCAAATATGCTTGATAAAAGAAAATATTAACCTATTATACCAGTGTAGCAATAATGCACCAATGATTTGAGAGCTGTTGAGTCAACTCTTTCCAATACAATTTCATTTTGCTTTGCTTCTTTCAAAGAGCCTGTAAACATTGCTGCAAAATACTCGCTGCATGATGATAATACTACTTTATGTGCAGGAACCCTGTTATAAAAATAAGTGGGAACTTGAATTATAGAATGTGAAACATCCAAAATTGTCACCATTACAAAATAGCATATATTTGTACAACCAGTACAGCATGGTAATCAAATGAAAAAGCAGTTTAACTTTACCCTAAATATGGGTATAAAATTATAAGATTTGCCTAATCTGGTAAGGTACAATTTAAAATATTAACTAATAACTTAAAAATGAATTGCTAATAGTAGGAATAGATTTTGTTTCATTACTTTTTCTTTGTGAACAAACAAAGGAATTATAAGCCGAACAAAACAAAGGATGTGAATGGGACTCACCTGCAACCTTCGGCAATCAGTACTACGTCACAAAGCGTCTGTGATCGATAATATCCATATAAATTTTTTAAAGCAAGTTCGGAATGGCCATTGCTATAAAATTCATCTGGTTTCGATGTGCTTATAAGACTTATTTGACTGAAGTCTCGAGGCAATCCTTCGTCCGTCGAATTTGTGGAAATATTATCATTAGATGTCATAGAATCTAAGTTTCGGGGATCACGAGCTGACATCGTGAAAATTAGTGAGCATCAAACCAAACTTTACTGCATTAACTAAGACTGAGCGGCAATAAATCAATAAATAAAAACAAAGGCATGTCAGACGCAGACGCTATAACGTCGAGTTGCGGCATCTGACACTGACAATTCTGTGAGACAGAGAAGAGAGATGTCACTGTCAGTGTTATTGATTCACCATGCATGGACAGGCTACGAGGCGTAGTATTTTGTGCCTATTAGATTTTTATCATTTTGCCGCAAAATGCGGGATCGGATGGTGACGGTGAGGATTCGAACTATAATGTGTCTATTTAAAGCCGGCTCTAAGTCTACAATGTTTATGTTTGTTATTTGATATTAGCTGGTTATTTCGTGTCTTTGAGTTAATTGTACGATACGTAGCCAAATAACTGTAATAAATTCAAAAAGTAATAAAACACCTAAATTACGGTACGTTCGTTCGATGAATTTAATTACAAGACCGATGTTTGGTAGTTCATAGTTGGTCGCTATGCGTGTACGGTCCGTCAATAGACAAACGGCTATTAATAAAAACATATATACTTATACAAAATTAATTCGATACATCATAGGCGTTGGTTGTCAAAGTAATCATCCTTAAATATACACACTTTAACAATAAAGATAGCTTTTAAGTCGCAATAAAACAAAAGCTGTCATTTCCAAGCAGCGCCCGGTCCATATCTGTAGAGGTCAGCGGTGTTAGTTTTCATTTTTATTAGTTGCTATCATTAAATTATACCTTTAACTATGCTATGAAAGCTTTGTATGTAGTAAAAAAATTTAAATATTAACAATTAATGTTATTATAGTAAAAACCACGAATGTTTATAGTTATACAATAAAAATTATGGTTTATTTTTTATAACTCCCTGTAGTTTTCTAATTCATGTTTTTTTCTGTAATTGTTACTTATTTCTTTATTGTTTATTCAATAATATAGTATATATGGTTTTTTAATCGGCTATAGCTCCCCCAGGTTACGCAGTGGCGTTGTCGAGTTGAGACAGAAGATCCAACTGCCACATTAACTCGTCGACGTTCCGAAGCCAGATTCAGATTAGATTAATACTATAACGAGCTAAGTTATGAAATTACGATAGTTAAGGGGTTAGGGGAACTGGAATTCGTCTCTTAGTTTTTTCTAGTTATAATCAAGGACGTTACATTATGCTACTTTTATTTATGAATGGTGTGATTTTATGTATTTAGTGATAAGCATATTTATTAATGTACTGTAACCGTCTCCAAACCATGTTGACAAACTCCTTGTGCGCATTTTACCCCGCCATTTCTCCAGCCTTTAGGACATTAGATCAGGAAGTTTGTTAAAATTCTATGTTGAAAAGACTTTGTTATGGATAGAATATCTTAATAAATAGATTTTTTCCTACTCAGTTCTTCTCTGCCGTTAAAGTCTTGTCTGGTTGGTCGTGGACTCGCTTAACATTGCGTAAATGTAGGTCGGATTAGTAGAATTTTTGCGATCAGAATGTTTACTGCTTATAATTTTAATTAGATTATGTGTATGCTTCGAGTATGCCTTGGCTGCAAATTTAACGGTCTGTTAGTAGCTATTATTTCAAGCGATTGGTATAATAAAATAATAGTTGTCGTCTGGCTGAGGCATTTATTAACATTTATTTTAATTATTTATCTTAATACAACATATATAGTAATTAACAATACATAATAAATAGTCCAAAAGTATATTACGCCTACAAAATAGCGTAGTCGTTATAAGATTATCGCCAAGTGAGTTGCGTACACATGTTCTACGAAATGTAAAGGCAACTCATCTATGACACTGTTGAAGGAATAGGAATTTTCTCAGGTAGAATGAAAATTGTTAGGTGTCATAGAATTAACAAGACGCCGTTCTGTCTGTATGCTGTATAGTGCTGTGTTACTTTCCATTGTTGATGGTTATTCCTAAGCGACGCAATGACGACTATCCAATCGAGTATTAGGGAAAACTTAGGACCCTCGAACCCGAACCTCGTAGTAATGTGTTTTTGTTTGCGTTGTAAACATTAATATGAAAAATGTTTTCAATCCTCATAGGGAGATAACGATAACGATTCTTTGTGCGGTAGTCTATACTTTATTGTTTGTCCGTTTTGGCAAACATAACATTCTGTGGAAATATAATGTAAATCTCTATCTAGTGGTAGTGAAACAGATATAAGTATCTACAAAAATAGTTGCATTTTCAAATAATATTATTATGAAATCATCTGAAGCTATGTAACATCGCGTCAGTGGAAAACGGCTTACAAATTTATAGACATCGTTTCTATGAAAACATTTCCTTTTATAAATTCTATTTAACTGAGTCATAGGTATAAAGAGTAACAACTACAAGTGTGACATCTAAAAATATTTTTAATTAGCCCTCAACAATAAATAAGTCGAAGTCGTTCATTTCAATTGAGCGCAAAGATAAACCACTTTAGGCAGACGAATGGTAAAGTTACAGTGATTTGTAATAGCATCTGTCCACCTAAATGTAATTTAAAATCGCTTCGGAAGAATATGTGAGCATATTAATTGACCTCGGTGAAGAGGTGGGTGTACCAAGTAATGTTAGGAGACGGTTTAGCTTTGCGCGTTAGTTAGGTACACGTTTAGCTGAAAGGTGGATGAATGGGTAAGAGTCAAGGCAGGTGCGACTAACGAGCTAGCCAGTAGCGGGTGTCAGTGCAGCTCCGGCGGGCAGCGAGGTGCTGGGATGGAGTCGATGTTGATTGCAACTCTCTTGATCCTACAACGAGTACAATGAAAACTGCGTCAACATTTAACATTTCAAATAGACGTTAAACATCAATGGTATTTTATTTCTCTATGTACAAAAAATTGACAGAGAATTGCTAACTGTTTACAAATTATGTGTACATATGTAAATAAATAGTAGCTTATAAATAAAATGTACATAACTAAATGAAAAGGAAAGACTGAATTGACAAACAATTGTTGCCTTTCGGCATGGTTTAACTAGAAAAACATTTAGCCCGCATCTTATACAGACCCGTATAGATTTACAAGTATGTAAATAAGATAATAATCACATAGATAGGTACATAGACTATATACGAGATCATGATTTGCATCTTATCCTATAATATTTAAAATATCACAATAAATTGCTGTGCACATACGAAACAGGCAAATTTTGAGTGCAATTACGTTAATATATTTTTAGCAATACTATTAAGTACTAAGAAATAAAATACATTTAAGAAATTATAGATTTAATTACATTCTATTTAAAACCACGAATATTTATGAATGTAAGTTCGCCGAAAGATCGAATAAAATTTTCTGAATTTTTATAAGAATAAAAAAAGTTTAGAGATATAGTATCTAGTGAGTTAAATAAATGCTGAGGTACCTAGGTTAGTATCCATTTAATTGTTTCTTAAATGAATATAATTGCTTAACAAGTTTTTCAAGATGAATTGTTATATTTTTTTTATTATTTGAGGGTTGCAAAACTTTTTTGTTATGATAAAAAATAATAAAGAAAAAACTAAATAGGCAGTAAAAGAAAACTAAATTTGGTATTTACAAACGTGTCACTATAATAAACATATATATTTTTAGTTGTATAATTCAAATGCTGCGATCGCGACCTTATGGAAATACTAAAAGATCGGGCAATCAAACTTTTTTTAATAGTAGAAGAACGTAAAGCTGTCACCTGACAACTAAAACATGACAGTGATAATTCTACCATACATCTGAAGGAAAAAGACATTTTCTTTCCAAATAGTAATGGTTAGGAATCTTTAATATTTAGAAAAGGCTGGGATAAGGGAAAAGGATTAGTATCAGGCCACCGGTACTCCATATAAAAGGCACAACGTGGAATACTTCCGCCTGTCTTCTATGAGGTCGTAATATTTCACTGTACCGGCCGGCAAATCAGTTTACTTCTTTCTAAGAACTAAATCTCATTCATAATCAAGTTCGGTCACGATCGCGGACATTCGAAATAAACTTTTTGAGTATTTACAATTATCAATAGTTTAATATGATACTTATTGGTACGTACAGATAAATCAACGATAAGATTCACATCAAAGCAAATTTTTTACTTACTAGAAGACCAAAATATAAATATAAGTACCACGAAGTCTGATGGCTCAAGAACAATATAGTGCGACAAACTTATCTGACCTTATAAGCTATTATAACTAAGGGATAACAGTCCATAGGGCGATTCCTGTCAATGTCAAAAAGTGTCACAAGATCCTTGGTAGATGACAGCGGTCGCGGTGAGTTCCTTGATCGTAATTTGCATACTAACTTCTAACAACATTCACCATTCTCATTATTTGAAGAAAAGAGATAACAATATCTTCTTATTCTTACAGAACTAACCGTAACAGAAGCGCCTCTCTTACAGGGTCAGATAATTTTGTCGGACTATGATGTCCTCACAGACTTTAAGGGTATTTTATTTAATTTTAAGTCTGCAATTAACAAAATTTATTTTAATTTTATTTATCTTCGTATAACAAAATTTAGTTCATGACTCTCGTGTTTAGCAGAATTGAATTGAAAATGGTGTATAAATAACTAATCCAAAACATGATGACGATTGGATTAAACATTTTGCGTAATGCGCTCGACACCCCAAGAATAAAGGATATCTGTCGCAGATATGACTTTCTCGGATAGGTAAAATATGCTAAAGGTCATAGAGTAATATTAATTTGAACAAAAATTAAAGTATGCTTTGATGCGCCTCCTTAATCTTATTCGGATTTATCATCTTCAATTACACTATGTTCACATCCTATGTTAAAATATGTTACATTTACAATATTTTTTTCAGGGTGCCGTTGTTGGAAGATGGCCGCCGCCGCATTATTTATTATAAGCCAAACAGAATAGCACTTCTATTCTAACCTCTGCGGATCGTTTGAAGTAACTTTTACTTTACTAATCTTATAGCTTCGCTTATATAAATTTTGTGCACTACAGACACCAAAGTTTTTTTTACCTAGATCACTACACATTTAAATGTGCATATTTTTTTTACATACACCAATTTTTTTTGTATTTTTTTTGTGCAATAAAAACAATTATACAATAGGAATAAATCGAATTAATATTTACATACATCACACGCGACTAACTTCTAAAATAAGCTTAAAAAACTTTCAAGACATTTTAAAATAAGTTACTATGTCATAAAATTTATATTTATCAACATTATAATAAATCTTAAATCCAATATAATTAGTAATTTATATTAATAATTGATTTACACCTAAAATCTAAAATTCTTAGGATGTGAACAATAGTGACTTGTTATTATTTTCGTGTAATTTTTAAACTTTATGAGAATATGTTTATTAAATTAATGACACATTTGTAAATAAAAAAAGCAAGACTAAAAAAACCGATTTGTTAAATATAAAAATAAAACAGCTGTACATTTAGGTACCTCAAAATAGTGATGTGCTTGTTTTATATGCGAGTAAAAAATGTAAAACAATGAATATATTATGTAAAAAAATCTAATGTAGTTAAACTATACAATAGGAACTGATTCATGACTAGAATCGATAACAGTTCAGACTTCTTCGGCAAATGATATATCTTCGATCTTGTTCAGTCGACATAATTGTGTTACCATATTAATATAAAATATTACTAAATAAAAATATCTACGGAATGATTTACAAGGAATTAACGGTTATAAATAGCTGCCATAATGAAGACCATTGTTAGGTAACATTCGAACCTTACCCGATTGGGGAAACCCAAGTCACCAGTTACATATAGGCCGAACATTAAAATCAATTCAGTAAAATCGTTTGGTTTACTTATGTACACAGATCTCCTATTTACTTTACAACCCTCATAAATATAAGGAATGTAATGAATATAAAATTAAAATAAAATAACAAGAGAATGTACAATAAATAAATATTACAATCTGTCTGTGAAATTAAGAACATTTTATACTAAACATTTATCCATTAAATTACAGTCTTAAATTGTTTTACATTAATAAATTTAATAATTAGAAGGGAAATAAATAAGCTGCACGTAGATAGGATATTGGGACGAACCAGAATTACTTAGTGTGCTCATCAAACCTCAGGCGTACGAAGTCACCCTTTCTGTTCGCAGTCTGATTTCTTACACACTTTGAGTGCTCATGTTTTGGCATAGACTGCACCACTTCTGATATGTTTTTTATTGAAGGCATCAAGTCCCACGTCTGGTTGCGCCCGAATGTTATCTTGTGTATTCGCAGCTTCCACTGAACTCTCGCACATGTCGGTTGATTGTATTTATGTCAGTCTGTTTGGGTTCGTGCAGTACTGTCGGTTCGGTAACACTAGGGAATGTTGTCGGAGGGATGGATTGTTTAGCGGCCGCGCGCCCATCGCAGGAGCGCATCTGCCAACACGTCTAGATGAGCTTTTGTCTGAAAACAAAAGAAACATTTTGTTAGTTACCACACATTCAGACTTATGGTACGTTGTATTAAATTAATATTTTGTTACAGTTAAATAACAAATATGACGTCAATATTGGTATGTTTCATATACTAACAGTTGAAATAAACAAACTCAAGTAATTTTATTTACGATCACTAATGGAATTGCTTATTTAAACCTTTCCGATACTTTATTATTTGTAACAGTATGTTTTTTCTGCTACAATAAATAAAGAACTTTTATCTTTCTATGAAATTACATTAGTCGTACAAGTAAGTTGTCTATTATTAAAAAAACTAGATGTCACCCGCGACTCTGTTCGCACGGAATTAAAAAAAAACTTAATAAATAGCCTATGTGTTCTTCCAGACTATTTTCTACATTTATGCAAAATTTTATCGTGATCTAATGAACCGTTTCGGAGATACCTTCACACAAACATCCATCCATCCATATTAACATTTGCATTTATAACATTAGTCTGATACTATAAGAAGTAAAAATTAAATTTTGAAGTGCCAATAATACTGGTTCAATGACCAAATCTTGAAAATAAGCTCATTTGGATTTAGTTGTGTAATTGTATATAACATTACCGTTTTATAAAACATGCAGGCCTGACGGTCCTCGTCCTCGCCATTGGGGCAGTCAATGAAGCCGTCGCACAGCACGTGGTCGTCGATGCAGCGGTAGCGGCCCTGTCGGTCGGGCGTCGGGCAGGCGAACCGCTCCATACCATCCGCCGCCGGCGGACACTCTGCGGGACAATCATATCTTGTATTACACACAATGGTTACAGCTCAACATGTCACTGCACACGTGTTCCACCCGTGTAGATGTCGAAATAGATACGCATACTGACTCAAAAAGCTACACAAATTTACGTTGTGATGTAATTTTTTTTAAAAATTAAATGAATTTGTATTCTTCTATGTTCGAATTTCGAAGATAAGCAGAATTATAAATCGTCCTTTAAATTCTTAAGGTTGCTGAATAAACCCAGAACAATATGTAGCAATGTAAATTACATACAGGCAATTAAGTATCGTTTGCAGAACAATAGACTGAAAACTCACCGTTTATTACGTTCGTGCAAATAAACTTTTATTAGAGGTTATTTCGTATAATTACAGATTTCTCTACCTCTTTCTATTCAATTACGGTAATGGACAATATTGAAGATATACTTGTATGTTAAGGTCTTTAATAAAGTACATCCTAAGTCGCTTGTATTAATACAACTTCCATTCACTTTACTGGATAATTGTTCTACACAAGAACTTTCTCGAACAGTTGCAAGTTAACAAGTTCCTTGAATACTCACTTAACTAATCCCACTAAAGTGTATTGAACAGATCTGTTAAATAGAACCAACAGATGATGTTGAAATCAATTCTGTTATTTTTTTAAAGAGTCTTTAAGGCATTGTACTCGATACAGATGCACTATACTTCGTCATCTTCAATAACTATAGTTTTGAATTTCGCGGTTTGATATACACTGTATTACGAAGGTAGTTCGATTTAATTTTTATTATTCTGAAAAAGCGGGTAGTTAGAAATCACTACGGTCGGGCGTGGGGCCGGCGGGGGCTAGTGCGGGGAAGGCAGAGAGGCGACAGTCAAGTGTCAGCTTCGGGAATCGACGGAATTTGGACCGAAGAAGTTACACATCGGTCGCGTCGGTTTCCTAGCGTATAGGGATAGCGTTGCCGGCGCTTTTAGACTATTTGACAGTGACTTCATTGACTAGACCGATATCTACAGAGTGACCAGGCAGACAGCGACCGGGGCATCGTGTTGGTAAGTGCTACTTGATATATTTACAATATTACGCCAACCCTTGAAACGCGTAGTCTATGGATGGTTGTGCCGTGGGAACCGAACCCGTCGTGTGCGACATACAGTGTGACTTCCTTTAAGTATCTGAAGTTTGGATTCCAAACCATCGCAGTAAACTATTCACTAAACACGCAAAAAGACAATGTTGTATGCGAATATTTTAATAGTAAAAGTTTTGAAATCTAAAACAGTAGCGATAAAAATACAAAAAGATTTATTTAAAACCTCAGACGTCTGCATTATGGAAGAAAACAAAGCTTTTACTTAGCACAACATTTGCCGTAAATTTAAATCCCACGACATCAGATGCAAGTTGTAGCAATATATCAAGGTGGTGTAGGAGAATGCGTGGAACGGTTTCTTTAAGTTAGCCCCGTTCGGTGAAGTGAGGCGGTCGGCTACTCTATTGCGAGCGTCTATTTTTAGCACTGCCGGGGAAAGTGTTGCTCGCGGCGGTTGCGCGCGCTCTCTGTACTCTATATCTATTCCGTAGAGCCCGAGACCACTTGTGCATTCGTAAACAGGCTCAGTATTATTATGTTGGGTCCAATTTCGGTTACAACCTGTCTCTAGAACTTTTAATGTTATTATCACAATGAATATAGGTTGAATAACTATTCATTATATATAAATCTTCAAATATATAAAAACTTCTTGTGGTAAATATGTTTTAAAGAAAATACGTGTTCTTATTTGTAATTAGCAAAGTTAAGGTTGAGTAACTTTTGTTATAATTGCTATTTTTTTTTCTAATTCTTCAGCTTCAATTAGAATTTATTATGTAAACTAGACTGCGTTGACATTTACCATTCAATCAGAATTAAGAGGTATCAGGAGTTTATTAATGACCCAAATGTTAGTTTAACATCTTAAAGACCGGGAGACGAGAGCGCCGTAACCGAAATAAAGTTTGCGGACCAGTTACGCAAATAGAAAACGTTCCCTTGACATTAAAGACGGATTCAAACGATATTTCTTAACCTATTAATATTGATAATACTAATAGGTATTATATTAGAAATATGATAAATAAATGTATATGAATTTGATAATACTAAAAATTTACTACCTGGAGTCAAAATAACTAACTATAATAACAATAAGGTATTTAATGAATTTTATTAAATGCGCAAATCGGACATATAACAATAACATTTTACATAAGTTTCATCACGATTCGATCAATACAGCAATGTTTAAGGACATATGTGCAATCAAAAAGTTACACAATCAAGTTGATTTTCATTTGTTAAGGAAATTAAAAATCTTATTTTTTTAATATACATATTAGATAGTATAGCAGGTGTTAATACTATATTGATCTTGCAATCTCTTAGAAGAGTAAGAAAATTTAAGTGCTTGTTACATCATATCGCGGTCACTGCATCGTCAACCATATACGAAAATAAATCGTGCAACTTGTTAGTGGAATTGCCACTTTATAACGTACCTGCAGCTTGTTTTTAACTTGCCGGAACAAACAGATAAAATTACATAAATTTTAAAATTTATCGACAACATTTCAACTTTGCTGGTAATACTTCTATAAGTGACGGTATACATAAAAGTAATATAGTTATAGTGTTATAACTTGGCTTTTAATAATGCATACATTCCAAATGAGATTTATAAAAAGCATTCTTTTGTTCGCATTCTTGGAGGATTCTAAATGTGATCGAGATAAAAAGACAAAAGAGACACGCATTTCACATGTCAAGCTGGTCCATTCGACAATCGGTTGAGTATACTAAAATTAAATTGTTACATTGGTTGATGAGCAAAGATAATTACTAAAGAAAACAATATAGGATTAGCCAGTACACGTGCGATACGGGGGTGGGTTAGGGGTACATGTACTTTAATAAATAATTGACTTTAATTATACGTTATTTGAAAGCTTTCGCCTTCAGTACTATTATTTATAAAAATTATTTACGGCGAAGGGTGTCGTACACCCACTTAATTGGTGTCCTATCGCGGCCTACGCTTTATCATGTTTATACTCGAAACAAACAAAGTATTCTTACTGCTGTTGCCCGCTTATGTTTAACTTTCATTCTCGCATTTCACAAAAGAGGCGCTTTCGTTCCGCTTGTTACAATTACTAAGGTATTAACAACACGACAAAGAAAAACATCACGCTCTCCTAACCTTTTAAATACAACATTTTGTTAAATCTGAAAAAGTAAACACTTTTAAAATTCTTTATAGATTATGATATCCTACATCTTCTTTTCTTTTAAGAATGGAATAAAAGTAGTTAACGTAGGTTACAATTCTTTAAACGACATTTATTATTCTTAAACGTCAACAAATTAGATTAGTAGAAAAATACTGTTGTAAATTACTATTGGGCTATTTTTGTACTGTACAATATATTACAAAGTTATCCTGGCATTTCGTCGTCACTTATTTTTTTTTTATTAAGAGAAATACATAACTAATCATTTCGATTATGCCAAATATTAATTTAACTCGAGTTACAAAAGAAAATAATTTTCAGTTATGCATTTATTAGCTATACTGTAATTAGGTATCTTAAGATATATCTATTTGTAAGATAAATGAAAGAATTCTATTCAAGTTTATATTAGACTAGCTGTCGCCCGCGACTCCGTCCGCGCGGGATTATTATAAAAATAGATGTTAGCCGATTCTCAGACCTACTTAATATGCTCACAAAATTTCATGAGAATCGGTCAAGCCGTTTCGGAGGAGTATGGGAACGAAAATTGTGACACGACAATTTTATATATGAGATTTAAAACGTAGATTATAAATAATTTTCAACAACCGCAAACCTTGTTTTAGTTTAATTAACCATTATAATTAATTGTTTTTCTTTTATTACACGTTATTAAGAATCAAGATAATGCGAGCAGTACCCAATTTAATGACTAACTTCTTAATTATGACATTTTTCATTTCCAACGGTTAATGTGCAAATAAACGCGCTTCGCTGCTGGATACGTAAGTCTAATTTATGAGTTTTTGTTACGTTAAGTAGTATATTTAGTGCTATAAAAGACTTATTATACTAGGTTGATTTGAATCACAATTATTAAAAAAAAATACCACTTCACAATTTTGCGATCTCATCAAGGGAATCTTACTCCTTGTATGAAACCAAAATATAATTGAGTGCTTCGTTGTTCAGTTTTAATATACAAGAACAGTGGTAGAGCCCGCTTTAACATCTTCGCACGAATGGGCCGGCTCGCCCGGAGAAATACCACGACCACACAGAAGACAAGCGTGAAGTGGGAGCAATTCCGCGTTTCGTCTGATGAGTGTGCGTCCCGGAGGCCTAATTTAGTTCCCTTTCCCTTCCCACCCTTTTTCTTATAAGGAAAGAATGGGAAATGGAAGTGGACTTTCCGCATGAGAGGATGCATGAAAAGGGAAAATATTTTCTCTCTGTGCATCCTTTCCTCCGTCGATTAAAGGTAGGCAAATTTGTAAAAAAAATAAGGAAGTGCATTTTGATAAAAATGTCTTTGAGGTATCATTTACTCACGAAATATTTACATTACGTTTACTAGCTTATTACTTACTTATTTTTGTATGTTTGTTGCAAATAACACCCACTTACAAAACCGTCGGGATAAAAATGAATATAAGATTTATAATACTAGTTGAGACAAGTTATTCGATGTTCTGTTCAACAATAGTTAAAAACAAAGTCGTTTATTCTAGGGACATATACTTTTGATATCTGTTTCATACTTGTTTTTAACATCTAAGAACGTTCCCGTCGGTTTGCGTAGGCGATTTTATCGCTGCTACGAGCAAAAGTCGTAGAATAGCTACGACGTTATTGCGATTTTGTATATACTATTTTGTATAAGCTAGGATTTAATGATAATGATAATTTTAGTTAGTAATCTTCGTAAAATAATTATTAAAGAAGTATAGTGAATATCTGAAAATATATAAAATATATTTTAAACTAATTAAATCTTCGATATAAAACATGTAATATTCAACATTAATACTTTTGGGCATATCTTACTTCTTAATATAATATTATAAAAGTGAATGTTTAGATGAACGGATAGATAGATGATGAACGGATCTTGGTGAAATTTGGCATACATATAGAACACAGTCTGGAAGAATACATAGGCTAATTAAGTTTTTTTTAATTCCATGTGGACCGAGTCGCGGGCAACAGTTAGTTGTGTTATTAAAATATCAATTTTCGTTTAATACAATTTTGACTAAAACATTAATTTATGATAGTGAAGCGCATCGCCTAATATAATCAGGGACAAGACCCTGAGTATACATTTTCCACGACATGAATATATAGCGTGGGCATTTTACCGTAATTGCTTTGAGGGAGGCTTGCTCGTTACGCTAAAATGATCGATGGATTTGTTTCACCAACACAAAGGAGCTGCCGGAATTTCAAATGTTTACTATATTCTCATCATGCCCAAGAGTTTGCCTCGCTTCGCACTGCTGATGTTTCATTGCCAATATCATTTTTAGTTTTTACTGGTTGTCGACCGCGACTCCGTTTGCGCGGAATTAAAAAAAAAACTTAATTAGTAGCCTATGTTTTCTTGCAGACTATGTTCTACATCTGTACCAGATTTCAGAGAGATCTATGAAGCCGTTCTGGAGGTACCTTCGATTAAACATCCGTCTATCCAAACATTCGCATTTATAATATTAGTAAGATACTATCGAAAATAAATTATGGTTGTTTGTTACCCCCGTAACGCGTAAAACGGTAGACAAATTTGTCGAACTATTATAATTGTTCCCGAGAAAAAAATATCTCCGTAATAAAATCTATAGTAGGACAGACATAGATATAACGACGTATCTATAGTAGAACAGACGTAGATACCTAATCTGGAATACAAAAATAAGGCATTGTTATTGTAAGGTTTTTACAATATAAAATGACATCCCTAAAACCGACTCTCGATTAGACGTCAAACCTGTATAAAATAGGGTAGGCTATATTATGTACTACTGAATTAAAAAAAACCCTAATAAATGGCCCATATGTTCTTTCGGACTATTTTCTACATGTGTGCCAAATTTCAAACCTTCTATCAAACATCAATTCATCCATCTATGTATATAAACTTTCGAATTTACAATATTAGTAAAATTACAAGCTTGACGCTTTTGATGAAGATTCGTAATAATAAATATAAGGCTATTTATTTATAAATACTCTGACATGCATTATTAATAGCAATACATTTTAACCCGAGATGATATACAGGGGGATCCAAAAATAAAGTGCCCTTTAATATTCGACTTGGAATATTTTATTATACTTAAAGTATATTGAGTTTGTGAATGAAGCTGTGTATAGGGAGTCAGGTTGAGAAAACGACGAGGCAGGGAGACGGTGCACATCCATTAATCATTTTATAGACAGTTTATTGGTTCAATGGTACGACAGTGTATGAGGAGGATCAGAATGACTCAACACTACGACAGGCGTATTGTCGCCGTGATGAGTGTTTCTTATTGTGGTATTGAACATTTGGCAAGATGTAATGCTTTTAGAAATGAAATTGCCTCCGTTATTGTAACTTCTATTAAGCATCTTAAATTGCTTTGTCGTTTTAAAAGCGGCTGATGGCTTTATAGTTTCTAATAGGTTCTTTTTAGAACTCATTTAAGGTACAATGTTCATGAAGTTTTATAAACAAAAAGACACGTAGATGAATTATAATTTGTTTAATGTCATTTTTATTCAAAGCTTTTCAGCTTTAAAGTCACTGTATTGTAACGTAATCTATTATTGTGCATAAATGAACTTTATAAATAGCGTATAGATTGACCTTACAACGTTTGTACAGATAATAATAGAATTTTGCTATCAATAAAATCTACCGGAATAATATATCGATCGTTAAACGTGTATACACCTAATGGTTAAACTCCCAGCTAACTGCCTGAAATATTTATTATAACATCGACTACCAAATAGTAGGGTCATGTTGGAAACGTAAAGGTCAAGCTTATAATAAATTCGATTAAATTACAATTAGTAAAGTTTGATAAAGTTGATCGCGTTCATCAATTTCAATTGTTTATATGTTCTTAAAATATACATTTGATTTAGACCGTTATTGCCGAAACAATTGTACAAAGACGTATATATTGTCTTCATATTATTTACCTCATGAATCTTTACTCACCTACATGATATGACTCATTGCTATTTGTATTATATCTTTAAATGAGCAATTCTTGTATAGATATAATATATAATTGGAATCTCGAAATCGGCTCCAACGATTTTCATAAAATTTTGTATATAGGGTTTCAGGGGCGATAAGTCGATCTAGCTAGGAATCATTTTTAGAAAATGTCATTTTATTCGTGTTTTATCGATATTCAACTTAAACATAAAGTTAACTTTTTCTATCGGTAAGATCGAAAAATATTATTCATAGTTCATCATTTTATTAGTAATTCGTACTTAAATATAATTTCCAAAAAACACAATTAAAAAAAAATCAGGTACTGAATCTTAGACAGTGGAAATTCATATCAGTACAAACGTTAAAGTTAATTTAATGTTGCTAACGATTCTTTTAACACCCTGTTTAATCTTTCATATTTCATGGGTCACAAATATACTGAATACAAAGTAAGCGAGCTTATTCGGAAATCATTTATTAAAATTCAATGCTTTAATTAATTGGAAACGTAATCAGAAATCTACGTAACACAAAATATGATGTTTTCTTTTTAAATGCAAATGTAAGCAAATTAAAAATGAATTCGAAATCATATCCATTAATTATCAAACATGTAAATTGACCTTTTAAATTATTAAATTGTTGATTCAAAGTAATTTTATTTCTTTATAATAGCTAATAATATAATATGTCATTTCTAGACATTTAAATTGTTATATTTTGGAAACTTATGCTTTAATATTCATAGGGTAAAGTACTTACGCTGACAGTGCACTTGGGCGGTGTAGTATTTAAAGTTCGATGCCAAGAGTTGAAGATGCCAAACAATAGGCAATATGGCTCTGTGGCTCACTTGTATAGTTCCGTATACGAGTTGTCGAACTTGCGCCCCGGAAGTAATTCGCCTCGTACCATGTGCTCGTTTTGGTTACGCTTATATTTATATACAAGCTGTCGTCCGCTACTCCGTCCGTGCGTAATTAAAAAAAACTTAATTAGTAACCTATGGGTTCCCGACTGCTCTGCATCTATGCCAAATTTTATCGAGATCCTTCGAGCCGTTTTGGAGATACCTTCTAACAAACATCCATGCATCCATTAATACATCCAAACATTTGCATTTAAAAATATTAGGAATATAAGAAGATCTAAATATAAGTTTAGACTATGAAAGGTAGCCTTTGGATTTGGCAGGATGTCTTGCCGAGTACATTTCTTATTTTTCAAGTAATTAATATTAGATAAATTAATTTTCCTTGCCTATATTTAACAGAAAAAAATAACTTAAATGGTCTATTTCGCTCCAAATGATGACTAATGTGAAATGTGCATATTAAATGTTCAAAGTTTTACGATAAAAGGGCAACAAAATACGCATTGTTTTGCTTTGACGTCGCTTAGAATAGCGACGTTGAGTTCAATACACTTAAATTTTATCGAGCGATATGAATCGGTGTGGAGCTATGGAGCGTAGAAAAGAATTCATACGCAAACCGCAGTCACAACACTTCCATTCTTTTCACATTTACCTTATGCCTTTTAAATCAATTGTTTTTTTGTAGGTCAAATACATACAAACGGCTTTATAATAACTGTTTTACGACCAAACATAATTCCGTTGTTTTGGTACCGACTTTAGATTATAATGTGATTACTACTAAGTCGAAAGAAATCGTATTGCGTGCTAAGTGGACCATAAAACAGGTTCAAATAATTTACTCACTTAATATTCTCAATATTTTTGATAACTCTACCAAATTCTCAAAAGTGATTAAGGACAGCAATTTTCATATATTTAGGTAACTAGCTGTCGCCCACGACACTCCGCACTGAATAATTAGAAGCCTATGTGTTCTTCCAGGCTATGTTCTAAATTTCAGTGCGATACTTGTAACCGTTCAGTAAATATCATATAACAAACATCCATATAATCATGCATCCAAACATATGTACGCATTTATAATATTAGTAAGGTTTACTTTAAGTTAGGCAAATTACATTTTTAAGTAAATAGACGGAGTCTTAGAAAAGTTTGCTAACGTTATTTTCAAATACAAAAATGTGTGTAGCATGATTCACACAGGAAACCAGCTTTTACTCGGTGTGCTATTAAACCTGGAAGGTGTAATAAAATGAGTAACAAACTTTATGAATCTGCACGATATTCTACGTTGCATAAAATTTTATCTGTGTACTAATGCAGTGATGACAACATGCGATTTTATGAAAAATCGAGGTATGAGAAAGTTTATTACAAACTAGCTATCGCCCGCGTTTCCGTCTGGGTGGAATTAAAAACAAAACTTAATTCGTAGCTTATGTGTTGTTAATTGGGAATGATCTACCTAGATACCTTTTAACAAATATTCTTCAATCCGTCCATCCAAACATTCACATTTATAATATTAGTAAGATAAATTGGTTGCACGAGCTCGTTATAAAAGTTTTTAACGCCAGTTCGTGTCATAACGTGTTGTTTTAAATCAATTCAACGTATAGCGTTGTTTGCCAGGCTGGTTGAGCATTACGTCAACACTTGTTTTCACTTTTCCGTGTCACATTTGCGTAGGGCCGGGCGGTAAGTGCGGCGAGCGACGGACCACATTCACGGTCCAACTGGCTTCATGCCAACACCCTCTATCACTCGTTTGCTTCTGAACAACTCCCCAGTTGTAATAGTTTTGTCGTCTTACCGCTTGTTTATATTCCCAGAATCTGGAGCACCGGTCAATTTAAAGCAGCTCTTGGTCTCTTCATCGTTGTTATTTTTCTTCAAGGAACATTTAATGAACATAAATTCGTATGCAATCTACTTTTGTAGCTATCTTATTCTTAAATGTTGAAATAAAACGTAACGTAATGTAGTATTTTAATAATACTCGTTTAATCCTATTTATCATTTCTTTTTATTTCAGCATTAACAGTAACAGGTGGAAGAGAGTTAAGAATTGCATTTCTTCTAACAACTTACTATTTTTTAAACATGTAGAAAATAAGTTACTAAAGTCATAATATTTTTTTAATAAAAGTCTAAATAGCGTAAAAGAGTTTTAAAAATATTCCATCGTGAAAATATTTTCTTTTAATATCATACAAAATCTGCGGTCATGCCCTTTGAATCTCTGCGAAGCTTAACATCTTGACCCTTGTCAGTGAAAACGTTCATATGTAAAAAAATGTTATAATGCTTTACAAATGAATATCTTCTATATATATAAAAGAAAGTCGCGTTAGTTACACTTTTTATAACTCAAGAACGGCTTTACCGATATATCTGAAAATTGGCGAGGAGGTAGCTTAGAGCCAGGAGACGGACATAGGATTCTATTTATTAATTTTTTTTCGAATTTATGCCTTGAAGAGCTGCTTTTTATTTAACTTACTAATATTATAAATGCGAATGTTTAGATGGATGTGACGTGGATGGATGGATGGGTGTTTGAAGATATCTCTAGAACGACTGAACGAATCTCGATTAAATTTGGCATACGTATAGAACATAGTCTGAAAGAACACATAGGCTACACTAATTAGGTTTTTTATATATCCACGCGGACGGAGTCGCAGGTGACAGCAAGTTATGTATGAAATCAGATTTATAACTCATGTTATTGTCGAAAAATCAATTAATACGTATATGCATAATACTTATTGAATTTGTGTTATTAAATTGAAGTTTACAGTGCAAAAGTATCAAGATTGTTTCAAATACAGCAATTATTTGTGTTGGTGTAATTCTTTGAAACGGAAGATACCCTAATTAACTAAATATAGTACAGATGGCGCTGATTCTATGGCGCGTTACTGAACTCTAATCGGGGTCTTGGTTGTAACCGACAATCGTAAGATACTTCCGACGCGGACTAAAAATAAATTTTATAGATGCGTGAGAAGGTTTCGAACTACTGGTATGGCCGCGAAGAACGAGGTCATTTCCCTTTCATCGTTGGTTTTGTTGAACTTTATACTTTTTTATTAAATTAGGTTAAAGAACAAGTACGTAAGGTTTTATTTTCGGATTGTTCGGCTATAAATAGCACTTTTTATGTGAACATTTTCTGTAAGTTACAGTCTGTAAAAACAATTTCATAAATTTGCTGCTCCTAATTTCTACCTTTGCTTCTATATTATTAACAGGTTTTTATTATTTACATTGAATTGCTTTCAGTTTCATTTTAATAAATTTCCTTTATTCCAAGCAAATTCCGCTTACGTTTCTTGTAATTATCTAAATAATAAAATTGGATATTATATATATATATAATCATATATATATATTGTCATGATCATCATCATCTCCTTGTCCTTGTCACACTCGCGTATCGTCACCGCCAAAATTCTCATGATTGACCGCGAAAAGAAACTTATTTAAAATCATTTGTATTACGTCTCCTCTATAACAGGATCAAAATCATTAACTATTTACTTATGTATATTTTTTCCTTGATTATGCATTTCTGTTATTTTTCTTAAAATGACCGGATAATATTTTCGTTAATGTAAAGTATAGCGTTTGCTATCACGAGTGTTGGGCGGCAAGTTTATAATGTTGTTTACATGGTTGCAAACTTTACTATTCTCTATTTTCACGAAGTATGACGGCACGATAAAAATAAAGCCGTAACTTGCTTTTATTATTATAGTTGAAAAGACTGAAGGAATAAGAATTTTTCATACCAATTCTTTAACCTTTTAAAATAAAAGACAACATGTGGAAAGAGTTATTTTTAAATATAAACGATATATAAGTAAAATTCTTCTTCTTCTTTAAATCTTTAACCGTTTCAAATGACGTGATCCTTGTATTGAGACATCGCTGGCTGGCTGTTTTTGTATTAAAATATCTATTGCGACAGTTTCAAATAATTTCTAGTTATAGTAATTAAAAACATATTGGGTGTTACTTCGACCATTATTTATTATCACGGAGCACTATTTATTTGCGGTTAAATAGTATAAACATAATTTGTTGAAAATAAATAATTTGGAATGTAAAATGAGAATTGCGGCAGGTAGGGATATTGAAAGTGGCGGGGTAGCGAGGTAGCTGGGTAGTCGGGGAGAACGCACCTGCCCCGAGTGCATCATGGGCCGTGCAGCCGCGCCAGCCAGACTGGCGCCGACGCCCCCGCGACTACAAACCGATACCAATCCGCCCCATTCTCCCGTCCTGCCCCGCTCCCACGCTCGCCGCTTGTTTTTAACTGTGATTGATAATTTGTTATTGAAGTGCGTATCTCGTTTCAAAAATAAAATAATTGTTTCCGTTTTAATCGAGTTTTTATTTAGGTTATTTAATGTTACATCTTTAACTCTGTTATTTATCGCTATTGTCATACGTAATTATATAATAGATACTAAACCATAAGTAGAATGTTAATTTCTATAATTTCTCATCATATGCTAATTTTATATTTTATTTAGTCTCTGAGCGTAAGAATCATGAGTCTTTCATGAATTTCAGGGTTAATTTATAAATATTATGAAGGGCTCGAATATAATTATTTAATTGATGGACGGTTTCTTGGAATTCATGTTTTAGTTAAAGATTCCTTTGTCTTATTACTAGTTTCCACGAAATTTATCGAATGACTGAATAACTATAAAATAAAGAGACAGTCCACTGGTTTATGTCTATGTTGGAACGACCAAATAAGATTTATAAATAAAACTACAGCGTTTGTCTAGACTCAGTACTGATCTTATTATATTTTTCTTTTTTTAAAATATTGGATCAAAAGACAGAAAGGCTTAAAGGAAGGTTTTATATAATAAAATAAATAATAACGCGGTGTAACAATAAGGTAGACGAAATGATTTCGGTTATACTTGTCCTTGATTAGTGCTTACGTACAGTACAAGTACTTAAGTGACATGCGAAGCGTCGATTATCTATTTCAGTCTGCGTCACGGTCGGAAGTACTTTTATTTATAACTTTAACTTAAGTTTTCATTGTTTGTTTTACAAATATATAGAAAATAGAGTTTATCAGAAGTAACGTAATTTGTCTTCGAAATTTCGTAATCTTTGTCAACATTTGGTTACGTGAATCTTTAAAGAAACCTCTAGTTATATTCTGACAAAAATAATGACTACTAGTTTAAAATTTCCGCATTATTCGACCACTCCAAACTTATTTTATTCCGTTTTAACAACCAAAAGCTGACCTTATACTGTTTTTTATGTCATGTTTATTGTATAATAAAAAAAGAGAGTGTACTTACGTAGGCGCTTTAAATGTTATATGTCATTTCAGTAAATAAAAAGACTTTTTTACACGTTTGTGCAGGATTAAGGAATTTAAAGGAAGGAAACGAATAAAGATTGCTTTAATAACTTATTAAGGATATGTTTATCCTACCATCATCAGCTCACTATACCTCCCTACCGTGTGGCTCGAAGCCTACCCTAAGTTAAGGGTGATTAGGCCATAGTCAACCACGCTGACCACGTGCACGTTGGATGACTTCACACATATCTTTGAATTTCTTCATAGATATGTGCAGGTTGCATCACGATGTTTTCCTTCACTGTGAGAAGGTCGGATAAATGTAAATATATAAATCAGAAATCGAAATACATTGGAACATGGCGGGATTCGAGCCCGGGACCTGCAGATTGCTAGTCAAGTGCTTGACCCTTGAGCCACCGACGCTCTCAACCTATTATTATGTTGAAAATAAATGTTGATATAGTAACGAAATTTTCAAAAACAAAAAAAAATACTTAAGAATTTTAAATTATTATATATTTACTCAGTACTGACCGTGATCTTTAAAGTAAAAAGTGGAAGAGGATTTTCCGACCGATAAATACTACGATTTGCTAAAAGTTAAATTAACTTTTGGAACTTGAAATGGTAACAATATTGCACAGCTCTACGTTTTGAAATTCAGATTTGAATTCTATTTTCGTATAAATGTTTATGTAATTCCACATGTTTCTGAGAATAGTTTTCGTAGTATGTATGTGCAGAAGCTGAACTCAACATTTATATGGTTTTTCCTGTTTTGAAAATGAGGAAAATTTATTTGTGATTTCTCTACTTATATATATATATATATAGTATTTTTTATTTAATCTTAACCTGTTCATAATAATTTTTCTTGTGTATCTTTGGGAGGTAATGGCAGAATATAAAAAGATTTGGATGGTACAGATAATTAAAATTATAGAATAAAAATGTATTTGATCCTTTTTGTATATTTTAACTCATGAAAACTATTTATATCTATAAAAGAACAACTAAATGGCAACTAAATATATATCTTAACCAAAATTGAATATCGGATTAGGAGAAAGAGAACAGTCCGGCGAGGCAAGTGACGCGGATGGCATATTTAAACAACGGCACAGAGAAATGTTAAGCAAATTCCACCCTCGTTACTGTAGCTCGGGCTCTGGCCTAATCTGAAAGCGAATGTTTATTTCTTAAATAAAACAAGCTTTTCCAAGAAGAAGCAGTAGCTCTTTTTGTAGGACTTAGATCTATTTTAGAAATAAACAAGGAATTTATGAATACGTACATTTTTTTAATATAATAAAGTGAGGCAAACGAATACGTGGCTACCTCAAACAACCGAAATGGCAAAGCGACCGATGTCAGCCATCCGGAATTACAGTTGCATTACCTTTAATAAAAAAAGAAGGGGACGCATACAAAGATAATATCCTCACATATACAAGTACATAAATAATAAATTTACTAACATGATCTTGTATTGTGACGCAAAACGTGAGAGTGCTTTGGAGATTTGGCACAAAAGTAAATCACAAACATGCAGCCTTGGCTCACACAAGAACGTGGGCGTAGAGGGCGCCGCGGAGTATACCAGAATCATCCGCAATAGATAAATATTTCTCCTAAATAATAAAAACATTCTGAGCAATAGTAGTAAAATTCCTACTTTGTTTTTTATATATCTGTACGTCTGAATAAAATGTTTTCATTTTATTACATTTTAAAGCCACGGTTTTTATCTTAAATAATAAAATTGGTCTCTGGAAATAAAATAAAAATATTCATAATGAAACATAATCTTCTCATGATAACAATTGGGATATCACAATAGAAGAAACCAAAATTTCAATGTAGTCAAGTTTTACGAGTAGATGGGAAGTTCCAACTTGCAACTAACACTTAAGTATATTGAAATGCGAAATTGGAAGTTTTGAATTTAAGCCAATTTATAACAATGAGTTTCTTTTTATTCTATATAATACGGTGTTTTTATTTATGTTATTACTTAGCGTTTCCAGTGCAGTAACACATGTTTCGTGTATGCGCTTGCACAGCGCGTGTTTCCAAACGAGCGGCTGCATCTGCCGCCAATGTGACATCTACTTAAACAGCCTGCGCTAAGCTAACATTTTACTACTCTCAATACATAACAACATGTATATAATATAGCACTGTTTTTATAAGAGATACAATTAAAGTACATAAAGAGTATTACGCTCCGCTTCGTTTGTTAATATAGTAAATTTAGAATTAATTATGTTTAAATGCCGCTTTTACGACAGTAGGCGTGTTGAGTTTGAAAACGTTTTTAATATTCAGTACGTTCCGGCCGCGTATCTCGTTTATTAAATGATTACTTTATATTGTCGGCAATCAGGCGAATTAGAGATGGAACTTTGTAAGCGAAATTCTCTGATTCAATTACTTGTGATGTAAAATTATTTTACTTGTGTTCGTAATATTTTTAGTATTTGAAGCGAGTTCAGAAATCGATGATGTTGAACGAGCATTTTAGTGAATTATAGAAATAAAAAAATATATATATAAATCAGAATTTCGTCGGCTATTAGGTTTGGATAGATTCCATCCGTTTTCAATGACCTGCCCCGGAAGACATGGAAATGTTTTGCCTCACCTTTTTTGTGGGAACGGTCAAGAAATGGAGAATGTTTCCGTTCCGGCATTAGCCATTTACAAGTGCTTTTAACTTATTAGTATTTTAAGATCAATGAAAATTATATATAGGATTTTTTAAACACAAACTGTACAATGACATGTATTAACTATGTATTGAGAGTTATTTTATTGTAACTAAGTAACGCATTGTCGGCTTTTACTAATTGTACTAGCAGTGGTAGTATACTTTCAACATAATACTAGGTTGCGTAGTAAGCATACATACTTAAAGTTAATTAGAAACTAGAGGTCGCCCGCGACTCAGTTCGCGCGGAATTAATAAAAAAAATAGTTATATGGTCTTCCAGACTATGTTATATATGTATGCCAAATTTCAATTAGATCCGTTCAGCCGTTCTGGAGATACCTTCAAACAAACATTCGCATTTATAATGTTAGTAACTTCTTACAAAGATAAGAAAATGTTATATGTAGTTATTTGATTTGAACCATGACTCTAACTAAACAATGTTTAGGATGATACGATAACTAACGTAGTTATTAATATCCTACTCAAATAGTGAGACCCTTTTCATCTTTGTGTGATTATATTTTGTCTGTTTGTATGTACCTTTATTCATTGAATGGATACGAGTGTTGTCCGAGCTCGCAGTTCGTTTATTTCATAAGCTTAACACATTTACCTACGGCCCTTCTATGTGACGTGAACCAAAGTTTATCCTATTGGGACGTAATATATTGCTTATACGGTAAATTTATGATCATGATACGGCAACCCCTCGCTGTTTGTTGAAATGTTGAACTTTGCACTTCAAATCCAATCAATCGAGCCAAGGGTCGTCACAGTTTCGTATAAACATTTTACATTTAACGTTGATACTCAAATATATATCGTTACGTGTCGATTGATTGAAATGCGATTTAAATTTTAGCTGTTATAATTTGTTTTGATTTTTTTAGCGCGGGATTTTTTTTTGCGAAATATAAATGCTTGATTGAATTAATAAAGCGAGTTAGTGATAAATTAAACGAGCTTGTTTATTAACGGCAATATTCATTGTAAAATATTACATGAATGATCATTTCCACTAAATAATTTATTAACGGTGGGTTTCGGAGACTAAAATTTCTGTATAAAACATGTCATTATCTTTGATAAAACAGAGACGACAATATGGTTGAAACGAAGATTTAGGTTCCAGAAACCCACTGTGAAAACATCTGAATGTTATCGTTTTTCGTGCCACTTAAGGACGTCTTTGCATCACACATTTTTCTTTTTTCTTCTCCTTTGGAGTTATAATCTTTAAATCAGTGGTGGTTAGCTTCTTTCCATTATTCATAACATTTGGTTATCAAGCGGACTTTGCAGTATGAAATGAGATGCGTAAAATATTCTACTCCATTTCTCACATTGCCTCTACATAAGTTTACATTTCAATTATTATGCTGTGTTCTTCGGGAAACTTGTTCAGCTGAAGTTGTCCATGTCCGTCTATCATGCAAAAACATGCGCTACTATTAACTGCGGGTTTAATTCGTAAATTCTAAATGTAGCTAGTATGAGTCACTGAAATAAAATGATAAAGAGTCGTGTATTGAAACCGTTTATAAGTGGACAATAAATACTCTGAAAACATTTCAACTTCAATAGAACAAAACATAAATGTTATACTTTCTTGTCTCGAGATAAGTCGAGAGTCGGTTGACAATAACGATAAATGAAATCCATGTTGCATCTGTGTCACGATTTCTATCAGTAGATGCCGTCCCCCGGCTCCACGAGGATTATTGAAAGCCGGTGCTTGTTTAATATCAATGATCTGAAAGGCAGTTCCCGCCGCGGCTCACAGGCAACGTTTCTTTATTAAATAATAAAAAGCAAGCGAGCGTACACCGACGTCGTAAATTCCTCGACACCTACAGCTCTAACAGGAAACACGTCGTAAATCAAAACTTAGGTGCAACTTTTATTCTATGTTTTATCAAAGGAAATCTGCGATAAAACGGATAACCCATTAACAAAATTGGTCAAGTGCATAAACCAAGTTTTTCAGTATTCGCTGAGAACTCGCAAATCAATGAGAGTGTTCTAGTTTAGACCATCATTAACTGCAGATCGATAGGTCATTGACATTTAGAATTCCATTGAGAAAATCTTTTTATACACTATAGAAGTAAGCGAGTATCATTCACAAAAAAGTTGAATCAGTTTTATATATTCAAAAACAGTTATTTCCATAGGAATGTTATGCAACTTAAGATTGAGAGAGCATTATGCCTGCGAGGAGAATATTACAATTGTGATATTATTTTGCACTACGACTATACGGGAGACATGTAAAGTGGAAGTTGTTCGCTATTTCGGCGTTTTCAGATGGCTGCTTACTTATTTATCATATTTTAATAAAAACATAGCCAACTTCCTGGTGTAGCAAATGTAATAGAGACAGTAAAGGGCCCTAGTCTTTTTGTGAATTAACTTCTATCGTTACTAATGAACTAAACGTGGATCAATATGTAGGTATAAGTATCAATAATAAAGTTAAGAAATTACCTGAAGTAATCGTACAAAGTTCTGTTAACCTTGGTGAAACATTTCTTTTTTGCATTTCAGAGTCAATCGCGCAAAGTTAAACATTTTTGGGCTTAAATTGCACAAGGTCTTGTCGACCCCAATCTACGTCGCTTAATAAAGTCGCAATTTCCGACACGACTTTTTTTAGATTTAGAGATTTTTATCCCATAATTAAATGATGCAAAATTGTAAAAATAATTGTATGTGAGACGAAGACTAACACACTGTTAATATGACATAACAAAATGTGTATATTCTCTGTTAAAAATATATTTTAAATATTACAAACACAAAGAATTTGATATCTATTGCCGCTATAAATATAATATGCAAAAAAGATTGCGGCGTTAGATGTGTCCAAAGGTACGTTATTCAGAAAATTCCATTTGGCACAGGTCGCTTACGTCAAACCGATGTCACTATAAAGGGTATGAGTTTGCTCGCGTCACGCTCGCGTTGACCCGAAGGTCGAAATTGATCCGCGATTGGATTCTATCAAATACATCTCACATTTATTCCTCGATTTGCCCTGATGATATCCAACAAATGGAACGTATTACATGACAATTTGTCATGCCTGTACGTCATAAATCTGTATTCCCTATACACTTTTATCAAACATTTTTTACCTTTCTTTCTATTTAATAATTTAAATATTATAATAGCGATGAAAATTTACTACGTTTGATGGTTATTAAGTTTATTACAAGTAGTTATAACTTTGATGTATTTTGTACGTTACATAAACTAAAGGCATTGTTTGGAATAATGAACTATAACTTTCTATCAATCAATATTCGGTTTATACAGCTTTTTAGGTATTAATGTATTTTGGAAAAAAAATTGTTAATATTGATAGCTCCAAACAGTCGTTAAATAAATTAAAATGAACAAGCATTAAGAATGCAACTTGCGATTACACTAATGTTTTCTTTAAATGACGCAACAGTGTGATAACTCTTCCTCGGCCAGTAACAAGTGGTCGCGTGTTCTACTAAGAATTCCCATCTAAAAAGCTTTGCCGTAGCTCCGGAATTAAATTCTGGATAAATGATACGTCCACGTTCTGTGCTCGGCACGCGTGCCTGGCGAAGTTTGCGCCGTCGAAATATCGTCAGAGAATGGCGCTAAATTAATATTTTAGTAGCTTTTCACCATATGTGCTACAAATTACATCTGTTTGTAGAACGATTTCATTGTATGCTCATCAAACGTGATATCATTTTCATTTCATTTATGCAACTTGTTAAATTTATATTATCTTTACGATATTAATTTTACAAACATAAAGTGTTAGATTTTACATACAGAATCTATGAATGTCAACTCTCATATATAACGAACAGGTTTTCATATACTATCATCAATCTATCCTTATTCATACAATTCAGTTAAGGTAGTTTGTAGTATGATTACATTTAAATTATTTTCAAGTTTATTTTCTTTCTAAGCAGAAGATAAAGAACAAAAGGAATTATTATAATTCATACAGAATTATCCTTACTTTTCCTAAGCGTTTTCATACAACAAAATACAAAAGATCGATCGGAATTTGTAACGAGCCATTAGGCTGCGTGCTCGGCACGAAGGCTCTTGGCTTCACTGCTCACTCGGCTTGCCGTGAAATATGTCGTAACAAATTCATTGAAGTTTTGTTGACCACAAATGTGCTGACAACATAAGCATCATTACCGAAACAATATATTAATATATAAATAATATTGTAATTGTTTTTATTAAACGCTAGCTGTCGCCCGCGACTCCATCCTCGAGGAATTAAAAAAAACGTATGTGTGCAACATAATTGCATTTGGGTCTACGAATAGTGCTACGTCGGCTCTACGAGTATTTTATTAAAAGGCAGATTTGCTAGCAAGTTTTTAAATACCGCCTTTCTTTGTTATGTTTTTAATAAAATTAACAATTGTTTCTTATTTATTTGCGACGTTTTATAGCTTAAACAAATTGAACGATATTAAAGAGAAAGTTGTTGGCGTAATATTTTACACAGAGTGTCATAGGAGAGCAATATTGCGTCGGTATTTTAAGTATTTTCTTATTAATCATTAGCTTTTAATAGCTACTATTAATTCTTAAGTTGCAATTCTAAATCATACTATTATTCATTTGCAAATTGCTAAGGAAAAAATTAACTAATCAGAATAATTTTATGCTAAAAAGAACATTTAAAAGTATAAGAAAACAATATTACTTACATAGATTTACAGAAACAAACGTTGGTATAGTTGAAGGTTAACGTAACATTACTAGAAATGTGGAATTACTAGTTCCTAGTAACCATTACAGTTCTGTATTCACGAGGGATCACATAAATTAATGTTGGGTTACATACAATTAATTAGAATTTTAATTCTTAGTACTAGCTGTAGATTTATTTAGAAATATTTATCAGTAGCTATAGCCTGTGATTCCGTCCGTGCAGGATTAAAAAAAACTTATTTATGGCTATGTGTTCTTCCAGACTATGCTCTTCATCTGTGCCAAATTTTATCAAGATCCGTTGAGCTGTACTGGAGATACAATTAAACAAACATCCATCCATCCATGCAAACATTTGCATTTATAATATTAGTAAGAAGTAAGATTTGTACGATCAAATTTATATGTAGTTTTTATATGTATTTTTGATTTTTTTCTAAAATAATACTTTAAGAGTTAAAAAAAATTATTCATATTTAAAAGGATTTTAGGAACTAATTTGATATATTGATAGCTTTTATCAAATTTTCAAATGTCAATGTCCTATTCCATCGTATTACCAACAACTCGCGATGTATCCCAAAGGAACATTGGGTAATAGGGAGTTAGGGAGTTTGTTCGCGTAGGCGGTCCCTAAGCTATAATTATTGATTGTGGTCTCAGGTTTTCCTATTATTTTTAGCTACTACTCATAAATGTAATAGTGTAAAATTACACCAAACAAATCATTCTAGAGGTCGCCCGCGATCCTTTCTCGAGGATAAAAAAAACCTTTATTAGTAGTCTATGTATTCTTTCAGACTTTGTTCTACGTCTATGCCAAATTTTAGCGCGATCCATGCAGCCGTTGTGAAGACACCTTCTAAGAAACATCCATCTATTCAAACATTCGTATTAATAATATTAGTAAGATTCTCGCTAAACAGTTGGATTAAGGCCTCGATGCAAAAGGCAGTTATCCTAAAATATCGCGCATCGTGAGAAGGTTCCCGTCTCTGCATCCCTGACCACTGGTTGTTTGAGTCATGGGACTCCGCACCCGGTGGTGCTCTATTTTTAATATAATATGTTTTTTATATTTTAAGAATTAGATAAATAAATGAATGTGTTAGTAAGATTAGTAGTATGCTTGCTAATTTTTACTTTCTCTATCTAACAGAGCTGTCTAGTCTGTTTTATCTCTTTATAGATTAATTATAATTTAGAAGTATGCTTTAAAATTGTATTTGATATTTACAATAAGTTATTTTACAATCTTTTAAAATTAAAAAAATAGTAAACGATTTTTGTTAACGTTATCAAAGGATACAATATCATTGAGCTTTGTTACAATAATTTCAAACGTTTAATATTATTTGTATAAACGTAACAATATGGTATTATACTTATTGTCCTCTTGTTCGCACTACTCCTATCATTTTGTCTGTCTGTTACTCTGGGGACTTGTCGGTCAATGTTACGTAGTCATTAAATGCGAAACGTGAACTAAATACTAGTGTTTACGCTGTACTATATCTAAACGCTTTGGATTAATCTTACTAATATTATAAATGGGAATGTTTAGATGGATGTTTGTCTGAAGGTCACCAGAACGGCCAACCGATCTCGATGAAATTTGACACATATGTAGAACATAGTCTGGAAGAACATATAGGTTAGGTTATTTTTATTTCGCGCGGACAGAGTTGCGAGCAAAAGCTAGTTATCTACACATATTTGACGACGAAGAAGACTAGTTAGAGCTTGCGGCAGCTTCTTATGAGCTCAATAATAACAATGTAATAATTATTTTCTTTGGTTTGGCATTGCTACAATAAGATTAAAAAAAGTATATATATATATATATATATATAGAATTTTATTACGTCAACAATTAAGTAAGCCAAGAATTTCGGTATGTAGAGTCGGCTATACGTCTCTCGGAAATAATTTACCTTCCTTTCCTTGGCATTTATTTCGTCGCGCATTTTCTGGTTCCTGTGTATAATTAACTGACTTAAATATTAACAAGAATAAATATTAGGAAATTTATACTTGCCTAACAATATTTTACTTTGTTGCCAATTTGAAATAATGTAGAGTAAGGTTTGTCTACTAACATTGTATTTGTGTATTTGATCAAGAAAACGCCAATAATTTTTAGTTGTATTTAGTAATTATTTTTATTTATAAATGTATCATAACATTATGTACCTTATCAATTTTCCAAAAAATAAAACTACAAATTCAAAGAAAATCCTTTGTTGATGATGTAAAAAACGTATGTAAAAATTTAAGTTTTATTAATAACGTAACTGTAAAATTTGAAACGTTACGTAATTTATCTTGGGGCGCAGTATCTAGCAATACAAGGCAGAAATCGATGACACCAACAATTTTAAGGTTCAAGCTACGCGTTGAAACGTACAGTTTCGAAACGTAACGTAATCGGCTCGACAGACCCAGAACGTGTCACAGTTACCACGCCTTTACGATATAAAATGCCAGTTAAGTATCGGATATTGTTTTTTTGATGACGTATTTAATCTATATTAAAATTATATTAATTCTATTGCTTTAAGAGGCCTCATAAATACTTGTTAATTTTCAATTTCAATTTAAGGTGGAAAGGCAATAATTGGCCACCTGAATTTGCCGAAACAGTGAAGCGACCGTTGCCCATAGACATACGCATTTGCATATGCGTTGCCTACCTTTAATCGACGGAGGAGAGGATGCGCAGAAAGAAAATATTTTCCCTTTCCATGCATCCTCACATCCGTAAAGTCAACTTCCACATCCCATCCTCTCCTTATAAGAAAAGGGTGGGAAGGGAAAGAGGACTAAATTAGGCCTCCGGGACGCACACTCATCAGACGAAACGCGGAATTGCTTCCATTTCACGCCTGTCTTCTGTGTGGTCGTGGTATTTTACCGGGCGAGCCGGGCCAATTCGTGCGAAGATGTTAAAGCGGGCTCTACCACTGTTTAAACCACCTTCCACTTCTCCTTCCAATTATTTCTTTATAAGTGGCAGTCATCTACCGCTGTTAAAGCTCTCGTGTCTTTCTAATAACAAAAAAACTTGAATCAGTCATTGTCTATTTGTCATTTGTCATTGACACACCGTTGAAAAATACGAATCGAATGACCTCTCAATCAACTAGTCAATCTGTTATATAAGGTGTATAATATATATGTGTATATACTCGTGACACTATTACCTATTATGTCATCAAACAATAATAGGTATATAGTCATAGAAAAAAAACATTAATAAGTTTTGAACTTGTTGTGACTAATGAAATGAAATTAAAGCTTTCCCTCGTAAACTTTTTCATTACATTAATTTAATTCGAAGAATATTTAAATAACAGGAAATGACGGAAATGTCATGTTATATTAATCATTGTGGCTTTATGAAAATAATTTGATGATAAGTTATTATTGCATGTGTGGGTGAATGCGGGGGTTGGTGTGCGTGGCGTGAATGATCGAGGGTTAGTGTTGGCTGCGGGGCGCGGGGTTCAAGGCTTGGGACGCGGGTTGTGGGGTGCGGGACGCGGGGTGGCGGGGGTGTATCGACGCACTCGCCACGCCTGCGCCGCAACACTCACCTGTTGCTGTCAGGCTGTGGAAAGATACTCTTTCAAATTAAAGCGGACACCTGATATAAAAAAGGAGTACCAGAGTAGACGATACAACTACTTCATAGGGTTATACTCCTGTTGTAAGTCTTTGAATACGCTTAAATACTATGAGGAACGTTATATAAATTAATTAACTTATTTTTGCACGAATAGTTCGGTGAAAATGGATTTGAAATGTATCTAAAGGCTATTGTTTAGATTTGAAAGTGAGGCCTCTCATGACTGTTAGGTTTTCGTAACTGAAAGTTACGTAGAAAGCATACGTTTGGTTTATTACAATCCCCACAAAGTTTAATATTTTATATAAAAACTCAAGTGTTTTTTCAGTAAAGTATTTTAAATATTACATAAAAATCAATAAGGCAGAAATTCATTAATAAACATAGAATCCGATAAATATAACAATACTATGCTACATGAAAAAAATAGCCTTGTCGAAAGGAATAAGCCAGTCATTCAATTGAATATGTTGTTTCGACGGATTCCATTAGGATTATTTCTGAACTGAAATAAATGTAATGAAATATATGGAATCAAAAAGGTGTAATAAAAATACAAAGCAATGTTATTTTTGTACCAGCTTTTGAGAGATACGAGATACGAATTTATTACGATGCAGCTATCGGGACAGTTTAGCTTGTTCATAAGCACTAATAACCATCAAAATTTACGTAAATTAAATACTAAAATCATTATTGTTAATGTTATATTAATAAACATGCATGATATCTTATAATTATTTGGTAACATTCGCGTAAAACGTTAAGAAAATTACAACATGTTGAAATTTAAAATAATAAAAAAAGTAATTATCAAATGATACTTCAAGTTATAAAGAGTTTATAATACTTAATCGAAAGTAAATTCTGTAACGCAAAATGAAATAACAAAATGTATGTCATTTTTATGTGTTTTAATTTGAAAACATCCCATTTCATGCATCATTTTAGGCCACCAGAACTGTGTCGTATATTTTCCTTATGGTTTTTTATGTCGTTCGAATAGACGGCATTTATCATCTCGAAATTGTATTTTATTGCCTGACGGGATACGTTTCGTAAACGATCTAACGTATGAAGATGGCAAGTGATGCTTTTGCATCTATCGATTTTTATAACAAGAAGTTTATTAACGGATAAGCAATAAAACTGGTATAAGGGATGTTCGAAACATTACCTTTTATATTGTGAATGTAAGTGCAATAAAGTGATTCTAAACGATAGTTTAAAGGTTCACGGTCTAGCGTGGGTGTTTACAGCTTCTCCGAACGACGGCAGCGGGGCACGCGTGAGTTCGCCGCTCGCCGCTCGCCGTAATGTTCAAAGAAAAGGTTAATTGTATTTTATTTCACTCTCTACAAATGAGCTTTATAACTTTTATATAATCTCTTTGTTTACTCATTTAAAATTTACACGGTATAAATTTATTACATGACGTAAATTTATTTAAAATTAAAGCACTTGTTAGAAATAACATTTAAAATAAGGACAGATATTAAACTAACTAACAGATATTAACCTATCAAGCATGTTTCTAAAGATCAATACCAAATGTGTAATTAGATTCAACGCTCCTACCTTCTTGCTCTGCTTTGAAATCAACTCGTTACTTAAACTATTAGGCATTGAACCGAAGCAGTATATAATTACAAATTAGTGTATCAAACGGTTTCCCATTTCCGTAATTTCCAACTAGTACGAGGACCGTTCAGTTTGACAGAGGTTAGATTAATGTGCGTTGCGTAATTATTGAGCGTTCATTGCAGGAATAGTTGGACATAAATATTGTGATCCCTTTCATGTTAAAGGGTATCAGTGGGATGCCAATATGTTTTTGTATACGTATATTGGCAATGAAAACTCACGTATGAACGTTTATTCCCAAGTGAATTGGTGACGTAGTGTCTCGGCAATTTGTTCTTGTTAGCAAGTGTTGTGCTGTAGCCTGTCGAGAACAACTAATGAACCTGTTGCTCGTGACTGACAGGTCGCGCCGGCCTTCGCTTCCGGTGTGCACAGATTATACACACGTCAATCCGATTGTCTATGGTATAGTAAATACTAGTGTGCCAGTGACATGGGTTTGAAATGTTGGTTTTTAGTCTATAGAAGTACAACATCTCAGGTGGCCGCTCGCTCGTTTGCCACCTTGTGATATATAAAAAAAAACATACTCTGAAAGAACACATAGGGAATTAAGATTTATTTACTTAGCGCGGCCGGACTCGCGGGCGACAGCTAGTTTGTAATAAACCGCTTAATCCAAAGAATTTGATGCACTTAGTGTACTCTAATAGATAAACGTAGAATTTTATTTCACATACGGAGCGGTCAAAATTTTATTATTTTAAACATAAACCCCGAGGAGTCGACAAATTTATTTGTGTTATGATCATGAAAACGGTGAGAGGTATTACATAAAAGTTTCATGTCCATACCTTAATAAGCTTTGTGTGTATATCTATATATGAAAACCTTTATGCACTTTAATCTTACTTCTTACTATTATTATAAATGCGAATGTTTGGATGGATGGATATTCAGAACGGCTACATGAATCTCAGTTAAATTTGGCATAGATGTATGAAGAAGATAGTCCTAAAGAACACACAGGCTGCTTAATAACTTTTTTTTTAACTTGACATTTTTTATTCAAGTTGCGGTCGACAGCTACTATCACAATAACATTTGCTTATTTCATAAATTGTAATATATATTATTTGTAGCCTAAATCAATATTAGTTTCTTAAGGGATCTGAACATCATTTTGATTACTTTGTACTAAAAACAGTAGACAACATTTTGGTCGGTTAAAGAATCAATTGATAAAATGCCGCGGATAAACAAAAAGAATCGAGTATTGATTTTGGCCTTTTACAATTGTTTGTTTTGATAACTTCACAAAGGCAGAAGCGTGGGTATTGGAAAGTCTAAGTTACAAGACTGGTTGTTTTGTAGAACTTTGTCATTTTAGTTGATACAACACACTACAAACGATGTCAAAGAGAGCTTTGTAAACTATGATACTACGATGTACTTAGCTTCTAGAACGAAATAAATCGGTTGCAATGAGAAAAAGTATCAAGATGCCGAGTTTTGGTAAATGTAAATGCGAAATACAACGAAAACGAAACGCGTGAAGTAGTCACTTTTCTGTGTTCGTCTGACCTAATAGATATTCGTAATACATTTCTCCTTACAGTCATTTTGTAATAAGGAAAAGGAAGTAAAAGTTATCCTTTTCTGCAAGTTGATGTTTCTCTATAGATATCTTTTAGTAGCGTTGTTCATTTAATATCATATGAATTGTTTGTGAAGTACTCAGATCTTAGCCTATTGCTATTATAACAAAAACTCAAAATTTGAACTATCATTTTTATTTACGGTAAGCATCAAAAGTTATTGAGAGTACGTAACTTTTAAACACTCTTCGTGTGCTGCTTTTTTCTGTAATTACTCGCCCTACCCAGCAACTAGAGCGTTAATAATCTTGAGTCTTGAGATCCATCGTTCTGTTTAGTAAGTTGTCATAAGATTTGCATCCATCATTATAAATTTTTAATAAATAACTTTTTAAAACTTTCATAAAGAAGTACTAGACCCAAATATTTTGTTGCTCGTTGGTTTCTATATACAGTTTAATATTAATTTAATTCACATGCATAAATTTATTAAATTCTAATGTCTTTTTTCCTTTAATATAGCATAGCATATTAAAGGAAAAACGGAGCATAGTTTAAGTAACGGTCGCCCGCGACTCCGTCCGCGCGGTGTAAAAGAAACATAATTAGTTGCCTATGTGTTCTTCCAGACTATGTTCCGTATGTATGACAAACTTTATCGAGATCTGTTTAGCCGTTCCGGAGATACCTTCGAACAAACATCCATCCATCTAAACATTTGTAATACGTACGGCTATAGTAAGATAGCCAGTATTTATCCCTCATATGTCTACAATTCTAAGTACGTCAGACACGTGGAGCATGCGACAATATTAGATTGTTTTAGGTTAGTACGACTGCAGGTGTGCAGAGTAAAGTTTATGAAGATTAAACTATAAATAATAGTCGACAGTAATTGGTAACAGTTGCACGTAGGGCTCGGCTCGTACGTGGCAGCACTTTCCAATCGTTGAGACGTGTAGGTAGTACGTGTCCATAATCCGAGCACAATAACCTTTCAAAATGCCCGAAGCCCGACACGCGATACACCTGAGCCGAACACCTTCGTCCTGTGGGACGCAGACTAATCCACACTCTGATGGCCCCAGCCCACTCGTGTTGCTTCATCCAATCTCTACGTTGGCGAGAGGAGCTTAAAGCGCCCGTCGTAACATAAAATGAACAGAGAACCTAGCACGAATATTCGCACACGCGCCTTCGTAACGTCTTTGGCAAAATATGTCAAAATTTGTATGAGATTTGCTGGTTTACTTTACGCTCGATAAGCTTTGCCGGGCCCAAATTTTGTCGCTAACATCACGAAGATTTCCTCACGAATATTCGTGCTAGACCCCCAGGATAAAACATGTCGTCCCGTAGCCGAGACAATTACAGGTCTTGACTGTTATATTGATAGTCTTAAAACGTCTTATGATTATGGTTGCTGTTTCAGTTTATCATGGCAGATATAATGGAAATTAATCACCAAAACTAGCCACAAATTATGTAATATATTAATTCGCATAAGCTTGCGGTGTTTAAAATTAAAGAGTACGAGTATCGATCGTGGAATAAATGATAGCGACTGACATTTGATCATCAATGGACGTGGCGCTCGTGACATTGCGATGTACATTTGACACCTCCGTAATCCCGTGCAGGCTGAATTCAGATGAGCCATTGAATATGAAAAGCTTACGCGACGGCGTTAGTTCTGCTCGTATGTTATTATGTAAAGTAGCTCCCACAGAAGCTAGATAATTTCTCATTTAACCGAGATCATTTGTACATATTATGTATTAATTTTTCGTAAAAATTTCTGCAAGTTAGTTTTGAAAAACTAAATATAATCACGCTAAATATACCTAAGATTCTTATATTGTTATGTTTATTGTTTGGGAAATAAGATCGCAGCTTAAATAATAATAGGCTTACAACAAAATCATATAATGTCAGTCTATAGATTTTTTAAGCGTTTCTGAAACCAAATTTAATTCGGATGTGCTTGATTATATTATGACAAACTATAAAACCTAAATGAATTTTAAATCTATACTACAATGTAGAACTAATGCGAAAATGTAACTTACCAATTTGCGGTACATCATAAGGTCGGTTCGAGCGCGAGGCTCGCAGCATAGTCTGGCTGCCGGGCATTTCCGCGGGCAGGTAGGGGGTGCGCTTGGAATTTCGAGCGCGGCGGCGCTCGCGGTGCTCGGCGACAGAAGAGGAGGCAGCAGCTGGCTCGGGCTCGAGCAGGTCGCGCAGGGGACGCGCTAGTTCGCGCGAGCCGCGAGCGGCGCGGGCAGTGCGCCATTCGGAGCGGTACCGACGCGGCGCCGGTTCGGCCGCGGCCCGCAACGCCACCACTATGAGCACCGCGGCAACGCACCACACGCGCATGCTGACCCCCCGGCACCACCACACGCACATATTAGCTAAGTGCACTCGAAATGCTCAACCGCCGGGCTCGCGCCCGACCACATTATTTGGCTTTGGCGAACGATAAGAGACTCCTCGTTTTTCGTCTCAGTTATAATCTGCTTATTCTTTTACTGGCACTGATCGGTTATTTCTTCCAACCTGCAACAAAATAAAACATATTTAATAATCTATTGTAATATTAAAAAGAGAAATTATTTATTTCATATGTGACTAATAAACTCAAAAACTATTGGACTAATGATAAAAATATTTCGTCATGAGAAAGCAACATTTATTCTCAGTTTCGGAGGGACAAAACTAGACATTATTTTTATCTGGTGAAGTCGCGGACAAAATCTTATTTTTCCTCCGTTGAGATTGGAGGCTCCGATTAAATATGGAATTTAAGGGACACTATTTACTGATTTTTACTTGCCATTTATAACCGACTTTGTATGTTTAAATATGTAAGTTGAATCTTGAGCGTGATTGTGAGAATTAAGTCGATAAATGTCTCCGAAGCCGACAGAATGTGAAAACTTGTACAATAAAAAGAAATTAGCTGTATTCTAAGCGACGCCGTTTGCCACTTCTATCTGCGTTAAGTTTTAGAATAAAACTTTGTCCTCGTTTTATTCACGGCTTACACAGTCTCAGTCCAACGGGGAAACATTAAGGAATTCATAACGGAAAACAAACAGTTGAGAGAGACTTTTGCCAGTTTTATATGGAAGCGTCGTTTGACGTGCAAATTATTATAGAAAACTATATAACAAGTCAAAAACCTAATCGTCATGATTTTATATTTATTGTGAATATAATATGTCAAGTAATAGAAACATTAGTTTAAGGTTGATGTGATAAAACGTTAAGTTTGATTAAAAGTACAGAATAAATCATTGTTCCGGAAACTGTAGCTCAAAAGACGTGATTATCGTGTGTGTCTACGAGCGTAGGCACATCCTACGTAGACGCTACGACCTACGATGTATTGGTAAAATGGTAGGTGTAGCAAGGCGTTTGTAATTTATTCTTAGACTAGCTATCACCCGTATCCGTCCTCGCGGAATTAAAAAATAGAGATGGGCTAAACATAATGAGTAGCCTATCTCTCCTTCCAGACTATGTTCAAACATCTGTGCCAAATTTCATCAAGATCCGTTGAGCTGTTCTGGAGATACCTTTAAACAAATATCCATCTAAACATTCGCATTTATAATATTAGATAGATGTATCCTTCCCTTCCTTCCTGTCAGCCATGAGACGCCCACTGCTGGGCATAGGCCTCCCCCAAAATCGCCCCGATGACCGGTCTTGTGCCACCTGCATCCAGGACGATGGTAGGTTTAGGTACGTTTTAGATGTATGTATAAGCGTATATATGAAATGCAGTTAGAATAGATTTTAGTTTTTTTTACAAAATAAAAATTAAGTTATAAAAAAAATCTGAAATCCATTGGTTGTTTATTTTCGTCGCGATGACGGACATAAATTCATTCTGTAATTAAGATGCATGATTTGGTATTTTCATATTCCGTTAACCATTTATTATCAAAGGTTCTAAGGAATGATGAATTACCGAGTCATTTTCATTTAAATATCCTAAGACCTATTTAATTAATTGAAGCTATCTTGATTACTGTTATAAGTAACGTTTATTACTTACGGTGTTCGTCGGTATAATAATTTTAATTAATATTTCAAGTTAAGAGTACATTAATTGTTTATCTGATCCGTCGTATCAAACTACGTCTGATATTTTAACGTACAACTTATATAAGTTTACGGCAATTTAACCTTTAAACGCCTACGGAACGATATAGCACCCTTTTGCCATCACTTTGTTTATTTGTTTTTTATTATTTTTTTATAATTTAATTTCTAATCTTTGTAAATCTCTGCTGCATCTTTTGCATTGGTTACTATAAACCGGCCGTGAAGTGTTCATAGCAGATGCCAATTTTTTTTTTATCTTTTAGATGATGATAACATTCCTTTTTTAATATTTCTATTTAGTGACGTTATAAATCAGCCTGTCCTTTTCCCTGTAGACAGTAGGTATGGTATGTACTACTCTTCCATATATTTATATCAGCTGTCATACCTGAAATCACTATCTTACGCATATCCTCTTTTATATGCTTTTAGTGACAAATATACATATATGTATAATAAAATTGGAGTGTCTGCATAAAATAGTATAATTCATATTTCGAATAGACGATGTAGTTGTGTTGCAAATAAAGAAAAAAAAATTCACTCCGTCTGTTCACTGATCTGCGTTTCTTCCAGATAATTCTAGAAGGGCTGGACTGACTTTCACGGGACTTGGACTGGAAGTTAGCGTGAATGTTTTTGACCGCTAATCATGAATAAAGATATGAAAGAGTACTATGTATTATGTCTTTCTAAAAGAAGCAAGATAAGTGAGCCATGATCGCAATTTATCGAAATTCCTAATCTGTGCCTACCCCCTTGTGTTATCTATATCCATATAACGTTGACATTTGTTACCTTAAATTGTAACGTAGTGATGTTTAAATAAGATTTTTTACATCAAATGAAGCATAAAACAGTCTCAATGAAGAAAAGGTTTATGATAACGTTAACATTTCACAAAAATAATGAGTCAGCAGTCTTTTCATAATATAAAATATGTTTTACATCATCTAAGGTAATGGAGTTGATACGTTGTTGCCAGGGTTGTACTTACGTTTCATAATACCTTTGTATTCTTATTCTACTGACATGTTAAAAGGCGGTACAATGGTGATATACAAATATTATAAATAAGAAAAATTATAAAGTCAAATAATTTTTTTTGAGACATTTACTTATGTTTCTTTCACCTTTTTATTTGCGAAATTTTAAATAATCTTACTAATTTTATAATATATGCGAATGCTTGGATGGATGTTTGTCAGAAGACATCTCCAGAAAGACTGCTGGATATCGCTGAAATTTGGCATAGATGAAGAAAATAGTCTGGAAGAACACAGGCTACAATTTTTTTTTAAATTCTACGCAAACGGAGGTGCGGTCGACAAATCTATTGTTCAAAGTTAATAGTGTTTAACCTTTCAGTGTACCGTCAAATTAAATTCTACACTAATATAGAGGTTACTTTACAAAGACTATGAATTGTTATGAGTTGCCGTGCATATTCAATTAAAAAACTAATTATTAGTGGCTGAAAATAGCTCGTTACCCGGCACAGAGCATCTTTATTATGAGAGGATATAAAAGCTCATTTCACCGCATAGCTTCGCTGCACGCTGGTAAATTTCAATACTTTCATATTACGCTTTTGAGACTTTGTTTGAATGTGAAATATAATGTAAAAATCTGTAAAGATCGCGTTTCAATAGTTACTTTAAATTCAATCGGCTTTAAATTTTATTAGATAACTAAGAAAAAAATTAACTAGAGATTTAGCAAAGCTTTGTCAACTAAACTTCCCCTGAGTTATTTCTGACTAGGCCTTAGTCAGCCACTATAGCCCAATTCGGATTAATTAACTAGACATCTATTCTTTGTGAATAATATACAAGTTTCGTTATTTTACCTTTGCCGTAAAAAGTAAAGACGTAATTTTTCATAAATAAATTCAATGACGTAAGGCAAATACCATAACATCTTAACAATGCTTTTCAAGTTACGTACTGAAATACTTGACCTATTTGAGTATGCTGTTTGCAGTATTCCTGTGTTCAAATCTGAGAAAGGTGATGATGTGATTTAGAGAGTCTAAAATTAGAAGCCTTTGATAGACTTTGCAATTGTTTTAGTGAAATCAAAAAGCCTGTCTGACTGTGTATATCAGTATCATTACGTATTATAAAACATAAATTAAATTAAAATACAAATAATAGATAAATATAAATTGAATATTACATTGTATTTCATTAGAAGTTTTTTAATACTTATGTAGTTATGCCTACAACATTTGGCTATTTCGTGTAAAACCAGACTTTCGACATTTGCTGTACTTTACTTCTTTAGGACATTACGGTGAATAGTAATTAACTAACTTTCGCAACATAAACTTTTACATTAGAAGTTGTTTGTGTAGGCTGTACAGTTAGCTGCGTAAATATGTGTACATTTACAAAACATTAGAAACGTGTATAGCTCCCGGTTTAAAAAATATGCATGCAAATATCCGTCAATACCATGAAGCATGCATACAGTCGGAAGCATACGGACGAACTCGAGTATACATTTTTCAAAAACCAATGGCTTGTACGAGTCTCTAAACTTTAGTAAATATTTATGCAGCTGACTGTACTACACGCGTGTTTTGTCGCTTAGGTATTTTGTTCTGTGCAACTACGTCAACGTACGCAGCGTCGGCTTATGGTTTTATGGAAATGTTTGTGAGCGAATGTAATACAGTACTTTTTCCAATTAGTATTCATCAATTGTTGAACCAACTCTTCACCAATACAAAGGCGAAGGTTAAATCTATCTATAATACAAACATTTTATTAATATCTCTGAATTACAAGATCTGTACTCACATTAAAAGATCTAATAAATCTAGTGTTTGCAATATTTTGTTAAATATTTTTGTTACCAGATTATGTGCGAATAATATGATTTTATTACTTTAAACTAATAAATGTACAGAATACCTATAGTTAAGGGGTCTTCTTGTATCTTCTTACAGGTTAGTTATAAGAAATAGAGGGGCCGAAACCTGTGGCGTGCGCGTAATCGGCACGGCTATATTTATAATCGGGCGGCGTGGAGGCTCGTTGACGTCATCGCGTGGCGCGGGGCGGGGCGGGGCGGCGGGACGCGCGGAGGGGTGTTGGTGGTGGCACACCCTCGAATACGCACTCACAAATTCGCACCTCCATGAATGGAGAAATTACATTATACCTCCTTCGAAACTACAAGAACCTGACCTGAACCCTCAATCACTCTGTTCTATTGCATGTCGCAATTCCTTTGTTGGATATCATAAATACATTGATACAATATACATAACAGTATATAATATATTACATAAAATATACATTGTTTTGCTTCTTAAGAATTAACCGATCATTTTTCCGAGCATCAACTTTAATTTCTGTAGAAAATGTAAAAATACTACGGTGTGTTTCTTTAAGCAAAATAAAATGACAATCTATTTTTCTGTCAGTAATAAAAGGCTAAGTTGTTTGTAAAATAAGACTTTGAATGAAGTCTTTTGACACCGATTTCATTTAACGCTGAATTGAATAGATTATTGTTACAAAAGGTTACGTCTATTTAGTTGTATTTAGGAATTTATTCAAACTTTTTTTAATAAAAAAATAAATAAATTGTTAGCCAAGTATCAAATATTGAATCAAATATCAATAAGATTATTATTCAGTAAAATATAGTTTGCATAACTGTAGACTATGTTATTTGCGTGCAAACATCATACTGTTTCTATTTAACAATATAGAGGATATGTTCAACTTATAGACCAAGTTATATTTTGTTATTAGATAATAAGCTCTAAGTTGCGGGCGTAAAGTAAGGTTAAGTGTAACATTAAGATATTAACCATTTCATTTATTATTCATCTTTTCTATACTTTGCATTACTTTGTAGTGTAAATTCGCTTTAACACGATTAGTTTGAATAGTCTGTTATTTAAATGCGTTGTATATTTTAAGCTGTTGTTTTAATGGAATCTAATACGCCGCTTTAAATGGAAATTAAAGTGTCTTTAGATTAAAGTGGAAATGTAGAATAGAGCGGAAACAATTTTGATATCGAATATCTTGTTTAACTATTTGTTTTGAAAGTAACACTTAATTTTATCTTCTACGAGATTCCGTAACCTGTCGAACGGAATTAATATGCCTTTTACTGCTTTGTAGGACTTTTTGATATAAAACCCACTAAATTGAAAAACAAAAAAAATTGGTAGTTAAAAAATTACGATGCAATTATTTTTCCCGTTTTTAAAAGCATCTTTAATGAATATGACTACACGTTTATTAAACACGATTCACGGTACATTTTCTCTCGCCTCAGCTAGGAGTTTAACGCGATCGTAAAGATTATGCCTAAATGTCAGCGTTAAAGCAACGTTGCTTTGAGGCAGCAACGCAAAACAAACGAGCGCTGACAGGCAGCGGACGCAACTTTGTCTAGTGTCGAGTGCAAGCTCATATTTACCTTACACGTGCCGATCATGAATATGTTGATATACGATCTCTTCATAATGTATTTCCGTCACAATGTTGTCACATAAAGCAGTATATAGCTTTAATGTGACACCTTTTATATATTAAGCACTGTTATCTAGGTACCATTATTCCAGCTCTAGAGATTATTGGTCACTTTACGAAAATGTCAAATGAAAAGGAGCGTCGGAGGCTTAGGAGTTTAAGCAATTGACTTGTAATCTCCAGGTCCAGGGTTCGAATCCCGCCATGTACCAATGTGCTCTTCGATTTACATATGTACAGTTAGCCGACGTTCTTACGGTGAAAACATCGTTATGCAACCTGCACATATCTTCGAAGAAATTCAAAGATATGTGTGAAGTGTGAAGGCTATGGCCTAGTCACCCCTAACTTAGGGTAGGCTCCGAGCTCCTCAGTGGGGACACAAAGTGAGCTGATGATAATACGAAAATGTTATGGTATTTTAAAATTATAATTATTCGCTTACCGACGTGGCATGACATGATAAAAACATTTTAAATAAATGTTTCATGTAACAGCTTTGTACTGAGGAAAAGGCCTTTAATATTGATATAATCGTAAACCAATGGCAGTGGTTTTTGTCAGTGGTATTTGGATCAATCCTGATATTACTACATGTTTTTCTACGGTCGATATTCGGTTTCCTACAGTCGACATTCACTCCTTTATCACCTTTCTTTAAAATATTTTATCTTAGTGTTTGTTTAATTAGTAGCACAATTTTTGCTCCGGGCTAATTTCGGAGCGTATATTTTCTGTTAACTGTATTGGTAAAGGAAATATAGTCAATTAAATTCACTGTATAATTATCCTGTGTTCAGTTGGCACGATAGAAGCTAAGCCTTGAAGCGTGACGTGCGGCCATTGCGAGCGCTTAACGTCCCGGGGACGTAGAATGGTGCAGTAACGCTATCTCCGGAAGGCACTGTCCCTCACAGTAAATCTTTTATCCTATTATCCTAGCTAGGCGTTGGTTAATTCACAGATAATCTGCAATGTGTGGCTTTTTAATCATAGTACATTTTAACAGTGGTGGAGTCGGTGATAGCATTAGCTCTTAAACCGATGCAATATACCATAACAACGCAAAAGACAGGCGTGAAGAGGAAGCAATCTCGCATTTCTTTTAATGTATGTGTACCGGTAACCAAATTTATGTATGCCTCTTTCTTATAAGGATGGGAGGACTTTTTTTTAAATAAAATCCGGACTATATAACCTCCTTACTTTTGAGTCGGCTAAAAATATAACAAGCCAAAATAAAATATAAAAGACTAGGTAAAACTACTAAATGTAAATAACAAAGGTTACTTTTTTTACCGGTAACCGGTAACCACAAATGTTGAGTATCTTTTTGCTCGTGATACCAGATTAAATCTGCGCGCAAAATATTTGCTGCCGTGGCTAGAAAAATCGTATCCGGCTACTCGAGTTAAATGGCCCGTCATTAATTATTCGCCAGTAGTTCCGTAATTCCCGCTTGATCTGTTTCCTGTGTAAGCCAATTTCAAGATAGTGGCATGTATTAAAAGGAACAACATTTAACATTTGTATCAATTTATTCGAATTTATTTGCTCAATAGATATTAAAATAATCTTTTAATCGTTTTTTATTTAATAAAAATATTTAATAAATTGCATGTTTTTAGGGTTCCGTACCTCGAAAGGATAAAAACGGAATTCACTTTGTTGTCCCTCCGTCTGTCTGTCAAGACACTTTTTTAAATTTACTGTATTTTTTTTATATCATAAGGTGGCAAACGAGCGAACGGCCACCTGAAATCGCTGAAATATCGAAGTAACCGCTGCCCATAGACACACGCAATTGCATATGCGTTGCTCACCTTCAATCGCGGGAGGAGAGGATGCACAGAAATAAAATATCCTCCCATCCTATGCATCCTTTTATCCGGAAAGTCCACTTCCACTTCCCATCCTTTCCTTATAAAAAAAAGGGTGGGAAGGGTAAGAGGACTAAATGAGGCCTCCGGGACGCACACTCATCAGACGAAACGCGGAATTGCTTCCACTTCACGCCTGTTTTCTGTGTGGTCGTGGTATTTCACCGGGCGAGCCGGGCCAATTCGTGCGAAGATGTTAAAGCGGGCTCTACCACTGTTAAAAACTACTAGTGTACTACTGAATTCTATTGTAGGAGTCCTTTTTATGATTAAAATTCAACAGAATAAAATCATGGTATTTTTATCAATTCCACGTCGTTCTATCTAATCACCTGTAATGTTTATTTAAATATGCTTTATTGAGTGGATTCACAGAATATAAATTACAATAATTACCTTATTTTTAACGTAGTAATTACTGCCTAACTGGGTTTAAGGTCGTCAAATCCCAAACGTGTAATCAAGTATCATACGTCAGCACATACTTTTATGTTATTAGTTTGTCGGAAAACACATTTCGTATGTATTAATATCGTTCAAGTTAATTCATTATCCTACCAATGTTTACTAAATTAAACAACATGTAAAGTAAAGCGGCTTTTGAAGCGGATCACTGATAAAGGGTGACTACGATCAATCTGACAGGACTGAAACAGAGAAGATGAAAAAGAATAAAAAAAAGATTACACCAAAGTACTATTCCCACATCGATTTATTTTATCAGAGTAAAGAGGGCGATTCCGACGATCTTATGGTGAAGGAAAACATCGTGTAGCAACCTACACATATCTGAGAAGAAAATTGAAAGATATGTGTCAAGTTACCCAACCCGCACTGGGCCAGCGTGGTTGATGTGGCCTAATCACCCCTAGCTTAGGATAGACTCTGAGCCCTTCGCTGGGGACGTATAATGAGCTGATGATGATGATGAAATACAGAGATTGTTGTTAAATATTTCATGTACACCACGATATTATTTTTTAGTCTGACCAAAGCGGTACATTGACCAGGAGTGTGGTTTTATTTTTAGCTTACAAAACAATTGCTAGATAGAGTTGATAATTAGAGTTTTTTGAGAAACATAATTATGGAAATACTAAATTAAATTAATTAATGTGAATTACTAAACACAATGCACTAAAAATAGTACAGTTCGCCTCCATTATTGGAGTAGGAAGGGTAAAATAGCTGATGTCTAGATATGTAAATAAAGCTATGAAGTGGGCAGCCTGGGGCATCGTTGCGAGGCGTCTATAGCTCCAGACATAACGCCGCTAACCTAATTGGCGGCTGTTCCAACTATAATGCTAATTTTATGAGATATTCAACCATTACGTAGACATTACACGAGGTAAGAATTTCAATGTTATTCATTCTCTGCACAGGAAATTAAAGGCTGTACAAAAAGTTTAATTAAATACGATACAGTTTGGATTAAGTTTTAATCACTCGGTTATTAGGAATTCATTGTAGGAGTGAATGAAAGGGTGAAAAGTCTTTTCAAAGAAATGTCAAGGGTTCTTTAGCGCGCCGTAAATTAGCATTATAAAGTTATTCGGTTTTTGGCTCCTTGAAAATGAGAAAATTAATACATAAATTTATTATACATATTTACATGTAACAGAATTATTTTGGTATAAAAAAACTTCATTATCTATTATAAATAAAAACCTTAAACACTATTTCAGGCTTAAACTTTAATCAGTGTTTTGAATATCTTATGGTTTTTGAATACATCGTAGTCAAAATCCTGGTTTTTGTTGCGATACTTTTTAAAAGAAACAAAACTTGTTCGTTAAGTATTTGATCAAGTATTAAACAATGGGACTTTTAAATCACGCGTAAGCAATCTATATTAATTTTAGTAATGGCAACATATGTACAGTCATGCGCTTTATAGTTTCAAGTCATAAATACAAGAAGTCCAACTATTATCGTTTTTTGCTCACCGTACTTGAACTTATCATAATTTTACAATATAATATATTTAATAAATATTTACATTAAGTTTCATAAAACATTTTACAAATTGATTGCAATTGTCTAAAATTTGTCATTGGTTCTGTTTGCGAGCCTGGGGTGATTTAGATAATAGAAACACAAGGGCAAGTTATAAAGCATCTTAATTCGTCAGAGAGCGTGGGGCGGGGGCACAGAAGCGCGGTGCGGTGGCGGGGGCTGGGAGGGTGCGTCGGCCCTCTGCGGAGGTCGACCGTTCTCTTGTTTGCGAAGATTTCAAACCACAAATCAAGGCACGAACTTTCCTCTGATTATTTAACTAATAATAATAATTTAAACTAAACAAGCAGTGTGGGTAATATGGGACAGTTGTTTTACCATATTAATATAAATGGCAACTCTCGGTTTCAATTTATCACAAATATGAATACGAGACCACTTTGAATGCAGGTTTTTTAATACGACAATGTTCTTTTATTTCATTTAAATATATTAAATTAAAATTCATGCTGAAATTAATTGATTCCATTTGAGTGTAGCAAACTCAAACAAACTATAGTAAAGATTCGCCTCGGGCTTTCTGTTAAATGGACTAAAAAAAGAAATTATTTTCGTAAAATAATTCATGAACATAAGCTTTGGAAAGCAAAAAATAATTTGAAATAATAACTATTGCTACGGGCGAGTCTACTGACGCGACTTTATTGTAAAAGTAGATTTGCCCGCGACTTCGTTCGCGCAGAATCTTAAAGATATACAGCCTTTATCACCCGGGGATAATGTAGCTTCTCAACAGTGAAAGAATTTTTCTAATCAGTTCAGTAGTTTCGGAGTCTATTCAATGCACAAAAACAATCAAATCATTCCTCAAAAAGAAAGAAAAGATTTTCAGAAGTTCTTAGATTTTAAGAGATTCTTATAAAAATAAATTGTTCATTGTTACCTTTTTTAATGGATAAATAATTGCTACGTAGTAGCATTAATTTGTAGAATCTTTTTCACCTAATTAACTAGACACGAAAGATATTTTAAATCTCATTATTTATATTTGTATTTTCATTGGATGTCAAAGATTTCTTTATTTCTGTATATTTAATTAATTATTTAATACCCTTTGCATATTTAATTTTGCAGTATAATCTCAAGAAAGGGAATTATATTCATTTCATTAAGTTTAGTAGTCGCTCCCGTCCTTGGAGGCTAGATGGCCTAAATAAATTATAAGTGAGGGTGGACGTTTACACTCACCTTAATATATAAACTGACTATCACGCAAACATTTTATGTTGCCATGATGATATAATTAAGAGAGGAATGTAAAGAAAAATATGTACCGAAATTAAGGCGAAAAGGAAAAAGAGTAACGAAAATCAAAGGCATTCTTAATTGCTTTGTGTGGTGTTTTTACAATGCGTTAATGTTAGATAGTTAGCCCTTTCCTACACAACGCAAAGTTAATCTTGGAAACATATTTTGCATCGCCACGTGTATGCGTTCGCTCAGTACACACTACTTTGAATTTTCGATGCGAGTCGTATATTTGATCAGTACATAACATGCCAATTCAACTGTACATATATGCTCCGCCATGTTGGAAATCTCGGCGACCTTTTCAACTACGATCTTGACAAACAAGTAGCAAGAGACTAGTTTTGGCGACGTAAAAACAAAACGTCAGCGAAGCGTGCCTGAGTTCGAAGCACTATGAAGTCATATTGTGCAAGTCACTTAGCGATTAAGATCGCCGGGTTTCGAAGATTTACGTTTGCCTTGAATACGAAAGGTCTAAAGCCACGCATTTCCATTGCCGAAACATCTGTTTAAAACATATTCCTTTTTATTCCCATAGCCAAAATGTGTACTTTTCTATCGTATTTAAGTTTCTACATGAGTTATCTTATCAGCGTAGCGTATGGTTGTAAATGAAGATTTCGAAGATATTTAAAATTGCATTAACCTGGAGCATTTTAAACCTGTTCCTGGCAAGTGTTTGTGCAAAAACATCACGTAAAGAGGGAAAACTAAATAAATTGAGCTTCAGTTCAAAATGTAAGTTCTTAAAATTTTATTAAGAACTTGTACGCTATGCAGATTTCGAGTCGAAGTTAGTTTTACTAATTTATAAGTGTAGTTTTTTTTTTCAAAATACTGTAATTTCACCAATCAAACATTTTTCTTAAAAATTGTTTAAATAATTTAAAATCTACGAGAAGCGCTTTTGCGCAAGCTTATAAAAGCTCAGGAAATTATGCAAGGCGTATTCATTGATAATTTTTTGCCGCCACAGTGTCGAGATAAAATCATAACGAGGCTATCACGCTGGCCTGTTGTAGCCTGTGACTCAGAAAAAAAACCAAACTGTCAAGGACAATGGCCATGCACTTGTGCCAAAACTACGTATTCACTTTCGAGATTGCTTGCTCTTTTTATTGTTAGAATAAAATAAAGTTCAAGGTATCATGAAAGTATATTAATTTATTACATTTGGGACGTCTTAATTTGAACACAATTACCACGAAATTAATTTAAAAAAAGAAAATGCCAATGTCACTTTTAGTAACCGAAAAACTGTTGAAAAGTGATTATAATAGCTTCCGAGCTTTAAAACTGGTATAATTCATGTTTCATGATAGCGCGAATTTCACGCACACGCAATGTTTTAAGATTGTCAAATTTTACGCAATGACTGTCGCAAACGTATGTTCATTTGTTATTTTTGTATGAGACGGAGAGATATAAAACTCCTTGGTCCTTTACCTATTTCAATTGTTCTACTATTAAGTAATACTAAGGTTTAATATGAAAGGTAACTGAGAAATCAGGCCAAGAAGATGGTACAAGCTTCAAAACATATAAAGATACAGGAAATGTTGATTACCAAGAATACTATGGCAATAGAATCATGTATAACGTATTTTATGCTAGCTTAGAATTAGTTGCAAAATTTGGTATCCATCTAGCAGTCGCCCGTAACACCGATCGCGTTGCATTAAAAAAAATATTTAGTGTCCTATGTTCTACAGATGTTCTATAAGCGAGATCCGTAAAGCACTTTTGGAGATACGTAATAACAAACATCCATCTATCCATCTAAACTTTCGAATTTATAATTTTAGTAATAGTAAGATATTAATTTATATAAAACCGATCATCTAGTAAAACAAATGAAAGGTCAACAAGCTATAAATATTTGTAATCGTTTACCGTTTCGAAATGGAGCAATTATTTTTTGTTTCGAAATGTTCGCGATTTTTTAAGGTAAATTCTGTATTGAAAAGAACGCTTCGTGGAAAGTTTGTTATTTCTGCACGCCATGACGTAGACGTCGTTGGCGTCCTCAACCGGATCTTTTGAATTTTAAGTATTTATTTCGTTGAGTCGATTTTCTTATTCTTATGATTAGTATAGTATAGTATAATTATAAGGAAGTCTTTTTTTTTTACTATTCGCAATTCAAATGTGACCCCGAAAAAGGCCCATTCATATCAAATAGGTCCTTCTATGCGATGTGATTGGGACCGATATAAATATATAGAAAAAATGTTTGAACGTTTACGGCCAGTAATGCTTAGAAAATATTAATCATAAAAGGAAAATTACATTTTCTTTTACATTGTTAGCTTATGAAATGAGAATATAACGAGTCCTTGAATAGTCGGTTAGCTGCTCCTTGTTATCATTAAAAATGCGGAACCTTGTCTTATTTCTTTGTTTCCATAAAAATAACCTTTATATCTTACCTTTGTATAGCATTTATTATTTTAGTATATCATAATGTTATATCTGATTTATAATCATTTAACGTCTTGCTAATATTCTTTTTATTTATAGCAGTGTATGTATTTGATGTTTACAAAGTACATTTTCTATAAATAGATGGTATTGATTAGTAACACGGAGGCGGACGTATCCATTTTATTAAGAACTTTGTATTTACGTCGCGCTGAATAAGGTCTTTCTTAAATGATTAAAGAGACGCTATTATTTTTTTTAACGCATGTAATTATAAATAGCGTATGTCATTGGTTTGCAACAAAACATTATTTCGACATCAAAGATCGAATTTTAAATTGACCTTTCCTGTCATCTTAGTTCTTACTTATTTTAATAATATTACAAATGCGAATCTTTTGATGGACAGATGGATGGCTAGATGGATGGACTGATGGATGTTTGTTTGAAGGTATCTATAGAACGGCTGAACGAATCCCGATTAAATTTAGCATAGATGGGAGGAGTGGCGTGCGATAGCTAGTAACGAATAATTTCTGTATTTTGAATATTTCATCAAAACATGCATATTAAACTATTTTAAACGATTAAGTTAACACAACTTATTTTTTTAATTTAAAATATTATAAATACGAATATATGGATGAGATGTTTGTTATATTTGCCACGTAGGTAGACTATTGTCTGATATACATAGGCTACTTTTATCCCGGAAAAATGTACGGTTCCCTCGGGACAGTTTTGTTTTTGCTTTTCACATAATAACTCGGCAATAAAGTACATTAAAAGCATTTACTCAGATTCTATTTCACGAGGATAAAGTCACATGTAACAGCTGATATAAAATATTCTACGACAGAGTTACCTATGTGGCTTTTCAAATCTAACTTTCTTATAGATATATTGTTATGAGGTCTATGTATGTGTATTCAACGTTTGCGTGGGATGTACGTTGCAGTGCCGAGTGACCGCAATTCGTGTGGGCAGTTCGGAGAACTTTGTCATGGCAAGTCTATTAGGATATTCACCAAACTGTCCACAGCATTCAGCGGTGGAGCGCGGTGTGAGGCAAGCGAAGCTCGCTTTGCGGTTTTTCAATTAACCTGTGTCCCATTCAGATATGGACCCTTATGAACTATGCAGCTGATGTTGACATAATGTTATTTAGTAAAATCGTTTTGTAAGAGTGAATGTGGCAAAATTTATATTTATTTATATTTTATTAGGATTAATCACTCGATTTGTACTCGCCAAACTATGGGTTGGATCCCTATTATGTATTAATGTGTCTTTTGATTCTCAAATTTCATTTGTATATTGTTTGATGTTCTCTCGACGAAGAAATACATTATGAGGAAATCTGCACATGTAAGTGAAGTCAACTAATCGCATAGGGCTAGCATGGTTGTCTAAAGCCTAATCACGCCTAATTAAAGGATGTGCTATTTTTGTTTTTCTTTCTGCGAGACGAATGGATTTAATAAGACTGGCGCTTTTGTAAAAAAACTAGATACACAAAAAAGCTCGATTTTTGATTGCCACAAGAGAAAAAACTTAATGAATCGTGTACTCATTTGTGATAATTTATTAGGACGTAATGAAGCCGAACAATTTTTGAAGAAGGTGATAACTGGTGATGAAACTAGATCACGTATGAAAAGAACGCGTGAAAAAGATCGTGATCAAAGGCAGGTTAAGATTCACAGACTCTGGAAACCTTGGGAAACTAGCAACAAGATGATGCTAATGATAAAATTAATTGAAAAATACAAAGTAAAAGATTAACTCAGTAAAGAGCTATTTCACATTTAGCATAAGTACAATTTAATTACGTAGACTAGAGTATACACAATGTTTGTTCACTAAATAAGTTATATAAGTTTGAAACAATAGCCTATGAGGATTGTTTAGGACATGGGATTATTTTAAATGCGCATTAAAATAAATACCAATTTAAATTTTTAATTTCTTTTAAACAACTTCGCTTATATTTTAAAACAAATATTATTTAACTTATTCTGACTTGATATGATTTTAATTTATTTTCTTTGCATTTAAAGAAAGTTGAACAATCTATTTAATTTAATTAAAAAAATAATACTACTTTGATCTAACTTTGAAGTGGTATTTAATTAACTATTTTATATTTTGATAAAAAGAGGATATATTTTATGTCAATTATTTTAATTTACAATCTATGAAGAATTCAATTCTTTAATTTAACAATTAATTATGATAAAAATTTATTAAATTGCACTAAAATCACCTTTTTGAATGTTAACATCAATAATACTAGTCTCCTGAATTAGTTAATGTACTGTCGGATTGTTCAGTTGGAACAGCGTGTTTAATTCTGCATGGGTGTAGCGAGCTTTAGTACAAAGTGATATGTCTACATTCAAGTAACTGTACAAAGGAAGTTGTTGTGATTTGTAGGCACTAATCCTTTCTGTAATTTATACTTATTCAAAATTCCATCTATCCGAACTTCTGCATATATAAAATAAGCACGTAAGATGTATATTCATGTCATGCTCTCAATAAGGTGGCTTCTCGGTGTTTTCCAGACAGCCCACGTATGTCATTTCCTGGAGTAAAGTTCTATTTCTGTACACCGCCAATACATCTAACAATCTTACATTTATATAAAGCAGTAATAAATTTTAATATTTCTTCATAACTAGCGGTCACCCGTAGTCCGATCGAGATCGGCCCAGTCGTTCCGGAGATAATCCGGAACAAACGCTGACTTCCGGACAGATAGAAAACAATATTGAAAATCTGATTTTCGTTGTCAGCAATGCAAATATATCATGTTCGCGAAATATGATTTTTTTGACATTACATGAGACATATTTATATTTAACTTTAAGATACGATTGATTTTAGTTATCACACTATGTACTTTTAATACCACAACCTAATGTGATGCAATCTGTACATAGCTACTAATTTCATTCCGTCAATTCTGGATTCGAAGTGTTAATGATTTAATAGCCGTAACATACATTTTGCATTTGCATTTATCATCAATTGAAGGCTAATTTGCACATTTCGCTTGAGCCATCGAAATGTAATCATATCATGGGAATGGTGATGCAACCTTACTTCTCCCTAGTATTACAAATGTGAATGTCTAGATGGATGTTTGGATGATTAGAAAGTATCTCAAGAACCGCTAAACAGATCTTGCTGACATTTGGCATAGATGTAGAACATAGTCTGGTAGAACACATAGGCTACTAAATAAGTTTTTTTCCGCGCGAACTTAGTTGCAGGCGACTGCTGATTGATCGATGAAATCAATCGATTTGATATATACTGAAATAAAATTCGCTTTTTGATTTCTTGGGAGCTCAAAATAGAATTAATATGCAATGGAAACAAGATAAGGCGGTTCCTCTGGTATTGCTGATGTCCATGAGCGACGGTTAACCCCTCGGTGTTCCCGCCGCTCGTTTGCCCCATTCTGTTATAAAAAAACGGCTACTCTAGGTCTACAAATTAACCTTATAAAGCCAGCTTTAACAAAAAGTGAGAATTAAAGAAATAAATATACTAGCGTCATTTCCGGAAATGGAGATCTCGGAGATATTCATTTTGCGTGACGCACTTTTCAACTTCCTTTCGCGTTCATTATTTATATACCTGTACGTGCTTGTCGGATATACACTTAATATCGTACGTTCTTTGATATTCAGTAACATGGCATACGATACGTCTTGTTGCTGGTAAAGAAAATGAAAAACGAAACCGTCCGAAAGGCTTTTGTTTTTGATACTAAAATTATAGATAAAATTAATTACGATATAAAAATTATATTACAATGAAGCCCAAGACAGACAATGTTTTTATTTTCTGGTTATTTTAATAAAATATGGAAATAACAATGTCAATTTATTCTTCAAAATTAAGTTATACTGATTGGACACGCTCTAATTTTTTTTAGCCTAATTAACCATATTTTCTAGAGTCCATCCAATAAGGAGTATTGTAATTAGTCTCCAATAAACCCACACTTACGTATACCAACTCGTTTACTATCTATCCAATAGAAGTAATACGAGAATTACACGATAAATTATTTCTTTACAACTATTTATTACTTTTCATGTATCTTGATTAGGGAATGCTATTAGCAATTTTGTACTAAAATTGTTTTGATTGTTTCCATTCAACAATTTTGTACGTGAAAGCGTTGTCGTCGCATAAATAACAATTAGCGATCTGTTTGTACGCCGCGATCCGCGCTCGCCGAGTCCGGCGCTGGCTGCGAGAACAATAGCATCTGACTCTCTGATGACCACAAACAATCAACTCATCTTTTTTCTAAAACTATTTTAATTGTTAACAATTTAAAGGAGAGTTTATAAATATAATATTATTTGTATTATTTATGTACAGAAGAAGCATTAAATTCGATGTCCAATTGGATAAGAAGTAAAAAAAAAAATTGTGAATACAAACCATGAACATCATTTTTCCATTTAGATTTTATTAATTTTACTTGAATCATATTATGAGCTTATGAAAACATATTTATCTTAAAGTTTGCTAATATAAACGCGGTGAAAAGGAGGTACATTAGTGGATCTTTTAATCACAAAGATGGGGAATTTTTAATTGTACAACTGATAGCTATTACTTTTTAACTTAGTAAATATTTTAATTGAAAAATAGTGAAAATTTATTTTTCCATACTAAAATTATAAGAAAAGACTTGTATTTTTTTGTAACGAATACACTCACAAACTAGTGGATCGATTTCAAAAATTCAGTTGCCATTAGAAAGCTACAGAATAACTGAGTAATTTATTACTAGATTTTTTCTAATCCTGTTTGGCCAAAGTCGCGAGTAATACATAGTATTTAATAAAAGTAGCAGCAGGGCGAGGCAGGTGCGTAAGTAAAATTTTAACGCTAAAAATGTCGCTTGCGTTGAAATTTACCTGTCCTACACAAAAAGACGACGAATACTATTAAATTACATTCTAAGGTGTGAATAAATTACACGAAGCTCCGAAAAATGAAGGCCCATATTGCGTAATAATGAATAAATATTGGTCCATGTAAAATTTAAACGTTTATAATAAAATCCAGTCAACTTAATAACGCTTTTAATGAAGCTAAAATGAGTCAGTAGTAAAAATCCTTAAATAAAAAAAAAACGAGGATGAAATTACTTTTATAACCACGAAAAATAAAAAAAATATAAAAATAAATATATCAAAGATAGGTGTTTGTAGTTGTGTGGTTTATTATTTGTTGTTTTATTTTTTGTGTGGTGTGTAGTTTACTGAAACTTACAACAACTTTATGTCTTTTTCGTCACTGTCTTCATGCTTTAATAATTGACAGGTTCACGAATCTTACGGTGACAAAGCAAAGAAGTTGCAAAACATACATCTCTTTAAGAGTAACAAAGCCGCGAGTCTCACTTTGAAACTGCGAACCGAGTTACTTCCAGTACTTCCAGTCCAGTTTATCAAATCAATCTTGGTTGCACCGCTACTAATTGCAATTTAGCATTTCGATGTAAAGGTATCCAAGAGCGGCTTTATCGGTTCTTACTATAGTATTACAGCCACTGGATTTCTAGCTACATATTATATAATAACATCCAATCAAACGAATTAACTATTTCGATAATTTAGTTTTATAATTAAGAATTAAATAAAAATTCTACCCTTTATTACTACGTATTGAAATTAATACTGATAGATAAATAATTACTTTAACTTACATTGATGTCGTTAAAAGCAACTAAAATAATTGAATATTATTTATTCATTTGCATGATTGGAAATGAATTGAAATGACGAGCTATTTATAGTTTCTATAAAAATAAAACAATGAGTGACGACGATATCAATTTAGCGTATTCTTTATTCAAGTTTACTATGAAACTATATAAATTGGTAACTGATTTTTTTTTATATCAAAAGGTGGCAAACGAGCAATCGGCCACCCGAAATCGCTGAAATAGCGAAGTGACCGTTGCCCATAGACATACGCAATCGCATATGCGTTGCCTACCTTTAATCGACGGAGGAGAGGATGCACAGAAAGAAAATATTTTCCCTTCCCATGCATCCTCTCATCCGGAAAGTCCACTTCCACTTCCCATCCTTTCCTTCTAAGAAAAAGGGTGGGAAGGGAAAGAGGACTAAATTAGGCCTCCGGGACGCACACTCATCAGACGAAACGCGAAATTGCTTCCACTTCACGCCTGTCTTCTGTGTGCTCGTGGTATTTCACCGGGCGAGCGGGGCCGATTCGTGCGAAGATGTTAAAGCGGGCTCTACCACTGTTGAGCGGGCTCTACCACTGTTGAGCGGGCTCTACCACTGTTAGCGGGCTCTACCACTGTTGGCGAGCTCTACCACTGATAACAAATTTTAAGCAAAATCTGCGTTCTGTTTTTGCTTCTTTTCGATGTATTAGTAAAGCCAAAGACGACCTTTGCTTCGGTTTCGGTGCTAGAGACAGAAAGCTTATACGTGCTTAGCAACAGACGAAGCTCGGTAACTTGGTCATCCAACTTCATTTGATGAAATTATTTTAACATCTCCCCTTTATTAACGGCTAATTATAAAACTAGTACTCGTAAACTACCAAGTTACTTAGTTTCATTGTCATTTCATATGTTCCCATCGAGTGGCTTGTACCTTATATTTTGGGCGATTTGGTATAGTTAAACACGCTGGCCCATTGCAGATCAGTTACACGCATATTCTTGGCGACATATATAGGATTAATTTTAATGTTTTCTTGTACCGTAAGAACGTTGGATACATCTACATATAAAATTTGAAAATTGAAGAACACATTGGTATACAGGGTGGATCGAACCCAGGACCTGTGGATTACAAATACACTGAGCTATCGATACTTCTACTTAGTGTACTTAACACTAAGTTAATATAACTTAACGTAAGGATACCATGTTAAAAGGTTACGGGTGGTAGGTTACTGAATTGATATATTTGATGGTATATCCTTATAATTTTGAGAGTAGTTTTAACTTATATGTACATTGAACGCAATTTTTATGAAATCGCTATCTCAGGTGACGAGGCAAGTCGATCAGATAATTCTTCCTTCGTTAAGCTATTTTACTTCTTAGAAAAACGCTTTAAGCTCGAGAATAGAACTAAAAAAAGATCTTATCACTGCCACTCCAGGATTTTGTTCGGCAACAAATACGTGTGTTCTTTTAAAGATATGCCATTTTTTTAGAACGGACAAAATATATTTTATGGCATTTTATAAAATAGTCGGGTGTTAAGTAAAGATCATAAAGCGCTTTTAGTAGATTGGTGACAATATCTCATACATTTTTGCCACATGATTATTATTAATTTTCCTCCAAGTTGCTTGACGTCCGCAGCATTAATTAAATTCAACTTGTTTAAATTTAAAATAAAATAATTTTTTTATGTGTGACTGTAAAATTTAAATTTTACTTTAAAAAAAGTCAGGTTTTGGGAGGTCTTAAAAAGATTTAACTGTAAGCAGTTTTCGATTTTTTTTAATATCACCCTAAATAAAAGTCAATTTTTATTTTTAACATAAGAATATACCTGAGGTTATTATGGGAAGAGATTTGGCAAAACAGTCAAAAAGTGACGAAATATTGGAAGATCAATACGAGATACCGTGGGAAATGGAGACATCGTCAGAGAGGGCGAGACAGGTAGGTTTCGACGTCTACTTTTGCCCAATATATATTTCCAACGAGCGAATAACATCAATGAACGAGAATAGTATAGGGCTATATTGGGCTCACGTTAGCTCGTGAGGTTATTTATAAATCATAAGACTTTTATAACATAAAATATTAAAGTATTTTATGTCAAAATAGATCTATTTTTTATTTAATGCTCAGGTTAAGATATACATTTTATTTTTCTAAAGAAAAAAAAGTAACTACAAGTTGGTGTTAAAAGGAACAGAACAATTAGTAATACAGAAACAGCGGTCTATGCAAAAAATATTTATTTCTCTATACAATTCTTCGTACTTAAAAAAACAACTTTAACCCTAAAAAAAAGCAAAATAAAAAATGTAAAAAATAAGCAACATAAAGCATAAAAATAAAAAAGCAACGATAGTAAAAGCGTTACACGAAGTGTATCAAAAGTGAACTTACTCGTATCGTTGTGAGAGCAGCGTGTTTCACGTCTGAGGTGAGGTGAGGATCAGTGGCACATAGTAAGGGCACCGTGCGGTGGTTGTTGTGCCGGCGGCGGCGGGCGGACTAGCGGCAGCGAGCGGGGCGCTCAGCGCAGGACTCAGGGCGGCGAGCACGCACTGGAGCTTAGGGTCGCTACGGGAAGAAGACGTGCGCCGTGCTCGGCGTCGGGCGAACACTGAGCGACGGCGCCCGTGCCGGCGATGGCCCGCGCAACGCCCACGGCCGCCGCTTGCCGTCGCGTCGCGCCGCTTACCCCACAAAATCTACATCAAATAATATCACACCGGAGTGTTCCTAATATAAAATCGCGAATACTTTATAAATCCACGGCTGTAATCTTTAACTATGGTATGAGAGTATAGCAATCTGAACTGCTGCAGGAATGGCCCGCTTGCTCGTTGCAATACCACAACTACACAAAACACAGGCTTAAAGAGGAATTATTTCCGCATTTTCTCTTATAAGTATGTGTGCTAGAGGCCAAATTCTATTCTTTTCCTTAACGCCATTTTTTTACAAGGAACAGATGGGAAGAGGAAGAGAATTAGGTGGGGAAGGGACGTATACGAAGGGAATACTCTTGTGTAATTTTAAGGTAGACAACGCATCTGCTATCTTTTAACTTGTTGCAGATGTCTTTGTGAAGTGTCACTATTTTAGCTAAATTAAGTTGACGCTTGCTCGTTTGCCATCTTGTGCTAAAATAAATTATCCTTTAAGTCATTTTTTTTCTCAAATTATAAGGTTCCAAGCAGAATTGTTTGCTTCAAACCAGGCTTAATGTAGAAGTCCGAATTATTTACGTAATCTTGCCGATAATAAATCGTAGTATGTGTACGTAAGCTAGCTCCGGGTCATAAGATACGATGAGAGTCTAGCGAATGAGTCATCCCATTCATATTTGCTTGTCACTGTCTTTGCGACTCGTGTGGGTGTTATATTTTTCTTCATATTCGAAGGAATAGTTATGTTAGCCAATCTTATTTATCCACTTAAATATCTTATTTAAACTGAAGTAAATTTTTTTGCGAATCATGACCGCTAACCGCCTGAGGACTTTATAAGTTCACTGGATTGTAGAGTGGCAGTTTTCTTAGGGGTTACGCGACTAAGTCTCGACGGATTTAGACACTTTATTGCTCTAGGCTACGCGAAACAGCATGCGTGTTAAACTATAAACTATTGTGTATTATAACTATTTTAAACATACGCATAGTAAAATATTACTAAAGTAATTTATATCCAAAGGTATCTATTGTAGTTTATTTAGTTAAAGTTAAAAATATAATTTTACTTGCCTATTTTAGCCGCCATATGTGACTCTACATACATAACACTTTACGAACAAAGACTGTAATTTAACTTATCGATTCTCGGAAAAAGGTAAGCTAATCAGAATCTGCGTTACTTGCTTTTTACTTTTTCTATCTACGTAGTAGGCTTTCTATGGATCTAACGTTATAGGTTAACGCGTTTTTGGTAATAAGGCGTCACCGCCTTGGCACTCGGTTGGTGTGGCTTAAAATATTATATCTTGGTTTCGATTCAATACCTCTAAAGATATAATTTAACAAAGAGTTAAAAGCAAAGACAAAAATGTATAATTTATTTTTATCATGCTTTCGCAACTTTTCGTCTTAACTAAGTTCAAAGTGAATTATATTCTTTATCTTAATTAATTACAATTTGTTTGACAAATAACAGAAACGATATTTAACATTCGCACGCTTTATTAAATCTAAAGGATTTTAAGACAAAAGTGATCTTATTTACCACTCTCTCAATATTAGAAATAATGGCTTTAACCTTAAAAAGAGCGAGTGTAATAAAACCAAGTTATTTCGGGATTTATCTGTAATGTTGAAAATCCTATTTAAGGGTGGACTTAAGTATATACTTTTTTATAGTTACAAGAATAACTCCGAATGAATGTAAGGCTTTATTATGAGCAGAGAAGAAAGTGATCTTTAATAGCTGCAGTTAGTCGTAACATGTATTACTCACGTAATCTTGGTCCCTTCGTTCTTTTCATTTAGTTTTTATTTAACAGTGGTAGACGAATGTGCCGGCTCAACCGGTGATATACCACGAATACATAAAGACGGGCATGTAGTGGAAGTAAGTCCGCGTTGCTACTGATGAGTGTGCGTCCTGGAGGCCTAATTTTAGGTCCCTTTCCGTAGCAAGTGGATGTAAATTTGACGGAGAAGGAGACGCATGGAAAGGGAAATATGCTCTACGTTCTACACAGTTCATTTACTTTGAACACGTAAAGCATTATTAAGAAAAAAAATAAAGTTAAGCTCAACTCCATATGGAATATATCCATAGTTTACTTAACATTTACAGACATTTTTAAATAATTCTTCATAATTGTATGTAATGTTTACTAGAAATAAATCAACAATATTTATAATATTAGGTTAATTATTAATTTAACAGTGGTAGAGCCCACTCAGGTGGCCGCTCGCTCGTTTGCCACTTAATGATATAAAAAAAAAATATTATATATGTTTTGGGAAATTAGTTTCAATAGGTGCGTCATAATAATAATAGATATATAGCTAAGCATCTTGTCTGGTGCGTTGCCCTCGCTTACAACTTTTTATTAGTTTTCGATACGAACATTCAAATTCTTTAAATCGATAAAAATAATAAGAAGAATAGTCCCTTTCAGTATTTCTTAGCCAATTTACTACGACGCGACTCGCAAAGGAAAACACTAAAACATTTCAGTTTGTAGCAGCTGTTGAAATGCAACTTAATACAAATAAATACTAAGTTTCTAATAAACGAATCCAAAAGTTTAAATTGAAATATATTAAAAGCTTGATGCAGACATAAATAAATACGCTTCAGAACATCCAAATGGATGGGAAAACTTCTATCACATATTTAATTCGAAATTTAAATTAATTTTTAAAAGTAAATGAGAGTACATAATTGGAAAGGAAATAGTTAATGCTTACAAAACTTTCATGAACCAAAAATCGCAGATAAAGCAACTAAAGAATGTTTGGAATGTCCAGACAAGTGCGCCCTTCTTTAGGTGGCGTTAAATTGGTCACTCGTAGGGCACGAAAGCCAGGTCGCGGACGAGAGCGAAAGCGTGCCCGTGGCCCCGTGCCTATGCGTTGGAGGAACAGAGAGGTTCAGTGGGTATGCCTCCGTTATGGAGGAGAATCCCACATAACTACTATGCATAAAGCATTCCTCTCTGGAAAAAAAGGGCACGAAAGCCAGAACCGAGATTTTGACTAATATTGAGGAGGTTCAGGTTTAAACAATTAAGATGTTCGTTGTTCATACAAACTGGACTCGAATTCGTTGCTATGCAAAACTCCACGCGCTTCGTTTTTCTATTTTAGTAGGCGCTATTAATTAATTTAACCCTCCATAAGTTCTCAGTTCCAGCGTAATAACTTGGCTATTGTTACATTTACGTTGCAAAATGGCTTGAGGGAATTAAGTAAGCTCCATTTATTCGCCAAATAACACTTCTGTTATCCAATTATATTATTTGTGCTTTCTATGATCCACGGACTTTAAGAAAGTGAAAAGTTGTGCTTATTAATTAATATTTTAATATTGATTTTATTAATTATAACTAGCTGTTGCCTGTGACTTTATGTGGAATTATAAAAATGGTTACTTGGTTCCTGAAATATCATGTGAAGAGCAAAAACAAATATATCCCACGGTAACCGTACATTTTTCTGAAGTAAAATGTAGACTATTCGGGACTATAATCTGTATGTGTTCCAAATTTCATTCAGATCCATACAGCTGTTCTTCCAATCTTTTCTATCTGAACTTTGCTTTTATAATATTAACATTTTTAGATTTTTTATTGTATAAATGAAGTAACCAAGCAAGCAGATATCCGTATTTGGAGATGCGTTGCCTACGTTTAAAAGACAGAAGTGTTGGTGCACTGAATGCACTATGCATCCTCCTTCGATCCGCGACCCCTTTCCAACCTTACCATTATGAAAAGATGATCTGTGTGAGTATTCAGAACACAAAGCCTGCTTTCAAAACTATATTATTTTGAATATTTTTGCTACAATCATGCGTTTAATATAATTACACTTTATTAAATAGGTAGATATATGCATAATTAGAAGTATAATAGTTTAGACACGGAGGTATATTATGAGCTAGATATTGGTATTAAGTAGTTGGTTACAAATTCCTGTGTTAAGTAAATCCCTTCGGCCGTTATCTAATCCTATTTATATGTAGATGGAGTAAAATGGTTAGTGTAAAGTTAGTCTTGTCGATGTCGTGTTCCGATAAGCTGTTTTATGCGCCCACAAATTATTATTAGAGAAAATGTGTTGCGATAATGCTATATTTATGGGAAAACTTCTGCCGGTGGGCGAGCGACATGTCTATTTGAACAAATATTGTTTACGATCCTCGCGCGAGATTAATTCATTATTGTAATAAATTTTGTTCAAGAACTTAACTTTGTTTGGTATTGAAAAGAAGTATTGCTTTTGTTTACTGACAACTAAATAAAGTTAACAATTTAACACTATAGATAAATTTAAAGGTTGTTGTTTTAGACGCTTGTAAATGTAGAGCCTATTGGATCTTTAAATAAACTCGTGGAAGGCTTATATTTTGGCACGAGTATCTCATATTTAAGCGAGTACATTTAATTGTGACCTTCAATGATTTAGAATATTTTTTTAATTATTAAATAAATAAAAGATTATAATTAATTATTAAATTGCAAATTATTTTATTTTGTTATAAAATTCTTTTAAATTCACAATTGAATCTCTGAATAAATGAATGTCTTCTCTACAAAGCGGGTTAACGGATATTTTTGATATGATTAAAACATAGGATGCTTTATTTCATTGCATATGCGTCCTTCAGATGCTACCCACGCGGACCCATAAGAAGATAACTTGCCAACTTGCAAGTACTAGCTATGTATTTTTATGTTGTAAGATGACAATGCGTAAATATAGGGAAAAGAAACATTGAAACAGAGATTTTGCTGAATTGTGCCAGATACGTGGGATGACTTTTGTATCCACTGCGAGTGAGATACTTTTATCAAATTTAATTTTGTTTTCGATGTTGCGTGTGTTCCATATTCCGATCATACTTTTTTTAGCCGACTTCAAAAGAAGGATATTATCAATTCGTCTGTATGTTTTTATGTGTGTTACCGCGTAACTGTGCCCCAGGTGCTCCGAATATGATTTTTTTTTTTATCGAAAAGTTTTGCTTGCAGGGTCCCAGTTATTTATTAATTTTTAAACTGACTAGAAGTTTAGTAGATTTTGAGTTGAAGTTGAAAATACGTTATGAAAATTTAGGACTTTTTTGCTTTCTTCTCTTACGTAGGCTTAACTAGGACTTGGAGGAATTTAGGACTTATGTAAAAATGATGTATGAACGAACTGGAGCTCTTTAAATTTGTCTATTTATCTATTATAGTTTTTTCACAATAACCTTTTTTTTTTTCTGTACAAACATCATTGTAGTAAGCCATTGTTTTCTAGCTTGTGCCAATAGCTTTTTAATACTATGAATAGAAAATAATCAAAGCTACAAAAGTGTAAAATTTTTCTCTCATTTATTTTTAAACGAACCGAACTTTAAGCGGCTAAAACTATTGTCTCTTAAACGTAATTGTCTTTTGAAACGATTTTTATGACGCGTTTTATTTAACGTGAAAATTGAACACGAATGGCAATTTCAGTGTAAAAGTTAAACAAAAATTAAAAAAAAAATTACTGGCCTTGGTCCAGAAAAAAGGAAAACAGTTTTCAAAAATTAATAGAGAAAAAATTTAGTAGTAAAATGAACGGAACGAAAAAATTTAACAATATCGAGTTTACCCTGTTTTGACTTTCGAATCGGTGCGATTTATAACAGGGTTTTTTTTTTCAATGGAGGATAAACTTCGTTGGAAAATTTCTAGTTACATGCAGCAATATATTTGTTACTATTATGATGATATGTTTAAATACTAATAAGTATTACAAATTAGACTAGCAGTTGCCAGCGACTTCATCCGTGCGGACAAATATAGCCTGAATCATAGAAAGCTACAATATGTAGACAATATGTGAATGTTATTTATTCAAATCGCTTTAATGATTTCGGAGCCTATTCAATGCAAACCATCAAATATTTCCTCTTTGAAATACTAGTATAGGTTACATTGAACTGTACAATATGAAAATCGATTTATTGTGGAAACATTATCTGTATCTCGTTTTGAAATTTTAATAACATCACCATCATCAGCTCACTATACGTCCCCACCAAGGGGCTCGGAGCCTACCCTAAGTTAAGGGTGATTAGGCCATAATCAACCACGCTGGTCAAGTGCGGGTTAGTTGACTTGTTGTCTTGATGTTTTCCTTCACCGTAAAAACGTCGGATAAATGTATATAAGTAAATCGGTAATAAAAAAATACATTGGTACATCGCGGGATTCGAACTCAGGATCTGCAGATTGCAAGTCAAGTGCTGGACCCCTGAGCCACCCACGCTCCGATTTAATAACATAACTATAAATAATTTTTCAAAGCGTATGAACTTGGACGTGGGCGATTTTGTTATTCGTTGATATCGTAAATAATGTATTGTGGCGTTCTGCTGGTTTAATAGCAGGCATCAAAACCAATTGTTGTTATTCTACCCACTTGTTTCCTACAAAATGCGAATAACATTCGATTTAAGTCATTTTCTTCTTGACAATCGTCTTAAGTGTTACCCATTACATTTAGAACTTACGATAAGGCTGTCTTTTTTATTTATCTTTTGTAAAACAACACGTCTACGTTTAATAGTCTAAGCAAAATTGGTAGTATTTGTAGCTATTGTAAGCATGTTGCTTGTTTTGCATATTAATTGAATGTAAGTAAGTAATTTGTTTTAACTTCGAACTGAGCCTTATAATACTCATTTATTTAACCATCAGACAATCCGAAGATACATTGTATAATTGTGATTTTCTTGCGGATAAATGACAAACTTTTTTCGCGTGTTTTATCTGCTGAGAAAAAAAATGCCCGTGCTATCCGTTTTCTCGAAGCTATAGTAGTATCAAAATAGCCTAAATGGACATTTTCCATTTTAAACCATAGAGAGAGAGAGAATTTATTTGTTTTTTTTTTGGTTCGTAAAGCTAAGTAAAAGGTAGGCTAAAGCTTTATTTCTTTTATAAGAGAATTAAATTGAATTTGATTACTTATACAATCGGTACACAACACAACAAAGCACAACATGGTTCTGTTGGTTTAGCTTGACATTTGTAAAAGCTACGCATTTTCTAGTTATATTTTTCTTTGTACGGTCAACGAAATGTTTATTTACTATTTCCTTTTGCAATCGGTATAATAATTTAAATCGCTCTGTAACAGTTGTAGTCGTTCTGTGGCTCTCCTCATTTATGTAAAGTAATTCAATAAATTGTTGGTTCATATTTAATTTTACATCTCAAAGATTAGGTATTTACTTAAATCATTGTTTTAATAAAAATAATATTTGATCATCCGATAAATTACGACTTTTGCAATAAAATAGACAATAATGTGCATAGCTTTAATTACTAAGTAAGTAATAAGTTAGTAATTACTAAGTATATGTAAGTAAACAAGAAATTTATTTTACTTACAAAATTAAATAAAAGTCGTTAAGTAAGAACATAGTAATTACTTTAGCACTATGTGAAAAATACTATCATTTTAAAAACCTTAGTTAAAATAACAGCAGAAACAACAAGAACTTTCCGTCAAACCAAATCCCTACATGTGTAAACACAACGAAACGTTTCAAGTTAAGAATGAAAAATTTCTTACGTCCAATTTACCAAAGATTTTATGCAACAACATTTTATTTGAAGTAAAAAGTAAGGCGAATTAAGTGTTTTTTTTTTACAAAAATAATAATAAAATATATAACAGTCTTCAATTATTATTTAAGGTCAAATTTTAGTTTTAATACTTTTACACAGTTGTAATTATTCAATAGTGTAGCTTTTAAAACAGGAGGCAATTTATAATGCAAATTGTTTCTCTATTTGGCACGCGAAGAAGCGTAAAATTGGGCCAAATGCATCGTCAAATATGTGCTTACGATGTCTACATGCATTTTATGTTACAGAAACTTACTAGTCAACACTTACTTAGTTGACAGAAAATAAATATGAAGGCTGCCATATAAAATTTTCAAAGTTATCTGACCAGGTGACAATATAGACCGGCAAGGATATTTGACCCGGTGGTTATGAGTCACTAACTACTACAAACTAAATCACGATAATTCACTAACGCCCTTCTCTCAATACCAAGAACACTTTCTAAGTTGTCGTAAGTGCTTTATTATCCATGTTTAAGTTTTAAATATTTTTATAGAATTAATCGCGGGCAACGCCTCTCTCCTGGCCCAGATATCCTTGTTGGACTTTGTTACAATCTCATTGTCAACTTAAAAAAGTTTCACAAGATCTTTGTCGTACTGTGGCTCATTATTTTTATTTCGTATAATTTTTTAGGCTTACATATTTTCTGACAGAACTGTGACAGCAACTTCATCGGGCCGGATAACTTTGTCTGACTATATAATAATAGCGAGATATTTCGTAACTGTCGCCACTCACCACAATGATGTTACGTCGCCACAAAACGCGGAAGTATTCGCCTAACGCGCCTACGGTTTGTACTTTAATGACCGAAACTATTGTGCTCTTCTAGTTGCAACGTAACATCTCGAAAAATGTAAAATAGATTTTAAGTGCGACATTTCTCATATTTTTCTCCGCAATTTTGAAATTTTTAAATCTAAATGCATCGACGTGTTTACTTGCACAAATTTTGTGTGCGTTAACGTACTTGGATTAGTATGTTATATAAAACATATTATTCAACATAATTGTTCACCAAATACAATGACCACTACTTAACAAATAATACACGTTACACGGTCCCAACCTCGGTGTACGAACGGCCTTAAGTAACCGTGAAAGTCCACTGAGGTGACACTAATGTTTCTACATATTGTTGTCTTTATTTTTTTAAAGAGAAAGAGAGGGATAACAATATGTTTAATAAATTTGATAAATGCGCACCTGCAGTATACAAAATACAAACAGTGCGATCAAAAATACTCTCACGCTTCAGTATAATTAGTACTATGCAAGACAAGGTCGAAGTAAGAAATAAAAATATAAAAAGGTTACAGTTAGATTTTTTTCTAATTTACTTATTCCTCTAAGTTAGCAGTGTTGTGAACAATCCCGGCAACTAAATCAAAAGCAACAAAAGGTTAAAAAAGAAATAGAAAGACACAAGTCACTTTGGGTTGCATATTGCGCAAAACGCATCAATTTTCAGACACATGAAACTATAACTCCGCTTGGAAAAGATTTTTATTACATAGTGCTACAAAATACTTTACACTTTTATCATCAAAGTATTGAACTAATGATAAATTGACACAGAGTTTCAATTTTACTTTATCTACGACAATCATTGACTAGAGTCGTTAATTTACATATCAAATGAATTCCTTCGCAAAGTTTTTTTAAGCTAATTTTAATGAAATGTTTATAACTGCTAATGACGTAAAGAGTTGCAAGTATTTTTTAATATCTTGTTAATTATATTCTAAATATTAAAATTTTCTATTCAATGGAAAAGTACTTTGTATGATAAAATTATAATAATAAATAATAGAGCGTCGGTAGCTCAAGCACTTGACTTGCAATCTGCAGGTCCTGGATTCGAATCCCGCCATGTACCAATGTGTTTTTCGATTTCCGATTTACATATGTACATTTATCCGACGTTCTTACGGTGACGGAAAACATCGTGAAGCAACCTGCACATATCTGAGAAGAATTATAAAGATATGTGTGAAGTCAACCAACCCGCACTGGGCCAGCGTAGTTGACTATGGCCTAATTACCCTTTACTTAGGGAAGGCTCCGATCCCCTCAGTGGGGACGTATAGTGAAATGATAATGATGAGGAAAATTATAATATGTAATAAAAATATTCATTCATTTTATTATGTTTACAGTATAATTTTCTGGATAAAAATTAAACAAGTAGGAGTGAAATATTTTTCAACGTGTTTTAAAATAAAAATAATATGTATAATGATTGTCAGCTGTTTTGATGCATTGTTGTAAAAAATGTAAGTAGTAAATTCATGAAGTAGGTATAAGTAAGAACACATAATAATTTATTTATTTTTCCAAAGTTGTAAAACAATTAACAAAGATTCAACGTTGAAGAATATGTTTATTGTAATAACTATTTATTGACAGGGTAGAGTACAAAATATTTAATTTATCTATTTTTTATTGGTAACATAAAAAAATATGCCCGATAAGTGATTTATCGAGGCATGCGCTTATATGATATAATGTTTCAATGTAAACTTAATATCAGTCAATGGCCTTCGGCGCGCGAATGTAGAGCTGAGTGCACATTAATTGCACCAGATAATCCCCTCCTCGGCGATTTCCCTTTTGTGAGGCGAGTGCTAGACGTACCTCTCTCTTTGCGGACAGTGACACAGTGACCGTGTTAGCGGCGGGGCTCGGGCCATGCACCGACACACCGTGCTACTGTTTACACTGCTCGCGATCTTGTCACCTTTACAAGTGACACCTCAAGGTGCACGCCGCTCTGAAGCAGACCTTACTTTCGCTGAACTCCTCTACGTACGACTGTCTAGCGCATGTAAGTTATTAAAAAGATAAGTAACGTAATGCAGATAAGTACCGTTGTAAATAAAATAATTTCTGCTTTCGCAGGTAGAGCTCTAGTGGATCTACAGTTTAATTCAATGAGCAGTCAAGATGATATTGTTAAAACAATGAAAATTACCCATCTTGATACCACTATGAGAAAAACTTTTGCTATAGATAAAGCTTACCAAACACTCACACAACCCGCCATGTTTGATATTACGAAGCAAACGAAAATCATTATTCACGGGTTTAGAGATAGCTCCCAATCATCAGTCTCACAGGATTTAGCCGAAGCGTATAATGACAAACAAATATTCAATGTCTTGTTAGTCGATGCAGAAGAAATGATGAATAAGGGATACGTTTTATCCGTACACAACGCTCGTTTGGTTGGAAAGAGACTAGCAAATTTATTGGCGAATTTAGAAACTTTCGGAGCAAACGCTGAAGACTTTCATCTTCTCGGCATCAGCCTTGGCGCTCACATCGCCGGTTGGACCGGAAAATATTTTCGACAGTACAAAAGTCGTTCTATAGGACGAATAACTGGCTTGGATCCTGCAGGACCTTGCTTCTCCTACACGTACGCTGACCAGAGACTGGATAAAACTGATGCCTTGTACGTTGATGTTGTACATTCAAACAGATTAATTCAAGGCGTCATAGAACCATTGGGTCATGCCGATTTCTATATTAATGGTGGTGGGCCGGTGCAGCCCGGATGTATGGTGCCATCCTGCAGTCATCTGCGAGCGGCGTCCGTTTACGCCGAAAGTATAAAAACACCTAAGTCATTTGTGGGTATTAGATGTAAAAGTTGGCAGCATTTCGAGCAAAATGCCTGTGAAAAAGATCTTGCCGTTCTCGGGTACGGGTCTTCGATAAAAACACGTGGACTTTACTATCTAAGAACATCTGGAAGTTCACCTTTTGGCCTTGGAATGGATGGGACAAAAATTACAAAGCCGCCCGTCGACAGTTGGTTAATGGCTTTAACTTGAACACTATAAGAAATAATTTCTGTGATATTTGCCATATACTGTACAGACTTTACGCAAACAGTGAGAAATATTAAAAATATATTTATTAGCTTTTTACGTCATTGCTCTTTGCTTAATGTCATAAAAACAGTGAAGGCCGAACTGCATTCGTTCCGTGTGAGTCAATGTCAATAATATTGTAACAGTATGTTATTATGAAAAAAATAATTGCCACACTTTACTTACAAGTATTTTAAAGTCTGAAAACCAGCATATAAAATTTTAATATAAAATTAAATATTGATTTTTAATCAAAATACTTAAATAATATGAAATTGGAAACTGATATTTGAATTTTTTGTAAACATTAAGAAATATCCTTTTGCAACAAGTACTTAACCGTGCCTAATGTTGAGGTATTGGCAGCGTCTGTAACTGCGTTTTTACGAAGTCTCTTTTAACTTTTAGTCCAAAAAAAAAATAGAAATTGAGTGTGAGAAAATAAAAGAAGTGTATATTTTTATAGACTTACTGCATGATACTTAAGCAATATTTTAGTAATTTCATTCTCTTAGTTTCACTACGACAGCTTAAGAAATTGAGCCGACAGGTTGGTGTGTTCGAAGCGCCCTTTAATCGATAAAATATTTGGGTCAATTTTTATGTGTGTCAAATTATGTCATAGTGTGCACTTTTATACGGTATTCGGTAATTTACTTTGCGATCTTTGACAAACAGTTTAATAAAACAAAATTATAGCCTATGTATGTAACTCAGTGGTCATGTAGCTTGCTAATGTCAAAAGAATTTTTGAAATAGATCAAGTAGTTTTTGAGTTTATTCTTTAAAAAAAAACTTTCCTCTTTTTAATGTTAAAGTATAGATAGACGCTTGTTTCTCAACTAAATACTGTTTCAATTAATCGGTTCTAACAACTGTATCGAAGGCAATGATACGATTAATTGATAGCGACTGAGAAAACTTACTTACGTAATATCGGATGTCGGGCAAAACATTAAACAAAAAAACGACTAAACTCATTATATGCCTGTGGACAGCGAAATTAATTTCATGTCTTTTAACCTAAATGTTTTGCACAATATAATCGGCGGTTTACACTGCTGAAACATTTCTCCGAAAACATATTGCTGTCTTTGTTTTATCGGAGAAAGTGAGTGGGATGGCATTATGTTTTTATGTAAAGTCTAGAATAATAGTTTTTTAGCCGCGTTACTTACAGGACTTACAAACTCTACCCAATTTTACAGATCTAATAAACTTAAAAATACGATGTTAACAGGTTTTTATTCTTCAAAGGCCGTACTTATATCGTTTAAGTAAAACAACATAGTAATATTTTAAAATTTTAGTAAAGGCTTGTTATATTTTTATAAAAAGGTTAAGTGAATATTGATGTTAAACTTTGAGTTACCCTTAAGTGAAAGATGACATATTTTTATCATATATAAATACCTTTGGGTGTTCTTTGTTATAGTATAAATGTATGGATAAAAAGGTCACGTAGGCTTTGTAATAAATATACAAGTATTTTGATCCAATACCAGCTTTTGAGGTTAAAAATAGGAAATGGTTGTATAAATTTTTGACTATACTCCTTTTAAAATGACTTGTGATATTCCGAACTATGAACTTAGGAAGTTCATAGTATAAATTATTAGCTAGCTCTAAACTGATATTGTGAGTCACTAAGTTCATCTTGGAGTAGATGATAACTTATAAGTTAGGTTCTGTAAAGATTTAAAATGTTAGGTTACGTTTAAACAGTTATTCAATGTATAGTCAAATAACATCTGAGTTGGCGACAGAGACGCTGCTGTCGCATTTGGTCCTTTCGGAAAATATGTAAAACCTACATGGACATCTAAAATGGCATAAAAGAAAAAATAACATGACAGTTAAAGTACGAAAAAGATTTGGTGACACTTTTTCGACGCTGACAATGGTGCGCTAGTGAGCTGTTATAATTTAGTTTCACCTCATCTCCCCACGTCCTTTTCTATATTATGGCGAAGTTCATAATCCATCGGTGACATTTACAGTTAATTTTAAAAGGTCACATGTGTGAAATAATTCACAGTTAAGGGTTTAAAATCTTTAGATGTTTTCTTACGAAAATTTAAAATTTCTAAGAACAGCGATGGATAATTTTCGCGAGTCTAACTTCGTTCTCACACTTCGTACTTCATTATAATCGCTTTAAAAACTTTGTATGTTACTTTGATATTGTTCATGATACGATTGCTAGAAATAATAACGAAAAAACCATTTATAAGTATTTAAGACGAATGAAGATGAACATGACAAGTCTATGGTGCAAAATGGTAGGATCTGAGTAGGGTTAAAGGAGGGACGACACAATAAGTCCTAAAAAAGGGGTACTTGTAACCCATGATCATGTACCTGTTCATGAATATTGAAGAACTCAACTTTCTTTGTCAAAATAGTGTCAAATGAAAATCTCTACTTTAGAACATAAGAGGAAAAACAAGTTTATAGAGAGTCCAATGTTATGCTGTAGTGATCGAGACATAAGGAAATGATTGACAATACATAAATGAGGCGAAAAAATTGACAATCAAATAAATCTTATCGAGCAGAAGTGAATACAAGTCTTGCGTATTTAAAAGTTATTAAAAATATTGTGCAAAAATATATATATAATAAAAACACGTCTCAGATATGTCAGAAATATAAATATAATATATAATCTTACTACCTTATATATGAGCTGTGAATATATAAGGTGTAATAGCGTTTATAATTGAATATAAGATGTATGAAAATTAAGTTACAGTTACTCATAATACAATTACAATGTAATACCAAAGCGGAATACCGCAATCTAGATAATTAGATTAGATTGTATTCGATATGTTATTAAGTGAAATCAAAGGCATTAGACGGATGTAAGCAAATTTGTAAAACATAATTGAGTTCATGTTAGAGTCTAGTTAAACAAACAGAATTTTATTGATTACAAAATTTAGTAGCCTATGTTTTCTTTCAGACTATGATCTACATCTATGCCAATTTTCATCGAGATTCATTGTGCGGTTTTGAAGAGAACTTCTAACAAACATCCATCCATCTAAACATTAGAATCTATAATATTAGTATAGTGTAGTTATAACGGTATTTAATTTTTATGGTTACACAAATTGATTTGATATTGAGTAAACTTTTAAACGACAAAGACATTTAAAAACCCATTACCGTTTACTAGTTAATAACAAAGAATTATAAATTAGGAAAAATATGAATAAACAAAAGACTGCGCTGCGTTTAGTTCTCAGGAATTGCATTTTATGTAGGAGGAAGTTACGACTTAAGCAAGTGATACTAGTACTAACCCAAGGGACACTCGCAAAGGATATTAATTGTAATGCCCTTTCAATCCTACGCATCTGAACAACTCTGTTCCCTAACAACGTTATTTACGATTATTAAGTCTTTATGGTCTCAATATTAGGTTAATATATAGAATAGAATATGAACAATATTGATGTATGTAGTTAAAGTTAATAATTATAATAACTGTCGATCGCGACTTCGTCTGCGGGGAATTAAAAAAAAACTTAATAAGTAGCCTATGTATTCTTCCAGATTATGCTATACCTCTTAGTATTAGGCATAGGCCAAATTTCAGCGAGATTCATGCAGCTGTTCTGGTGATTGAGACAAAAACCCATTCATCTAAACATTCGCATTTATAATATTAGTAAGATAAAATCATGATTGCACTAAATGTATAAATTTTGTAACACATTTTGTAATTTATATAAGTAATGAAATTAAAAAAATAATAATTTTACAAATTTTATTCATACTATTATAATTTTCAAATATAAATTTTTTTATCGTATATTAATAATATACTCGTAAAATGTTATAACAAATTTTATCAACTCCTACGCGTTTTCATTTCAGTCTGCTGATTTTTACCTAAGGATTTTTAAAATTTATACTAGACAAACCGTTCGTGACAGCCGCCTAAGTGAGCTTAAACTTTGATATTAATAAAAACAAATATTGTGGGTTCCCTAAGGATAAAGTAGCTTTTTAACGCTAAAAGAATTTTTAAAATGGTAGGTGTTTTGTTTACCGAATATAATTTAAACTAATTTTTCATCCTAATATTCTAAAGATAAACTATGTTATGTTCATGATCAAAACGGGAATGACGTCTGAGATTACGGAAGACAGATCGATATGGAGGACGAAAACTGTTGCGTCAACCCTACGTGTGTGGGATAAAGACAGAGATATGATAAAGCTATGGTGCATAAACATTCTAGTATTATATTTAATATTTTAAAACTTTATGAAAAGACTGATGATAAATATTACAAACTAAGACTAAGCGTCTGAGATGACGGAAAACAGATCGATATGGAGGACGAAAACTGTTGCGTCAACCCTACGTGTGTGGGATAAAGACAGAGATATGATAAAGCTATGGTGCATAAACATTCTAGTATTATATTTCACATTTTAAAACTTTATGAAAAGACTGATGATAAATATTACAAACTAAGACTAAGTGTCTGAGATGACGGAAAACAGATCGATATGGAGGACGAAAACTGTTGCGTCAACCCTACGTGTGTGGGATAAAGACAGAGATATGATAAAACTATGTTGCATAAATAGTGTATTAATACTTTAAATCTTTATGAAAAGAGTGATGATAAATATTACAACCTAAGCCTTTACATTCGTGGGACCAATTCAATTCGTTCCGTTCTACTTTCAAAGTGAACTGCTTTACTCTATGTTATGTGGCATCGATGCTAAATGCCTTCATTGCATAACGGTATAATCAATTTAGAATTAAAAGAAATGAAGAAGCTTGCATTTGTGTAGGTACCATTGGATTAAATGGAAAATAAAGGTCGTTTTCAAGAATAGAATTGTCGGGGTGAATAAAGACTGGCTTATTGAGAATTTCCCGTGGCGTATCACATGTACAAAACCTATAAACAAAAATTATATAGGAACACTAACTGTCACTCACGACTCCGTCCGCTTACCGTCTACGTGAATTTTAAAAAATATATGTCTATGTGTTCTTTTAAGCTATGTCCTACATCTATGCCAAATTTTAGAGACATTAATGGAGCTGTTCTGGAGATTTCTTCTAACAAACATCTATCTAGCCATCCATATTTATATCCAAACATTAGCGTTTACACTATTAGTTCATTGAGATTAACTATTTTTTTTTCTAAAACGAAGCATTTCTGAATAGTAAAATGTTGGTAGAATTCAGTAAAGCTAGAATAGAATACAGACGACGATATATCTAAAAAACATTGCATGTTTGTTTGAAACAGTGCCAATCTACAGAAATAATTTGCGTTCTACTCATTCCTCTAAGCCATCGCTACTTGATCTATACAGACCTGTCACTAACACAATATATGTATGCATACAATCCGTTTCAGATGAAATCACGCCTTACAATTTATAAATAAACTAACGAAGCCGCCACCATGGAAGTGATCATTGATGGAGATGCACATACCTCTGCATAATTTTTCTAACACCACATCCTGATGTGAAGAAGTCGGAATGGTCGTAGACATCCCTTTTCATATATGTGCAAAAAAGCAGCTGTCCAGGAGGAGTGAAAGCTTAGATTAAAATTAGACTAAACTGTTACTTGATGACCACGATCATTCTGACAAGACTGAGACTTTAGATGGATGGATGGATGTATGTATGTATGTTTGTTACAAGTTATCTCTGAAGAGACTCAACGGATCTTGATAAAATGTGCCACGCGGGTAGAATAGAACCTGGATGACCGGTATTTTTTAAATTGTGTTTTTTGGAAATTATATTTAAGTACGAATTACTAATAAAATGATGAACTATGAATAATATTTTTCGATCTTACCGATAGAAAAAGTTAAAATTATGTTTAAGTTGATTATCGATAAAACACGAATAAAATGACATTTTCTAAAAATGATTTCTAGCTAGATCGATTTATCGCCCCCGAAACCCCCTATATACTAACTTTTATGAAAATCGTTGGAGCCAATTCCGAGATTCCTATTATATACATATATATATACAAGAATTGCTCATTTAAAGATATAAGATATTCTGGAAGAACTGTCATAGGCTTATTCAGTTTTTTAATTATGCGCGAACGGAGACGCGGGCGACAGCTAGTTTATAAATATGTCTTGGATTTCACTAGTTATGTCGTTACTAAAATAAAATGTTATACACTATCTAATGCTAAAGGTGTTGTCGCTAGCAAGAAGTTAATTATAATTTTTAATTTATAGTTAACATTTAGCGAATGCATTTATAGCAAAGATTAATAAGTTAAAGGCTTATAAAAAGAGAAAGTTTAATCCCATCTTAATCTTTATTTCCTAAGACTTAGGAAATAATATTGAATCTATTGTATAAGTTTCTAAGAACTTTAAATCAGATTAATAAAGCTTGAACTCGAATGTAAAACTGTTAATATTAACGTTAATTTGTTAGTTTACGTTTTATTGTCTACTTGCTTTAACTTTACTAACTACATATTAAACAATTCGAGTGTTTGTATGTCATATCGAAAGAAATTCATATTTGGTATGCATGATGTATATTTCTGTGTCAGTCTGTCTGTAGAAAAGGTCATGTTTGTTCCCAGTTATTTTGAAGGGAATGTAACTGTTGTACGCAGGAAATATTTAAGGCATTTTTTTTTAATTCTGCGCAGACAATGTCGCGGGTGATTGCCAGTAGTTCATAAAAATGCATGGAAGGAATTATTAGAGTTAGTGAATATAGGTACATTCGTCTTCATTTACAGCATTCAAGTTACATAAAGTTGCCTTTCATTTCGCAAACTTAAATAAACCTTTGCCCATAGTCCGCCTTAAGTTAAGCTAATGTAGCTAAGGATATTTCAATTATTAGAATAAACCCTTTCATTATAATTTTATAAAATATTTGTGTAATTAATGTCAATTAAACGACTCTATAAAAATGTTAAATTTTAGTTTAGTTCAACAAGTTCTGCACTGCAATTAAGCGCTTAGAAAATTTATTCAAGCGCTAATATACATTGTGTAATATATAATTTAAATTACACGTGCAGTATCAAGGATGGAGGATAAGGTAATTTACATTAAAGTTTTCAAGATATAAAAGTAAAAATCAGAAACTAATCCACTTCAAAGTATTGATAACGGTGGAAGTCGAATCGCCAAAGGCGGTTTCAAAGTTTACTTTGATTATAAAGTAATTTAAGTTGTTTCTCTACTTATTGCCTGGTCTCCCACGCGTATTAATTCATATAAGCAATTCAGTTTGGAAGTTATTTTGAATTTTTTCCCATGGCCTGTAATTTATTTCATGGACATGCCATCAAAACTATTAACGACAGGATTGTAAAGGTCATCACTTATTAGATTTCTTCGACACCGTCATATCACGCGGCGATCGCCTGATGTTCATTGTGTTTATGTCCTGAATACGTGAGTACTATATCATTTGGCCTCAGCAGTACAACTATCATAAAGTAATGATTTTTAAATTAATAAATATTATGATTCGGACACAGTAAATAATATTTCCGATGCTTATCATTGCTTATCATTGTCATTGCGTACCATCACTATTTGGTAATTATACGAGCTACAACTGTCGAACAATATATCTAGGCTCATTTTAAATTTATAAAATACCAGGGTTGAACACCCTTGGTATTTTAAATATTTCGAAATGAATTACTCAGTATAAATTATAATAACGGCTCAAAATTGTTTGATATTTTCACTGTAGCGCCTAAAACAACATAATTATTAAGTTAACCGAAATGACATTTTGCTTAAGTAAGAAAATATTTCAAAAGAAAATAATATGAAAATTATTATACGCATGATTTCCAGGATAACGAAATTATGTTAAACTAGCTATTTCTGCGACTTCGTCCGAATGAACTATAAAATTTTCATACCTTATTCTTGAACTTTATAGGATGAATTTGAGCCTGAAACATGTTGTCAATTATTTGTTCTAAGTAAGTGATTATGAAAGAAAGAAACTTCTGTGCAAAAATTCAAGTTTCTAGGCCTTGTATCTGACCTTTCAAAACATCTTTAAATATCAACTTTCACTCTCTTATTTAGAACTACTAGCAAATAATTTTGAAAAAAGCCTGGAAAAATTAAATTAGTTTTGCAAAGTGTTTATTTCTAAATTCAAATTATTATCTCTCCTTGTTAGTATTATTAACAATCAAATAAAAACTTATCTATAATTTCGATCGAAGTACCTGATGAGATAATTGCTTCTCTTATTTACCTTCAAATATTGACGCAAACATACACATATTCGTAAAGACGTCTTGTATCAAATACGTGTTATGTTTACTCTAGTAATAAAATCGACACATGAAAACGTCACGACATGGTTGCCATAAAGGTCTCATTTGCATTTCATATGCAAATTAACTAACCGATGCATTCAGCACTCCCGGCTTCTACAGAGCAAACCTCTACACGGCTCTAATGAAAACATTACGCGCTCTGACTGCAAAATGTCATCTAGACATGCCTACATGTCTAATCGAAGCTCTTGATTACTTATGCTTCATTAGGCTTTCTAAACTTCACGATGACGATAAGACATTTCACGATAAATAATTGTTAATCAAATAAACGAAAGGAGATTTGCGTTTTAATAATATTATTTTTTGTATTTCAGTATTTGATTGTTTTATTAGTTTCATTAACTTATCCAACTACTAACATTATTTTTGTTATAATGGAAGTGTAAAATAACTAGCTGTTTCTTGCGACCTCGTCCGAGTTGAGTTTAAAAGTCCTAAAAAAGTACTTTATAATTTAACAAAACTTGATAGCTTTAGTTAGACATAATATATAAGTTTTTAAGTTAACAGATAAGTAAAGTTTATGTCAAATTCCTGCATGTAAAGCAGAAAATTAAATTTCTGCATCTTGGGAAAATAGAAAATTTAAAATGAAAACTAAAATTAACCTTAAGGGAAATAAAGTATTCATTTGAAATGGAAACGTTCATAATAAATAATTTTATATTAATATTCAAGACACTCTATTTTAAATATAATTATGAGTAGTCTTGTTTATAAAAATACGTATAAAAAGATGTTATTAACTCCTACGTAAATAATCACGATTTATACACGTGAAAGATCACTTTTAAGATAAATGAAAATGTAAGCCAAGCGTAAAGAAGTTAGTTTTTTTGGGCCCACGCATAATAAAATGATCAAATTTTAATATTGAAAAAAAAAATACCTAGCCCTTTTTTCAGTCTAAATACCGCAACGAAATTTTAAATAATACGACGATTTTATAGTAAATAGAAAATTCATTTTGAAAACAGTTTATTATATGACAGTATTGTACAGATTATAAGGAATACATCGACATAACATATAATACCCAATTTTGTAATTTACGTATTTTAAGGTAGAGGCAGAAGGACTTATTGCTATAAACAATTAAATAAACAGTGTGACTGAATACAATTTAGCATAACGGCACAACTTAATTCTCCTTTACATTCACAAAACACATTCGAGTGTGGTAACTATGTAAATTTACTAGAAATTCACGTGACGCGCTCGGTACAAGTTTGTACGTTAAAGTAAATCCAATCTTCCCGTTATATAAGCAGATCGTAGCGTGTACATCTGACCTTTTAACTAGCGTTGGCAACATCGAATTCAAAGTGCAAACAAATACAAGATTATGTAAATGTATTGAAAATAAACGTAAAAGTAAATAAAAGTAACATAAAGATTCGATCTGAACACATCAATTCAAATCAATTGACTAGCAGTTATATTAAAAAGGAAATATCAACAAAAAAACTAAATACTAACATGAAATTCGTGGAAGAATACGAATCAAAATACACTTTACTGTTCAAAATTGAACATAGTACGGGATACATTATCAAACGGGTATCAAAATAAAAAAGAAATAACGGTTTTCCGCTAACTTAATCCTGCTGAAAAGGAAAAATGTATCATCGCGGGGTTTTTAATACCAAAATTCCTTGTTGAAATATTCTTATCTCTGTATTGTCAAAGTTAAAGGCAGAAATTTTTGTTCTCAGAAACCAACATTAAGTAAAATTTTATGCGTGACGCAGTAAGACAGACTATCGACCATATGATGTACCCGAATAAGTATATTGACTTCATCGGTCATTCATAATTGATTTATTGAGAGTACTATTCTTAGCTGTAATATCGTTCTGGCAACGAATCAAGCCGGCGCGTACCGGCCGACGTCACCGATGTTCTAAATTCACCATGCAACTGACGCGACACAGATACGGTACAAAAATAATTATAGATTGTGTAATAATTATGCAAGCGAAATATCATCACAATTAACAACCGCTTTTAGATTAGCGTTAATCTTATTAATATTATAAATGCGAATATCTAGATGGATGAATGGTTGTTTGTTTGAAGGTATTACCAGAACGGCTGTATGGATTTTAATGAAATTTGGCTTACGTTTAGGGCATAGTCTATAAAAACACACAAGATATTAATTATGTTTTTTAATCTTGCGGGGACGGAGTCGCGGGCGAACGTTAGTAAATTAATAAGAACCATAGGGCACGTTTGACGAAATATGGTGTTTCACTCCGGTCTAAAGATACGTCCTAGATTCAAATAAATACATAATATATAATGTTTGTCAATCTAACTGTTCGAGTGAGAACCACATTTCACTACTTTCACATGTCAATTACATGTCTAACCACATCAGATACTGTTGGTTTCTGAGACCTAAATCTCTGTATAAAACATATAGTCATACCCTTCGTTATCATTGACAAAACTAAAATAAGAATATTTTTCAATGGGGATTACGGTCTCAGAAACCCCTGGTTAGTGATGCAAATTTTTCGATGGCTTCATGCCTAACGAAGAGAGGCTCAAAATAGGTTTGTTATGTGTTCCAAAATGTGGGGTGGAAGCGTAGTACTCTTTCCTTTGACGGCAAGGAGATGGAAATTTAGATTTTCCTGTTCGTCATCTTTTTTTTCTTTCCCTTAACATACATGCATGTTTATATTATATTATACTAAGATATAAAGACGTGCACAAAAATTGTTATCGCATAGGAAATGTTAAAGCGTACACACTATTCCAGCATGTATTTTTAAGTTGTTTAGAAGTCGCTGCTTGCATGTGCGCGGAACATTTATTTTCAAGAGCATGGACGTCCAATTTAAATTTCTCTGCGTACGTCATTAGCTGATACAGAATACTAAGAAAACATTGAGACACTAATATTAAAATCTTTTGGATTTCAATGAATATAAAGCATTAATTAAAATTTGAATTACTTTTTTTTCATAAAGTATTTGAGTGCACGTCTCGAAGCTGCCATCGAACGTATTTCTTCGGGTTTACTTCGTACAAGACATAGCGGATTACTAGCAGATGCTAGATGGAAGGACATTTCAAGAAGAACAATGTTCTTTACATCTATATTTATACAACTAACAACACTAAAAATTAAATTTTTAAAACTTTTTCTGAAAAATCTTCGTAAGACCCTCCTCTAGTAACCATTTTATCTCTGAATACTGAAGTTAGACATTCACTGTGGTTTTCTGAGACCAAAATCCCCGTTTAAAACATATTATCTTTGTTTTGTCAAAGATAATGACAAAGATATGTCTAAGAAACCAACAGTCAGTGATATTAATTCATAATGATGCGTTTCATCAAAATTGAATTTTGTAATTATGTGTTTTAAAAATATTAAATTAACCAGTCACTAAAGTATTTGATGTGATTTGCCAAGAAACATTTCGGGCGAAGATCAAACCGACACATTGAGTAGATGTTTTTACCAATCATACGAATATGTTGTCGGTAATAAATATGAAAATGTAGAAGGTTAATTTTGGAGCATGCGTATGCGCCGGCGACGGAGTCAGTAGCAGTTCGCGACTGCGGCAGTGACCACCGCCCGTCATATCACTCTTCATAACCGCTGTACGCGTGCATCAAAAACAAAGTAATATTACGATAAATTAAAAAATAAATAAATAGATCACGTGATTTGTGTGAAGTGATAGTATAGGCTATATATTATTGGATGAAATGTCATAGTTTGGTAACATTAAAATACCTCAGTCCTAAGTTACGTAATGCAATTGAGCTTCCAGTAACCGTATGATGAATTATAGATTACCAAAACTAAATAGATATTTAATTAATATACAGTTAATCATGTGTGTCATATACTTTGCAAATTAAATATAATATAAAACATGTAGAGAATTAATTCAATTAAAATATGAAAGTGGTTATTTCGAAACAAATTGGTATTGGTGATGTCCATGGGCGTCGTTGAACACCTGGGTGTTCCCGTTGCTCGATTGCCCCCTTGTGTTATAAAAAAATACAACTTACATTTTGTGTGATAGTATATGTATCTATATTTTATATACCAAAATTAAATAATGATGTAAGATATTATAAATAAAGGTATGTCTTTGCAACAGATTTCGATAAGTATCAGTCACAACTTGATTCAGTAAATAAAATGTTATTAAAGAAAAATTTGAAATAATGAAAATATTAGACCTAAAGCAATTAAAAATTCGTATTCATAAACTTTTACTTTTCATCTTGGTCTTAAATGAAACGTTCAAATCGGCTTCGTGAAATCATACAAACTTCTTCAAGTTTCAAAACACAAATTACTTTTTCTTCAAAATTTTTAAACCCTTTTTAAAAAACTTAGCAATGTTTCTATTGAAGTATTAAAGGGGAGTTTACAAGAATTTTTCCGATTGGTTATTGTTAAGAAATTAGTAACTAAGAACAAGTAACTCACGAACAAATTAATAGAAATGGTTGGAAACAACATTTGTAAGGATTTCCTTTAATTTATACATTGTGATGTAGAAGTTTCTGCATTTCATTTATGACTAAAGTTTATATTTGGGGTTATGTGAGAGTGTTCTTCAGGATGCAGTCCGTTGCCGGAATTAAACACTCTTTTAATCACACCACACAATTTTAATAGTTCAGAAGGTTAACTAAACAAAACTAAATAATCACAGAAGTAAATAGAAATCAAAACCTTAACATATTTAATAACACGGAAGCTACAGAGATAATTGTTGCATTAGATCAAAGATGGTCGTGACAAGTGATTTTTTAAAATGCATTACGAATCGATGCAAACTTCACGCTAAGCGTTTTCGATGCATCGACTAGAGGGCGTTATAATCATATTAAGTTATCAAAATTTTGTTTATATTTCGAATAATATAATAGAAATAAAAAGCAATATTTTTATGTAATTGTTAATATTAAATTTGTTATTTACTTTTAAATGTAAGAAATAAATAAATGTTTGAATGAATGTGTAAATGTAAGGAATGATAGTATTGATGGATGTAAGTGTGTGGGTGTGTGTTTATGTCAGTGTGTGTGTGTATCCGCTACAACACTCCCCCCCAGAGACCGTGTCTACGGGCGATAATAATCTGGAAAACGAACTGTTCGCCCTGATCGAGTAGTCACTGGAATTGGAGTCGAATGCGGCACAGCATCTGTAATAGGAATGGTTAATGGGGAGGAATCAGGTTCTTTGTTGGATACAAGTATGTAGGCTGGTTTTAAACGGTCTACAGATACTCGTAAGACTTTTCCCTTAACTCTAATCTTGTAAACTTTTTCGCCTTTCTCCACGACTTCGTGAGGTCCTGTATAAGCCGGTTGTAACGCGCCTCTTAACGCGTCTTCTCTTAGAAAGACGTGGGAACAAGTTGAAAGGTCTTTATAGACGAAAATTTTGTTCGTGCTGTGATGAGAAGTTGGCACGGGTTGTAAATTATTAGCAAAAGAACGAATACGGGCTGTAAAATCTGCTATATCAGTAGTGCAATTATCTGCTTTATGGCCAAAAAATTGGCCTGGCAAACGCAGGGGTTCTCCGTAGACGAGTTCAGCGGAGGAGCTTTGAAGATCCTCCTTGAACGAACTTCTAATACCTAGTAGGACTATTGGTAAAGCTTCGACCCAACTACTATCGTCGTGACACATGATAGCAGCTTTTAATTGCCGGTGGAACCTCTCAATAAGACCGTTACATTGAGGGTGGTAGCTGGTCGTTTTACGATGTTTAAAAGATATAAATTTTGAAAGTTGATCAAAAAGTGCCGATTCAAATTGCCTACCGCGATCTGTCACAATATCAGTAGGACAACCGAATCTCGCTATCCAAGACGACAAAAATGCTTTGGCCACTGTTTCTGCGGTGATATCCGTTAAGGGGACAGCTTCGCACCATCGCGTGAAGCGATCGACGACTGTCAAGCAGTAACGTAAGTCAGCTGATGGAGGTAATGGTCCGATAAGGTCTAAATGAACGTATTTGAATCTCGCTGAAGGTAAATCATGGGTGCCTAAAGGCGAAGTAACGTGTCGATTTACCTTAGCGCGCTGACATGGCAAACACGCCCTAGACCATTCGCGACAATCTTTTCTCATCAGTGGCCATACAAAACGCTCAGCGACAAGCTTCGCGCTTGTGTTGGCGCCGGGATGGCTTAGGGAGTGCAAGCTATCGAATACTTGCTTGCGTAAGGATTTGGGTATTAGAGGCCTGGGAGTATTTGTACTGACATCACAGTACAGCTGTAATGGACTACCAGGTATACTTAATTTCTTAATATGCAGAGAACTTTCTTGGTTTAGAAATGTTGCTAATTCAGAATCGGAGTCCTGAGCATTAGCAATCACTTCAAGGTCCACGGGTCTTACTATCGCCTCAACCTCATCGATTCGGGAAAGTGCGTCAGCAACGACATTATCTTTTCCGGCGACGTGCTGAATGTCAGTTGAGAACTGTGAAATAAAATTCAGATGCCTATATTGTCGTGGACTGCAGTTAGCCTTTCTCTCACTGAACGCAAAGCATAGTGGTTTATGATCCGTGTAGATAGTGAACGGTGTTGCTTCTAGCCAATGTCTGAAATACTTAATACTCTCATAAATAGCAAGCAGCTCTCTATCATATGGTGAGTATTTTGTTTGCGATGGACTCAGTTTGCGAGAGAAAAAGGCAAGAGGTTGCCAACTACCATCTACGAGTTGCTGTAAGACACCAGCAATAGCAAGATCAGAAGCATCGGTGATAAGACCTAACTTAGCTGCCGGGCCAGGGTGAGCTAGCAAGGCTGCATTGGAAAGACTATCTTTACAGTCTTCGAAAGCTTTTAAAGACTTTTCATCCATGTGTATAGGTTGTGATGCTTTGACTGAACCTTTAAGCAATGTATTCAGGGGAGCTTGAATTTTGGCTGCGTGGGGGATAAACCTTCTATAAAAGTTTATCATTCCCAGGAACCTTCTAAGCTGCCTTGCATTAGTGGGGAGGGGAAACTCTTTCATGGCTTGAACTTTGCCCTCCAGAGGCTTCGTGCCGTGTTGGTTGATGGAATAGCCTAAAAATGTTACCTCTGACGCTCCAAAAACGCACTTCGCAGTGTTGATCAGCACGCCATAATCCTTCATCCTGTTAAACAGGAGATGGAGGTGTTCTTTGTGCTCTGTTTCATCACGTGAAAATACGAGAAAGTCGTCAAGATATGGGAAACAAAAATCTAGACCACGTGTCAGCTCATCCACGAATCTCTGAAAGGTGGCTCCAGCATTACGGAGTCCAAAATTCATGAAAGGGAACTCAAAAAGTCCGAAGGGTGTGGTTATAGCACACTTGGGAATGTCCTGTTCGAATACTGGTATCTGATTATATGCCTTGACCAGATCTATAGTTGAGAAAATCTTACAACCGAATAAACTATGGGCAAAATCGTGTATATGGCGTAAAGGATACCTATCCGGGATAGTTCTCGCGTTTAGCAAGCGATAGTCGCCGCACGGTCGCCAACCATTATCCTTTTTCGGAGCGAGGTGTAGTGGTGACGACCAGGCTGACTCAGATGGGCGAGCAGTACCATTAGCTAACATTACCTGGAATTCAGCCTTGGCGATCTTCAGCTTCTCTGGGGGAAGTCTGCGTGGTGTACAGGAAACCGGCGGACCTGGTGTGGTACGTATGTGATGAACAGTCTTATGTGTTGGTGTGCGATGGGCGCCTGCCGGCCGTGTAAGTTCTGGGAAATTAGCTAGTAATTTGTAAAAAATTTAATCACCAGTCACGACCTTTACACTAGATATTAGGCTGCCTAATTTTTCAGAAAGACCTACTGTTGACAATTTTGTTGTAGTATCTATTAATCTCTTATTTCTAACATCAACAATTAAATTAAAATGAGACAAAAAATCAACACCAATAATAGCTTTTGTAACATCAGCAACAGTAAAACGCCATATAAAATCTCTGCGTAAACCTAGGTTTAAATTAAGTTGTACATAACCATAAGTATAAATAGTAGAACCATTAGCCGCACACAGTACATAATCAGATTTGTCGCGCTGTTGTTTAAGCGCAGATCGGGGGAAAACGCATAGATCGCTTCCTGTGTCCACTAAGAACTGCATTTTCGATCTGCTATCAGTTAAAAATAGGCGACCAGTAGTTGATGTGGGGCAGTCGTCCGTCGCCATTACAGACTGCCCGGTGCGTTTCCCGACTTATAATCGCAAGGCGGTATGCACTGTCTCGCCTGGCTGCCGAACTTGGAGTGATACCAACAGGTAGGAAATTTCCTGTAGGACGACTGTGATCTTCTCGACGGCGTACGGCTGCGCTCACGTGACCTTTGTTTATGACGTGGCCGGGAGCGATCGTCGATTTTAGAATTAATAGTACTGACCTGCGTCTTCAGTTCTGATATTTGTCGAGCCATGGCCTCAATGGTCTGTTCCAACCTGTCATGTGAAGATGATGTGGCTGCAACAACTGGTGAAGCTGGGGCGATGTCGTGTACTCGATCTGCCAAGTCTGCTACTTCGCTTAGGGGCATACTCATCTGGGACACGACGATAGTTTGTAGGTTACTTGGGAGTCGACCTGTCCATAATGATCTAAGAAAATCTTCCGGTATGTTGGGGCCTGCGAGATGCTGTAGATGTCGAAGAAACTGAGATGGCTTGCGATCGCCCATCTCCTCGGCCTGGGGTAGTTGTCTTAATTTTTTTTCTTTCGAAATGGAAAGCCGTTTAATAATTTCGCTTTTTAATTTTTCATACTTCCCGGTCGTTGGAGGCGATGTTATTAAATCCTCGATATCACTTATATATCTCCGGTCCAAGTTTGTAATAAGCAGGTGAAATTTTATGTCGTCATCTTTTATTTTCGATATGCAAAATTGACTTTCAATTTGACTAAACCATAATAATGGCTTTTCAGGCCAAAATGGCGGCATGCTCACGTTAACACGGCAAATGTCTGAATTATCGTCCATAACAATGGGCACGCGCACTCGCCGCTTCGTCACTCGCGCGCCGTAATCAGATTTTTCTTCACCGTCACTGCTCATTTTTAATTAGTTTGATTTAAATGTTCACTTTAGGGGTCACCAGTTTGGGGTAGTGTGAGAGTGTTCTTCAGGATGCAGTCCGTTGCCGGAATTAAACACTCTTTTAATCACACCACACAATTTTAATAGTTCAGAAGGTTAACTAAACAAAACTAAATAATCACAGAAGTAAATAGAAATCAAAACCTTAACATATTTAATAACACGGAAGCTACAGAGATAATTGTTGCATTAGATCAAAGATGGTCGTTACAAGTGATTTTTTAAAATGCATTACGAATCGATGCAAACTTCACGCTAAGCGTTTTCGATGCATCGACTAGAGGGCGTTATAATCATATTAAGTTATCAAAATTTTGTTTATATTTCGAATAATATAATAGAAATAAAAAGTAATATTTTTATGTAATTGTTAATATTAAATTTGTTATTTACTTTTAAATGTAAGAAATAAATAAATGTTTGAATGAATGTGTAAATGTAAGGAATGATAGTATTGATGGATGTAAGTGTGTGGGTGTGTGTTTATGTCAGTGTGTGTGTGTATCCGCTACATATACTTACATTTTAATTGAAATAATCTTTATAGAGAGAACGAATTCGTAATTTTTCGATATCAATATAAACGATATAATGGTAGTGTTTTACTTATTATGATATTTTGCTAAATTGTAGGGTCTTCTTTGACGTTAATTGGATTTCTTAAATCTTATATCTATATCTCTTATATATAAAAGAAAGTCGTGTTAGTTACACTATTTATTACTCTAGAACAGCTTTACCGATATAGCTGAAAATTGATGTGGAGGTAGCTTAGAGTCAGGAGACTGACATAGGATACTATTTATTATTATTTTTTTTCGAATTTATGCCTTGCAGAGCTGCTTTTTATTTAACTTAGTAATATTATAAATGCGAATGTTTAGATGTATGTGATGTGGATGGATTGATGGGTGTTTGAAGATATCTCTAAAACGGCTAAACGGATCTCGATCAAATTTGGCATATATGTAGAACATAGTCTGAAAGAACACTACTAATTAAGTTTTTTTATATATCGACGCGGACGGATTCGCGGACGACAGCTAGTATGTATATAAAAATATCAATTGCTGTTCGTTAGTCTCGTTAAAACTTAACGGATTTATCTTATTTTGGTCTTGAAATGTTCGTGGAAGTCTGGGGAAGGTTTAAAAGGTGAGAAAAATTCGAATAATTTTCGGGAACTAATTAAGTGTTTTTTCATTCCACGCGGACGGAGTCGCGGGCAACAGCTAGTTTAGAATAATTATTTCATATTTAAAAAAATGCATTCATGTTTTAAAGACGCTTAATGGAAACTGGAATTTAGCTGTCATTGTTTTGTTGGAAATATCGATTTATAAGTTTGACAAAACACGAGCGGCGGTGTTATTTAGCTAACCATTCATTAATCTAACCTAACTCTTAAATTAAAATCGTTAAATTAATGTCAACACAAGACAATTATCATACGACATGATAGTAATCCTATGTATGACATAATGTCAGAGCAAGATGATAGCTCTCTCGGGAGAAGGTACTCGAGAATTCAGACATGTCCATGTAGCATTCACCTGAATGACTTGAGATTTGAGAGGTCATCGACCTTACTATCCGGTAAGCCATTAGCTGTAAAGAGGTGGGAGCGAATTATGTACCTTCAAACCCCGGGAATTTATAGTACAATAAATTTAGTGCAGTTTCTGCTCACACTTTGTTCAATAAATCAGGAAGAGGTTATAGGTGGAAAACACATGAGAAAAATTAGCATGTAGAAGGAATGGTGACGTCACCCAGTATAAAGCAACAGTAATCGAAATACATAGAAACGATGTAAAAATAACTTTTAATGTATATTTTAACTGCAAGAATCATTTCAAATATCGTTTTGAATTATGAATCTCCTCGGCCAAAGTGGTGATAAATCTTTTTCGCGTTGTTTATATAGCTTGCTAAAATATAGTACCTAGAGTTTCCGTTAGATATAAATTTTAGTTTTGTAGTTGCAACCTTTGACTATAGCGAAACGGACCAGACAAAGTTGTTGTTTGTACATACAAATACTGTCATCATTCGCGGGGGTTTTTGATAAAGTTGAAAATAATAAAGTGCGTATAATTCTGAGACTTACGTCTTTCTGAACGCAAATTAAAAACTTATTGTTCTTATAATTCGTAAAACTTGATTGGTCGAGGAAAAGTCAAAGGTTGCAACAATGGAAGGGATTGCAAAACAGTTTGAAAGAACTGTGGTACTTATCCAATGAAAACTTATAAACAAAAGTGTGTAGAGCTTCCACGAGCGAGTTTTGTCCTTACCTTGTAAAATCTAAAACGTGACGCAAAAAACAAAAGTCAATTAAAATTGGTGAACTAACTCATTCCGTTCGTTTCCATTGTTTCTTTTTTTATTCCGCAAACCTTTCAAATTGTTTCAAAAGATCGAGTTTAACAATTTGTTACTGATTTGTAAAATTGTTTTTATGTTTTCATCTTTTCAACGATAGTAATTCAAACAGTGTTTTTAGAAAGGTAGAAAATGGGATTATCATGTTACGTATGCCCGGTTTCTAAAGTCCATTTTCTGACCGTTTATTCATTCATTAATGTTATTGGTTCGATAACTTTATAAAAGGTGTATCCAAACTACGCATCTTGAAATTTACTTTATTGAAATTTGGCTAATTATAAGGGCTCATTTTCCGCAATTCCACGACTAGCGCGTCTTTTGCATGTGAGCAGGATCCGGATTTAGTCCAGCCATCCCAACTCTCCGAAGACTCCCAACAACCCTTTGATGTTGTCAGTGTTATTCGGGAGTGTTTTCGGTGATCTGAGATGCTTTACCCAGTTTGAAATTTATTTTATCCTAACTTCAGTCATTCATCAACACAAAGCAGAACTACTAAAAGGCACCAAAACTAAGTATTGAAATGTTTGTTTGATACTCAGAAACAAAACGAAATTTTAGTGAACAATTTTCACGATGAAAGAATAGTATCGATTCATCCAACTCCTAAATATTTTGTATTTCGAATTTCACTGTTTTCGAAGCTTCTATTAAGTAGTTTACTGCAATATACTAATGATAAATAAATATTAAATCATCATAAATAAATACATTACGTATTTTATTGGATTTTCGCTTTCATTCGGGTAACTATCTGTTAAGAAATCTTGCTAAAAAAGCAGTTAATAAGTCGTGTGCTTTCGTCATTGACTTAGTCTACAGTTCACAAAATGTGACCCATGTCTAATAATAAAAGTAAAGAAATTCTATTAATAATATTTCTTGTGCAATAAATTCAACGAAGTACGGAAAGTACGCACTTTATTAGCGTAATGAAATTTTCAAGCGAAGAAAAGAATAGTGAATCCATATGAGTTTCCGTTGCTATTTTTGTTCGGATTGCAAAGCGAATGGTCGTTGATTTCGATTTTACGTAATCATTTCTATTTAAAACTATATCCCTTTTTTTGTTGGAATGTAAATTCTTTATAAGTATACTTTCGCAACTGCAACTTACTCGTATCTATCTTACTGATATTATCGAATGTTTAGATGGATGGATGGATGTTTGTTTAAATGTATCTCCGGAACTGCTCTATATATCTTGAGGAATTTGGTACAGATGTAGAACATAATCTGGAAGAAAGCTTAGGCTACTCATAATCTTTTTTATAATCCCGCGCGGACGAAGTCGCGGGCGACAGCTCGTTATCTTTATAAATAAAAATCAATGTCTATATGTTTGTTATGTGTTCTAAACCACTGGAAATAATTTTATAAATCTTTGTCATGATGGTCTGGGGACTCTAATGCAGATTTATTCCAAATAATATTTAAAATATGAAATTAATAAGTGTTTTATTTATTGTATTGGGACATATTTTTATTTTTTAAACTTTTAGTTTTCAAATGATTACTAAATAAATCTTAAGAAATATAAATATATTTAACATGTATTAAAGATATCTTATTATAGAAAATGGAAAGCACAGAAATCGCGTTTTTTATCAATGAATACTCATCGATAACAAAACGACACTCGCATTTTCAAAACGTAAGAAGTTTTGAAATAAACCGAAGACGAACTCGTGCAAGGGTAGTAACAGTAATTCCTTTTCAAACAAACACAATAAAAACAAAAGAAATGAAAAGTCACCTTGTGATACATACGTAGGCGAGTTTATGATTATAATTCGGGCAAGTTGCCACCGAAGTCATAAAGTAGGCGCAAATATAATATAATATAAAAAACACTTAGCGTAAGCGTTCATTATCGCGTTCACGCCCGCGTCGTCGCGCGCCACGGGCGGCTCTTTACGATGCCAATCGGTTTCATTAACTTCATCAATCTCCTAAATAACAATCAAAACTAATTAACTAATCACAATTTGTTATAAAACATCATTTACACTGGAAAACAAACATTACAAAACTATCACAGATCAACATTTTTCATTGCTGTATTTTTTGTACCACAAATGTCACAGAGGCATCTGTCTTAATTATTATACGAAAAGAATTAAAATCCTTTATAAATAAATTAGTCGGCGTTCACATTAATGTTTATCATCATCATCAGCTCACTATACGTCCCCACCGAGGGGCTTGGAGCCTACCCTAAGTGAAGGGTGATTAAGGCCATAGTTAACCACGCTGGCCATGTGCGGGTTGGTTGACTTCACACATATCTTTGAATTTCTTCTCAGATATGTGCAGGTTGCATCAAGATGTTTTCTTTCACCGTAAAAACGTCGGATAAAGGTACATATCTAAATCGGAAATCGAAAAACACATTGATACATGGCGGGATTCGAACCCAGGACCTGCAGATTGCAAGTCAAGTGCTTGACCACAGAGCCACCGACGCTCCTCAGCCACCGACGCTCCTATGTTTATAGTATCAATAAATTTTGTAAAACATTTTCGTGTGTCTTTCTGTCAACAATAAGAAATTAAAGCGCTAATATTCTATTATAACTACTTTCGGTTTTTATTCTCTTGTCTTTTGTTTCTCTGCGATGGAATTTAAATGATATTTTATAGTCCGGAATCAACATTTAACTGTCATCGTGTGCATTAGATAACTATGTTAAAGGCTAGATTTAACATTCACAGTAATATTTTAACTAATTCTATAATTAAATACTTGATGGTAGTGTGTTGACTTTTGTACGATACTCTTACAAGTTATTGTTTGTCCGAATTTTTGAAGTGAAAAAATAAATAAATATGTTAGACTTTTTCTTACTGATTAACGACGTTATCAAAACCCATTAATTTTATTTCGTTCGAAAAGAAAAATGGGGAAAGCCTTTTATATTCAATACAAGCTACTTTAAAGTTTTATGAAGCTTGTTGGTATTGCATTTTGATTGGACGTAGTGTACGTAAGCAGAGGTTAGGCGAGGACTGGAGCGGTCGCTGCGAGACATCGTAAATAGAAAGTGCACCGTGTAAATGTCGCGAAACGATCCCGGCCGCCAAGAACACGGCGCAGCGCTCGGACACAAGTTTATTTTTACACAGATCGCGATCAACGGGACGACCTAAACTGCCGCCAAGCCAGATTTATATAAATTTTGATAGATGCCCCGTGGGCGTTCGCTGATTTACTGAACTATCAAAAATAACACGCAGACTTTTCTAGATTTTTATTAAAGCGCTGGTCTCGGGCAATGCCTGTGTTAACGTTATATTCTTATTTTAAACTTTGGCGGTAAAGTTAGTGAGTAATAAAGGTGTATAAAAAGTTAAATCTAATTGACCTTAACTTAGCGCTCACTTTAACACGCCGCAATTATATTTATCAATTATAATATCACTTCAAATTATAAAGTTATATTTTATTTCATTGTATATCGTTTCTTAGGATCTTAAGTGTAAATGAGGGCGTAGGCGTGAAATCATCCAGACATAATTCAAGGAACATTTTATATTTAAATATTAAAACATGAAGCCTGGATCTTTACTTACTTAAGTCAAAAGCCGAGCTTAATTTCTTAGTTGTCAGATTGTTTAAGAATATGAAAATGAATAATTGTATAACTAGAAACAGAATTGCTCATTCCTTGGTATATAAATGTTAAATAATAAAATAAAATAATCAATGCAAACCAAAGATAAATGATAAGCATTGTGGCAATTCGCAAACAAATAGATTTCACTCAGAGTAAATTGGAACACCATAAAATTGATAGTAATAGAAGATAAAAGTAAAATTTGATTTTCTTTTAGACAAAGCGGCAATCAGTGGGTAATAATGGCTGCAGGCGACGTGACGCGGCGCGCCTCTATCACCGCGCCGTCTATGCACCGCCGGCCGTCCGCGCGCCGCGGCTCTCTCATCAAGAACCCGCAAACACAATCACAGGTAAACTAAGCAATTTTATAATATAAAGTAACTTACGATGTATACGGTCAAATAATTAAATTTGCGAAAAGGTTTTGGTAGAGACAAAGATGACTTATCCTTTTTTACCCGACTGACTCAAGTAAGAAATATTTTTCATAAATAAGCTTTTATGTAAATAAGTTATATTGCGGCCGGCTGGAGTCTAAACTACGAAAAAAAATTAACGACAAATGTTCAGCCGTATTTCTTCTCTATGGGTTAGTTGGGTTTTTTGGTCTTTTAATTAACAAATAGCGTTACTTTTTCTGTTTTTTCTTGTGCAAACCTAGTGCTAACTGCCAATTAACGTCTGGTTACCGCTCGCTCGTAATTTTCATTCTTCTATTAAATAAATTGTAAGACAATATTTATAATATTTTTTTGTTGCAGGAAGTACCGTGGGATATAATAGATCGTTGCGCGCTACCCATCGTGCTATGCCACGCGCTTGCCGTCGTGCTGTCGGCGCTGCTCAACGCGATGCATCTCAGCCAGATATCCGTCTTCACTCTCTTCCTCTGGTTCTCTATATCTGTTACCGGTTCACTCTGGTTTTACCATAATTTACAGGTATGTTAACTATTTTTATCCTCCTCGCAAAGTCCAAATACTATTCCCATTCTTTTCTAAAGAACGGAGGAATATTTGGTCTCCGGTTCTAAATTCACACAGGAAATTAGATAATTCGACTTCATACCTGTCTCCTGTGATCTTGTGATATTCCATATTGTCGAGTCAGTCCATTGGGCGATGGTTTACGGTCACTAAATCTGAATCTGAAATAAAACTAAATATTTTATCTACTCGTAAATTTCTGATCTAAGATTTTTATTATTCTGAATAATGTTAGCGTCTTCGTACTTTAAGTTTTCATTATCGTTTCATATTGCTGAGCATTTTCTTGGTAATGTTTTTTATAAGGTCAAAGGTATTCGAGGGCATGCGTTGGTGGTTAGTGCACCGTGTTTGTTATTTACATCTAAATTAACAGGAGAAAGAGAACAATGAATGTTTTATTAAAGGTTAAGAAAATTACATAAAATCGACCTACGCACTAATTATGCCTAATCAGTAGTTATTTCAACATTTTTATTAAAGCTTGGTACAGCCGTGTCGAGTATAGCATGATTCAAATTTTATAACGGCTCGTGGATAGCTCCGAGCGCATATCAGGTGGGCGCCAGGTGCGCTCAATGTGGTTGCCAAGCAAGCACTGTTCCCGCAGTTTAATATGTCCGACCGATACAAAATTGAGAACTGCCATAAAGTTTGGATCGCACTATACAATAATGAATGGTTTAAGCATTCCGGTCGTTTTAAAACATTTAAGACCCTTGGGAGCAATGTTTGGTTTGTAGAATTATTATTGTTTTTGTTATAATAATTATCCTAATGTTTATTAAACGTATAAGTACGTGAGACCATTTATAAGGTACAAATAATTTATATAATACTTTATATATAAACTGAACGATGAAACGAACAAATAATACTTAATTTGCTTATCAATATCCTAGTGATATAAATTCTTTCAAAGGCTCTATAAATGGAAACGTCTTAAAATGAATCTTGACTTTAATAAAAAGGACTTGACTTGCTTTATAAGCGATGAACTAGCTTCCATAGGAAAATATTTCATTATTATTAACCTATAAAATCTTTATTACTCCGTTGTGAAGTATATTCGCCTTTTCATTGGTACCTTATAGATATAAGTACGTAATCAAATTGCTCCTTTTCAAAACTTTTTTTTGTTATAAAGAAGTATGTTAATATTTGCGACGACCCACACAGTTTTTAAAAACCTCTATCCACATAGCGACTAGCTATACACGACCAGTTGCACAAGTAAACTACGATAATAGTTGTATCTTAAGTGTAATTGTATGTGTTTTTTAATGAGAATAAGAAAGAATCTTTCAACAGAGGAAAGATATAATTAGGAGTAGCATGTTCTATTTTCACTGGCGCGACATAAACGGACGCGCGCGGCTAGCCGCTACGTGGAAATGGTACTTCGTTTTGAGGGCAACATTTCTCTTATTTTTGTTAAAATTATTTTCTATTAAAACAAATTAGCTTTCAAAATATTAAAGGTAATTTGAATTGAAAATTAATTTACATCGAGTATATTTATCGTACACCGGTGTTTCCCTCAGAAGCAATTACCAAGGCAACCAAATTGGAACACGACTCGGTTCTCCCGGGGACCGATTCATGGACTGCCGCCTTACAGAATAAATGAAAATTAGATTACTATCTCTGAGGACTGCGTGGGATTTAAGAAATTGAAGGTTTTTTCACGTTTGTCTTATGCTTTTACTTTGCGAAATTTCAAATTAAGTTGTCCGACTGGTGTTCACTTATAATTAAATTTGTATTATAATTTTCACCCACATTAATGATGTTAATATTTGAATCATTCTTGTATTCGAATCCTTAAAAGAATGATATACATATTTTATTATATTTACTTACTTATATAATTTATGTTAATCTTACTAATATTATAAATGCGAAAGTTTAGATGGATGGATGGATGTTTGTTCAGTTCAGTTTCTTGATTATGGCTCTCCCTAAGCAGATTAGGCCAGTGTCGTGAATGTTTGTTAGAAGCTGTCTCTAAAACGGCTTAATCGATCTTTATGTAATTTGTCATAGATGTAGAGCATAGTCTACAACAGTCTTTCCCAAAGTGGACGATAACGCCCCCTTGTGGGCGCTGCACGTTTCTAGTTGCGGGTTATAGTAAAAGTTTCGTTTAGAATTCTCCGTTAATATACATATATAGGTCACAATAATTAATTAATTTAATTTGAAGTTATAGTGGTTTTTATATATGTGAAAAAATTGGGGGCGCAAAAAAATATTTATTCTCAAAGCGGGCAGTAGACAAAATAAGTTTGGGAACCATTGGTCTAGAAGAACACATAGGCTACTATTTTTTTTAGTTCCGCGCGGTCGGAGTCGCGGTTGCAACTTAGTAAATAATATAAAGACAAATGTCATATTTTATTAAGATTAAACGAATAACCAGAGTATATCAGTTTGATGAAATGGAAACATAGAAAACATTTCACCACTAGAGTTTTTTTGTAAGGAGTAGCATCTCATCTACATTTATCTTGAACATAAGTTGTGACCTAGTAGATCATACACACTTAATGTATAAAAAATATGCATAAAGCCCACTACACACTTTCCTTTTTAACAAAGTCTGACTGATCAGTTAAAGCTGTCGTGTGTAGGCAGAACTGAGAACTATACAGTTATTTGCCTAAACATGTCAGTTTTTACTGTTCGACTGTTAAAATATTAAAGTTTAAACTGAACGTGTTCAGCTGGCTTTTCATCATCATCATCAGCTCACTATACGTCATCACCGAGGGGCTCGGGGCCTACCCTAAGTTACGGGTGTCTAGACCGTAGTCAACCACGCTTGCCAAGTGCGGGTTGGTTGACTTCACACATATCTTTGAATTTCTTCTCAGATATCTCAACAGCTGGCTTTAGATACCTAAAAAGTTTTTTTTTAAATTTATTTATTTAAGCACAACCACAACATATATATAACACACATACAACTTTTCAATTAAATAGTATCAGATCTTATACATATGTAAATATTTGTGTACATAACGATTACAGAGGTATTTATTTAGGTAGTAGTTTAAGGTTTTGGAAATTATTATAAAATAGTAGTAAATCTTTTATCTATGTAATTATTCTAATGATTAAGCATACTAAAATATGTTTTAATAATTTTAAAAGGTTTCTTTTAGTATGTCTGTGTCTAATTTATCCTATAGCTTAACGACAACTATCTAAATACGACAACTAATTTGGCATTAGAATCGAATGTGTAATTCGCAAACAATTGATTGCAGCATTGAACACGTTTAAAAATAAATAGTCATAAAGTCAGTATGAAATCGACAGTACTATAATATAGTAAAACTAAAATAAACTTAGCTGGAAGCCAATGTTTAGATAAACCAGCACAACGTTTACGAAAGCGATGGCCAAGCGTCAGGAAACTCAAACGTGAAACTATATTACCAAGCGGTTTATTTATTTGAGTAACAGATTGGAATCTAAAATAGTCTTAACAACTCTAGCTGAACTGTCTCTGATACAGTAAACCTATTATTTTCTTTATACTGATAGAGATAAAAATATGAGCTTTGTTTTCTATTATTTACTGATTTAAATAAAAATTCTTGTTCGTACTTTTATCTCTCACCACGATGGGAATCTCAATTAATATATCAGTACCTAGATGTTTTTTTTTAAATTGTGTTTTTTGGAAATTATATTTAAGTACGAATTACTAACAAAATGATGCAATATGAATAATGTTTTTCGATCTTACCGATAGAAAAAGTTAAGTTTAAGTTGATTATCGATAAAACACGAATAAAATGACATTTTCTAAAAATGATTCCTAGCTAGATCGATTTATCGCCCCCGAAACCCCCCAAATACTAAATTTTATGAAAATCGTTGGAGCCGATTCCGAGATTCCAATTATATATATTTGTTATTTTATTTTATTCAATTTGCATTGTAATCACATCGCAATACCTGACCGGTGCAACTAGCAATTCAAAAAATTAGTTATTCATTTGTTTTTATTGTTTTATGTCTCATTACTTATTCCATTTTTAAGTTTTCGTAAATTTTGTTACTAAAATCATTCTCTATCTTACTTCTTAGTAATATTATAAATGAGAAAATTTACATGCATCGATGGATGGATGGACGGATGGATGGTTGGGTGTTTGTTTGAAGTAATCTTTAAAATGGCTGAACAGATCTCGATGAAATTTCGCATACGTATAGAACATAGCTTGGACAAACGTGTAGGGTACTCATTATGTTTTTTTAAATCCTCGTAAACGGAGTCGCGGGCGACCGCTAATAAGCTATTTATCTAATTAAAGGACAGTGTTACATTATTTGTCGATTTGACAATAATTCTGGATCAGTGGTGAATAGTGCCAACATCGATGCATACAATTGCGTCATTTATTTCTTTCGAAAGTCCAATTTAAAAATAGGTTAATGGTTGTTTTCATAGAAAAGACACCGCTGAATAGATTCTTATGTTATTTTGTTTGTACTTAATATTGAAGTAACATTAGCTAACTGCATACAGGATTATTATCCAGGGTTATTTTCTACATGGATTAACATTCACAACACTTTAATAGTATTTAAAAATGTATATATTTACATAACTATAAGAAAATGTGGTTAAGGCCCATGAGTATTGTAAATACCGTGAAATTCGGAGTAGTCTTACTAATATTATAAATGCGAAAGTTTGAATGGATGAATGTTTAAAGGTATCTTCACAATGACTGAACGGATCTCGATGAAATTTGGCATAGAATTTTTTTTAATTTCGCGCGATGGAGTCGCGGGCGATAGCTAGTATTGTATCATATCTTAAGCCAAAAGCTATTGCTTTTAATGGTTTGTCAAAGAAGACTGTCGGTTATTATTATGAATATTGCTTACTTCGTTGTCGTTGTAACTGATTTATTAAAACACAGCGTATACAGACGACTGACTGATATGTTTTTCATGTAAGTTACTTAAAAAGTTTTGCTCGTAACACGTTTTGCATGACAAAAAGCCTTTATTTCCCTGATTTATTTCTTTCCTTAATCACTTCTTACGACACCCACGGGACTGGCGACTGATTCCTTTTGCCAAACGCCTACGCTGTGAAAATCTTGAGTCACGGAAATATTGGGAAATAGCAATACTTTAATAATTCTAACAATATGAAGATAAAAGTTTATGGGAATTGATTGATGGATGTTTGTTATTCTTTTATACAAAAACTACCTAATGTACATTACTTTAAATTTATACAGATCAAAATAATACAAAAATATTGTGAAATTTCACTACTACAACTTATAGCGTAGTCTAAAATTATAAAACTATCTAAAATAACTATAAACATTCAGTTTAAATTAATATAATTACGCGAAAATGACAATGCAATAATGTTCTTGATAATTTTAAGCATGCGTTATAATTATAACCAGAAATATTCGCATCAAATATATTGTCGTCTCTTTCACATTTCCTGAAAAAAACTTTAACAATAATACGTTTTCGTTAATGAGTGGTTCTGTTGATAATAATTAATAATATTAATAGTGGACGTAGCCATTAATTGTCTTCGAATGTCCTAAAATAGTTAACCTTGAAACTTCAAATCTAACTGTGCCCCCGTGCCCCCAGAATGAATAAAATATTAACCTGTTATATCAATATTGATTAACCTGTCGATATCTATTTTTAACAATAAATAGACGATGAGATGTTATAGACCTAAGAAGTTTAAAAGTAAAAGAAATAAGTTATCGTAGAAATAAAAGGAAAAGAAAGGCCATGGCTATATAATTCCTGTAGTTTGGAAGTGACTGGATATTTCGAACCAAACCGTACGCTCAAAAAGATCTACCACGAATTTGACATATAAAACTAGTCACTTATTAAAATGAAGCGAAATAGGTATCACGCGGTGCATAATTCGAATTAGTAATCACCGCCCACACCTTGACGGATTATTTTAACCACATTTCTAAGACAATAGACAAATGTACGTAACAGATGACCTTTCCCTAATTAGGATATTCTATTTATAAAATTAATTAGGTAAATCTCGCTTTGACGAAAAACCGTCTTGTATAATAGGTTCTGGGGTAGTGTCGTGTTATTATGTATCTATTAACGAGGTTTGTTAAGTAGCAGGAGATGTTATGAACATGCCTTATTTTAGGACAACCCAAGAAAGTGGTGTCTTTTTCATCTCTATTATAATTTATAATAATTTTATGAGGTTTAACCACAACAGTGTCGATGAAGTTTCCGCTTTTTTGTGTAAAACAACAAAACTTACGCCCGTAACCCGAGTAGACAGAGGCATTGGACCTCCATCTGGCATGGTTCTGACACACCTTTCTGGCTTCTTATATATTCCTATATCTATTCACACATGCAACTCGTTTTCGAGTGCTAAGAGCACTGTTCTTTTTGAGTATTTCAATCTGGACTATGTAAGTCCGTCTGGGACGGCCCCGACCGACGTTGCGACTCACATCAGCTCCATAAATTTCTTTGTTATAATTACGTACAAATAAATAAATTATCAATGTACTTAAAATAATATAATAAGTTAAAGAAAAATGAGAAATAACGTATACGGTTTTTTTACTCAATTCAAAAATAGTATCAAAGATAATTTAGATTTATAGGTAATTGTGCTCTTTTACTATTCAGGTTTTATTATTATTGCGATATTTCTTTGTTATCAGGTAACAGCTGCTGGGAAGGCTGTCCTTGTTACTGGATGTGACAACGTATTGGGCAATGCACTCGCGCGTCGTCTTGATGATCTCGGCTACCACGTGTTCGCCGGCTTCCAGAATAAGGCTGGCAACATCGACGCCGATATGCTCAAAGAAGATTGCTCCGGACGCTTACATACATTGCAACTTGATATCACATCTGAAACTCAGGTAACGATCGCTATACATTGCAGATATTTACACCAATAATGCAATAGTCTATGAAATAAAGCATCAATGGATACGTAATATTTGTCCTATACGTAGGGGAGTCGTAGGCTACACGGTAAGTGGGTACTAGTGTGAGGGTTGGTTAAATCCTTCGCCTCTAAAAATGTCATGTATGGGTATCATATTGAAACGGAATAAAATGAAACAGTTCTTTAAAAGTAATAAATCTTATAAGACCTTTAAATTACACGTTGAGCTTGCCTGAAGCTGAACTGCAACTATAAAAGTAAGTAAAGTTCATGTTCAACTCAGGTTGCGGTGAAATGTTAATGTAATCTAAATTTTTCTTATATCCTAATAACCGCTGAAGTACAGAATGTAATAGGAAAGATAACGTCTAATACTTTTATTTTTTAAATGATAAATTCATCAATTTTTCTGCAAATCTTTGTTTGAATCGTCTTAACCGAGTTCGACGTATAATTGAACTGATTAAAACGTATACATATTCTATGAATCTTACAATGAGTTTACACTACACACATTCTACAAACACGTATTGTCATTCCTTTCATTATCTTTGAAAAAGAACCGGGATAACAATACCTTTTTTCATAGACGTTTAGGCAGTGGAAACGCACGGTTACAAAATTGATTGAGCAATTCGTTGAATTTGAAATATCTGACATAAATTTATATTTGGCCACAGCTATCAAGGCCGTTACGATGGTATATGTAGATGTCGTTAAGCCGCTATTCGAGAACGATAAATTCCACAATAACACCCAGTTAATAGTTGCATAGTATATTCCAATTGTACCAAAGGATATCGGGCCGATGACCCAGGTCACAAATAAATTCATTAACAATAACCCTTTTTTAAATGGTTTAAGTGAAGCATGGTCAATTTTGCCGTTGGAATTTATTTTATTTTAAACTATCTTTTGTCAGTGGATTAATCCGTGTGGAATTAAATACCTAAGGTACTACCTAGCCTATACGTTCTTCCAGACTTTGTTCTATATCTGTGTCAAATTTCATCGAAATCCGTTAAGCCGTAACTAACCATCCATCCATTCAAACTTTCCTATTTGTAATACAAGAGTGATTGATGTAGAGACATCTTCTGAGAAATTTTAATTTTGTTGGAAAATGTATTGATACAAACTTACAGCTTGCGAGTGAGGTCGTTGAATCTTAATACGGAAGCGCTGTCATTGAACTGTTTATTTATTATGATACTAAAATATGATATATCCTGGCAAATGAAGTAGCTAATTAAAGTTTCATGTAACAAGAATAAGGGACTTTCCTGGCAACATTAAATGTAATTTTACAAGCTTCAAAACTCCTAAGTGTTCATATTACGTTGAAGTTTAATTATGGGCACAAATTACACAAAGAAATCTTAATTAAAAATATATTTTAGTTCACTTATTTTCCTTCATTATTATTTTAACCTCGTTAATAATTATTAAAAAACTTTGAACAAAGGTAGTACAAAAAATAGATTACGTTTTTGCGTAACCTTTTTTATAATTTAAGATTTAATCCAGACAAGAACGCTAATAGCTATCGATCGGTCCATCTCCCATGGTGTCCTCGAAATGAAATAGTAAACGTGATTCCAGTCCAATCCGTCCCCGAACCAGATAATCAAGAAATTCTTGAACCAGATTATTTTATGATCCGTTGTGTCTAGTAATCTTAAAGTTCCTTTCGCCTCGCGTCAGTACGGATACATACAAATTTTGAGGTCAGATTAGAATTAAAAACTATTCCATCTCGTAGGATCTACGACTTAGAAATTATGATGTGATAATTTTTAATGAGATGTTAAGGGCATGGTTCACAATAGCCAAGTTAGTCCCGAATAAGTTACTTGGAACTTATTTGTGAAATTAAGTCGTCGTAGGTTTGCCCAATCTCCAAACAATTTGTGAAATAAGAATTTTTTAAGAAAGTATTAAGTGTCAGTTAATTTAAATTGTTATAATAAAAACTCTAAATCCAAATTAATATATTTTATCTCCAGATATTGTCGGCATCCTTGTATATCGTGGATCACTTACCAGAGGGCGCGCAGGGTCTGTGGGCAATCGTCAACTGCGAATCCTGGTGCGCACTCGGTGAACTAGAATGGGTACCTTTCTCAGTCATCCGTAGAGCTATGGAAGTTAATTTGTTAGGTAAGTTCTATGTCCTCCAGAAATACTACGCCCTGCTACGAATTTGTTTAATTATTATTTCACTCCATAGATGGCGTTAGTCGACATTTTTTTTTAAATCCGTATGTTATGCACTAATCGACATGTCTATTCAGGCAGTATTTTATTTAAACATATTTTGACTTGTTATTGGATAGTTCTCGATGTTATAAATTTTTCAATGCGTGAAGTTTGTAATAAATAATCACTACATCTCTTTGACAGCTGCCATAATATTAGAGACAATCTTCTCTGTAAATATTATATTTACCAATAGATGGCGTTATTAGTATAATCTGTAATTTTTTTAACCCTTGTAGGTTCATCCCAAAGTTTTTAAAATATAAAGTGTTAGTATTGTAGCAGGTAATATACAAACGTTAAAAATGTTAAACAAATAAGTGTTAAAAATTATGTTATTATGCCATTGTTAATGCATGCATTACATATCATATTGTGTGGATTATTTATGTGATTATTTATTATTTGATTATTATTATTTTATTTATTTATATTTTCTACTATTATTTCATTGAACTACAAAATGGCAATGGGTTTATTCCATTGACATTGTTATTCTGTGTTGCATAAAAGCTATATAAAGATATTTACTTCCAAAATTTATAGTTCCATATCAATAAAGGTTGTTGGAATATTTGTTGGGCTATAAACTTGAAAGTTCAAGAGAAGGAAGTCTAAAATAAATCTATCATCCAATGTTTATTGGCAACGATTTAATATTAAACAGCTGAGTAAATCTGCAAATAAACCTAACGTTTCCTGAACACATTTGTCTATTTTACCTAAAATCGCACTGACGATTTACTACCCATTATCAATTTGGCTCTCCTAGGTACACTGGAATTTCTTAAATTTACCTGCAATTGATTTCATGACTGTCTGTTAAATTTCAAACTAGCTAACAATATATCTATTCTATAGTATCTATTTCATGTTAACCATTGGTAAGACAGGTCATAAAGCACAAAGAGAAACATACCTGTGTTTAATTGTTTAGTATTCACAACAATCAGATGAATCCAGAATGCATTGCACTCCGATATAAAGGGAAAGAGGAATGAAAACTGAGAATGGAGTAGACAAATAAAGTGATATACTCATGTCTGATTACTTTCGTTCGTACTTCTTAATACTGATGATCAGGAGGTGCGCAATACTCTGCTGAGTTTAAAATCAACTAGTGCAACTGGTTCAGATAATATACCTATCGCTTTTCTCAAAGCTGCACATGAAATCATCGTCCCAACTATTACCTACTTGACTAACCTATGCTTTGAACACGGTGTCTTTCCTTCTGCTTTAAAAAAAGCCCTAATCACCCCTGTGCACAAGGGTGGAGACAAGACTACCATAGCAAATTACAGGCCAATATCGGTGTTAACGCCCCTTTCAAAAATACTAGAAAAAATTATCAACTTAAAATTAGTGAATTACCTTAATAAGAATAACATAATATCTTCCTCACAATTTGGGTTTCGGCAAGGGACGTCTACAGAGGACGCTATTTTGCAACTAACTTCTATTGTAACTGATAAAGTAGACAAAGGTTATAAATGTGTGGCTATTTTCTTAGATTTAAAAAACGCTTTCGATTCTGTTTCTGTTTCCACACTTTTACATAGGCTAGAGGAGATTGGCATTAGAGGCCAACCTCTTAACATTTTCAAAGACTACTTGGCAGATCGTACACAGAAGGTAAAAATAGGAGATTACATCAGTTCAGAGGAGATCATCACTTATGGTGTGCCTCAAGGCAGTGTGCTTGGTCCAACATTATTTCTTTTATACATAAACAATCTTTGCAATACCAAGGTCAATAAGGGTCACATCTTCTCCTACGCAGATGAACCGGCCTTAGTCTTTTACGGTAAAACGTGGGATAGTGTACGGAGAAATGCTGAATGTGAACTGTCAAGGATAGCGAGCTGGCTAGACTCTAATTTGTTAACTTTGAACGCTAAAAAAAACTAACTTCATCTGTTTTACCAAGTACGAACGAACGCAACCGCCTGATGACTTTCTTATTAAAATTCACACGTGTCTAGACTCAAATAACACTTCATGTGCATGCACAACCATTGACAAAGTAAACCATACTAAATACCTAGGTGTAATGGTTGACCAACGTCTCTCGTGGCATGATCACATCGAACTCATTTTAACTAGAATACGTAAACTTACGTGGACATTTAAGACCTTAAGACATGTTGCTACGAAAGATATTTTACGCCAGATTTACATTTCACTTGCCCAATCAGTTATAACTTATTGCTTACCTGTTTGGGGTGGAGCATCCAAGCTTAAATTTTTAGATGTTGAAAGATCTCAGAGGTCTCTCTTAAAGGTAATTTTCTCTAAACCGTATTGCTTTCCAACAAGCGATCTTTTTACAATTGCTCAAGTTCTGACAATCAGAAAATTGTACATATTACAAACTATATTAAAACTGCATAAATCAATAAAATTTGACCCGGTGACTAATAAAAAAAGAAGAAAAAACGTAGTTAATGTTATTAAAACAAATTCCACTTTTGCTGCAAGGCAATATCCTCGGCAATCCTCTAACTTATACAATTTAATAAACAAAGAAATTAATATCTACCCTCTTAAATTATTTAAATGCAAAAAGACTGTAACTGACTGGTTGATGACTAAAACTTATGATGAGACTGAAACATTAATTCAAACTATACCACGTATATGAAAGATTATTATATAAATTCAACTGTACTTACACACATGCACTCATATACACACACGCTCATACACACACACACATTCATACAATCAAGAGACCTATACTGCACAAACATTAAGTTACACAAATGTATTTTTCTGTTATTTTCCATAACTTCTGCTCATTTTTACTTTTTAATTTAGTAATTAATAATTAGTTTATTGTCATTTTATTTTTACTTTTTAGTTAACTCTCTGTATTTTGTTTTGTTTGTTAAAAATAATTATTTGTTTTTATATAATATATAGTTTAAGAAGGTACCATTGATATTGTTTATGTGACACGGAAGAGCGGGACTTCCAATCACAAGCCCATTATGGATGCTTAAATGGAAGTCCCGGCACAAATGTTAGTATGTACCATTTTTGTTAAAGTAATAAATCATTTTTTTTTTCATTTTTTTCATTTTTTCATTACGTAATATAAGTAGTCGAGTAAATACTCTATTCACGGTAAGTCTTGGTCAACTATCTCGCAAGAGTATTTTGGACTGCGAGTCGTACGCGAACTAATTCCAGTTCGACTACCGAAACCAGTCGGTATTTCCATCGGAAGCTTGATTAGAATAATGGATAGTTGCATGTCGGGTTCAGGGCCGGCGCGGCTTGTTCAAGTGATGCTACCGCTGGTGCGGCGCGCTCGCGGCCGTGTGGTGCTGGCCTCCTCTATCCTGACGCACGTGGCAGCGCCTGTACGCGGCGTGCATGCTGCCTCGATGGCCGCGCTTGACGCCCTCGCTGCCTGCCTACGACGCGAACTCAAACCGCGAGGTGTTGATGTTGTAAGTCCAATTTGTTGACACATTATAAACTAAGCTCATATGTGAAATGAGTAGTCATGATCCTACCAGTTGATATGGTACATACAGTGCTTATTAGGATGTAGTCTATCCTTATATCCCTAATGTGTACTGTATACATTTATTTACTTCTTTAATTAATACATTGTCATCAGGTGGTTGTCGCGGCGGGTGAGTACACGACCGGCAGCGCCTGGCTGTCCGAGGAGAAACTTCTGGAGCAAGCTCGCGACATGTGGAAGAGACTCAGCGACGAACAAAAGGGCGCATACGGCGAAGATTATTTCGAACAAGCTCTTCGTAGTCTCGAAAAGTACACTAAGAGTGCGGTAATTATCGAATCATTACAATCAAATTATTTATCAAAATGTTCTTGCTTAACTCCTTATTTAAGACTTTAGAGTAATATCAAAAAAGGGGACACTTAGAACAGATGACATCAATTCTTTAACTATCATCTTAGAAATGATAAGAAGGAAAGTCAATCGTCCTGTAAATTTTATTAAATTTAAATTATAATGTTACAGATGTCATGGTTAGCAAACACTTAACGCTATGTAGCCTCTTATTTCATTTGCTGCGGATAAAAAGCTATTTATATTTTACAGGACGGTGACCTGACTGCTGTGACTCGATCTCTGAGCGACGGCGTGACCCGTACGTTCCCTCTGGCGCGCTACACGCCGGTCTCGCCGCGGGAAAAACTCAAGTCTTTGTTGGCTGAACATCTCCCTCGATCTCTATATGAAGGACTCTACTCGGATTAAACGAATAATGGGTTACGAAATAGCGAAATATATATTTTTTTTCGTTTCAAATCAATCTAACAATTTTAAAAATATTGTAAAGCATTTTGTTTGGCTTGCATTTTGAAATCGAAATAAAATACATTGATATGAAACAACGTTACGATTTATGATTATAAAATGGGCTTTACTAAAACTACGACAAACCTCCGAAAAATACGAATTGAATGATATCTGAAACTAACTGGTTTTAACAGTTTTGGCTTAGGGTTACATTAAATACATCTATATACAAGCGAAAAGGGAACCATCTAGTCGAGTAGTAAGCTCTTTTAAAAAATTCCTTACAACTAAAAACTAGTCAGCAATCATTTCAATTATAATTATTGCTATTAAATTAATTAATTACATTTAATGCTTATCTGTCAATCGTCATTTTCATTTGAAAGTTATAAAATATTTATTAAAATATTAATGTACTACACTACAGTCTTATTAATGAGTGTTTTGCGTAAATATATTTGATTGAATTTCTAGTCAGTAAACTTTTTAAATGTAAGTAATTATAGGATTTTTTTTCGAATTTTTAAGCTAATATATTTTAAGTAACAATTACAGAATAACAATCAAGATTTATTATAATAGGTGTTAAATACTAATTTAATGTAGCTACGTGTTGTATATTTTGCATTTTTATAATTTTTTTTAACATGTTAACGCAAACAAAAATTAAAAAAGTGAAAATTCACATGACCTTAACAATATTCCAAAGAGGATTTAAATAAAGAAAAGAAAGATAATAAATTCCTTTTAAATTACTTCTGGTTTCAGAAACATCTGAAGAAGACCATATGTTCCTATATTTTTTGGCAGTTGCGACCAAAATTAATTCGCTTAATTGTACTTTTTTTATCTGTGTAATATGTTTGTGTGCATTTAAATTACGTGAGCGTTCCTATTTATTCATGTGTGAAAAATATTTAATATTTGTATTGTATAAAAAAACTAAAATTATCAAAAATATAACTGTTTGTTTCATTATGTACCTCGTATTTTGTATTGAAATAGAAACTATGAAGTAGATATATCTATTTAAAAACATTTGAAAAATTCTAATGGTTTTTAGACTCAATTTTTAGCCCACTTCAAAAAGAAGGAGGTTATCAATTCGTCTGTACTTTTTATGTGTTTTCAATTGATAATATCGTCGTCAGATTTGTATTATATTCCCATCGATGGGCTCATAGACCAAATAAGGGTGATGGTGACAATCAAGCTGGGTTGATTCAACTTCTTCGTCGTGAGAACTTCGGATAAAAGTATACAATATATAAATCTAAAATCGAATAATACAGATTCCTTACATCCACCTGACCTGACAGGTCCTGGATTCGATTACGAGTCAAGTGACCCTTGAGCCACCGACGCGTTTTCTGAGTGTTTTTTTTTATAACACAAGGGGGCAAACGAGCAGCGGGAACACCGAGGTGTTCAACGACGCCCATGGACATCAGCAATACCAGAGGAACCGCAGATGTAAATTTTATCCAATAATTTACTGTCAATTGTCTCTGCGTTAATTATTACTAAATTATCTAATGGTTCTACAGTTTCAAAATGTCTATAATTTTAGATGACGTTTCATATGGAATTTTGTTCGTACAATAACAATAAAATGACGAGTGTACCGTGACTAATTTGGCAATTCACATAAACTGCACTTTGGTACATTGATTCGCACTATTGATATAAAATGCGGTAGATATTTTACTCATAAAAAAGTATTTATCCGCATACTTTGTAATATTTATACGTTATTTTACCAAAAATATTAAAATTAAATTAGACAATTAGCAAATTCCTTCTAATTGCATTGTTTGGTATGTTTTAGTGATTTGAATTTTATTTACGATTATCAATCTTTTTGAGGGTATTTAGTTTTAACAAAACACCTTTATAATTTCAGTATTTACATATTCTTAAAACATTTAAATCAGTGTTTAAAAAAAAACAAAATACAAAAGTAAGCTGAACTTTCCTGGTATCGTGTTTTTGTAATCTTGGGGTGAAATAAGTTTAATTTCAAATATTTATTTACATTACTAACTTTATAAGATAACTGATATTTCTTTACAGAAATTATTACCGACAACAACATATATGGATAAGGTTATTTTTTAAGTGTATAGAAGCGTTTATGCTGAATGGACTTGTATAAAAAAGATCGTAACGTCTGGAATCAAGTAGTCGTGATCGAGAGAGCACAGTGAAACACGTCTGTGTTGCGGACGAAAAATGAAATACTTTACTTTGTTTATTTTTGGTAAGTTCATCTTTGTTTTATTTTTGCTTTTTACGGATCCTAATTGAGGTTATTTACCTTTCCGTTTTCTTATGTTGTTTACAAATATTATTTCCTTGCTATTCATCTCGTTAATTAACATTTGAGTCATGTCTTGTCTTTTATGTTCAAATAGTAATCTAAAATGAACATATATAAAGATTACTGTCTAAAGTCATAATTAGATTTTACGGAACGAGTACAGTTTACAAAATTAAGATCTTATAAACAAACTACTCAACAGGAAAGTGCAGATAAACATGTTTGGGACGACGTCATGATATACCATCGCCTTGATTTTTGTTAATTCAAGGAAGACAAAAATAATGCGCTGAATATAGAATTATTATTGCCTATTCTGAGTAAAAAATTGTGTCTCGAAAAAAAATATTTCATTTTTAAATATTTTTATTTCTATTACATTACGTATAGAATACGTATGACAGTTATATCTCGCAGAGCACCTAGCATTATAAGCTAACAAGGTAATCTCCCTCTAAGGTCAATAGTATAACAACGACCTCGCTCTTATAAGGTTTATTAAATAATTGGTATAAATAGAAGATTTTATTTTGAATTACACTCATAGAAAACTATGGATAGATGAATTGATATCGGTTTTTCGGACTAAGGTTATTGGATGACGCGTTCGGTAGGTAGTTTGCTTGCATTATTATCGTTACTTATATTAAACAGGAAATATTTGACTGTTTGGTTGTATTGAGCAGGCTCCAAAACTACTAAAGCGATTTGAAAAATTCTTTCATTGTTGGTAAGGTACAATAACCCCAAGTGCCATAGGAATATTTAGATTTTTTAAATCATCATCTTACTGGTCGGATTCCAGCGGTGCTAGTGGTGTCAGTGTCCTGCCGACCCGACAAGCAGGACCTGAAACAGTTGAAGGCGGAAGCGGCGCGCAAAAAGGCCTGCACCCAGGACTGTAGCAGCGCAAAATTTGAGCCCATCTGTGCTGGCAAGCAGGGCGAGAAGCCTAAGTCGTTTGGCAGCGAGTGCGTCATGAATAACTACAACTGCGAGCACAAAGACAGTAAGTATTAAAAGCCATTTGATTTATAGGACGCTCGGAAAATGCAAGCTTCTTTAACAATTGCGTGGTGATCCGAATGTCCATGGGCATCTGATCAATTAGCATTAGGCATAGCAGCATCCTATATAAAAATCAACCATGCTTTTTATACGTGATACTTTGCTTTGTTAAGACATGATGCCAAAATGACAACGAACTTTCTTCCAACAACAAAAGTTATTTTTATAAGTATATTCTAATCTGCGTGTTGTGGTCACATCGTGAGAATTTACTGCGTAGATGTCAAATTACTGATACTTAAAACACGAAGAGATAAGTGTTCAATTTACTCCCACACAGGCTTAAAAAGAGATCTAGACAGCCACTTAAGAAGTAATCATGTCAAGCATTATTATTAAATTCGGAGATGTCGTAATCTTTCCGGTTTTATCTAGATTTATGTGTCCCAAGTGTTTTTATCTAAGTTGTTATTTGAACTTGATTAACGTCGATAGTGATGGCTAAATATGGTAACTTATACTTAAATTGAGACATTATGGACGTCTTGGGTCGATGGACGATACTTATCGTGAGTTTCTGAGACTAAAATCTTTGTACAATCACCTATAACAAATAAACGGAGATTTCGGTCTCAGAAACGTACGGTTAGCAATTTCATGATAATGAGTTTTATTAATCAATATATTTTTGGAAAGTCTAGCCATAGGTTCCTGACACTGAAAGTCTGCGTTTAAAACATATAGTTACTCTTGTTTGGCAAAGATAATGACAGGGATGACGACGATTTTGGTATCGGTAGTCACCTATTGAGTAATTTTATGATTACTTTACCCTTAGAGTATATTTGTAAATCAAAGTACATTGAATCTCAGAGAACAAGTGCGTCAGCATGTATCGTGTCTGCGATATATTTTTTCTAATTTAACACTTTAAATTCATTCGCATTGTGTTGTGTGACCAGGAGAGCATGACAAATGACGTAATCGCCATGAGCCTCGCCTTTGTTAGTCGACCGGATTCTGAGTCACGGCTGCGTTCGGCTTTAACACTATAATTACCACATCCCCGTTAGACTGGTGTAGACAAAATGCAAAGTTTTATTCGCTTACTTACAACATGAAACATTAATATGTAGGTAAGGAACTAACCGTGGGTTTCTGATACCAAAATCTCTGTATAAAAATATCGTCATCCCTGTCACTTCTTTGACATAACAGAGATAACAATGTTTGAAACGGGTATTTTGGTATCAAAAGCTCGCGATAAGCAGTATTTTAAAGTAGGAAGAATAGGGTAACATATTTAAATTAAGACTATAAGATAGCTACCGTCTTAGTCACAAAAACACATTTACAAAATATGAGGTTCCTTTCATTCACTAGGAAAACAGCAGAGATGGAAACCAATGAAACACCTACATGATTTATGTTACTGTTTTTTAATAATACGATGAAACTTCTAGTTGTAAAGTTAGTTGTTTTATCTAGTGTAATAGTAATTAGTAGAGTAATTATTAGTTGTAATTTAATATTTTTTTTCTTTTTCCAGCATTGCATAAGATCAGCAAAGGTGAATGCCCTGGGTCGGATGGTATCCGCTTATCTTAAGAATACAACTTCTGTTTCAAGTTACAATCGTTGTTGTAACGCATAGCTACGCTCTCTAAACATTTATTTGCTTATTTTTTTTTATTTAGAGCTTTTATCAAAGTAACTGTGATGTAACTAAGCAATAAGAAATGTAATATTACAAATTTTAAAATTACTTATTCCATGAACTTTGACCAATGTATTTTCCTCGATCATACTAATAAAATTTTCAGATTGTGTTTTTTATTTTTACTTCTAGTGTACCTTATTAACAAAAACATTGTTAATGATAGAACTAATTTCTGTCCTGGTCCCTGTCCTACGATTGTAACATAAAATTGTTACATTGAAATACAATATCACTTGCTATCGTTTATAATTGTATTATTAATCTTGATAATATTATAAATGCGAATATTTAGATGGATGGATGTTTGTTTGAAGGTATCTCCAGAACTTCTGAACTAATCTTGATTAAATTTGACATACATATAGAACATAGTCTAGGAGAACACATAGGCTAATAATTATGATTTTTTTTAATACCACGCGGACGAAGTTGCGGGCGACCGCTAGTCGTATATATAATAAGTAGTTAAACCATTAGTTATTGATTCATTAATATGATATTGTAAACAGGTCATGTTTACATTGATTTGCTCAGCAAAAACATGTTTACTGTAAGTAAGTAGGGCATAAAGTAAACAACAAAATACTGCAGACTGTATGGCGCCCGCGATAATTGATTGAAATAACGATTTAAACTAATGTTAGTATTATCATTGCTCATTTAATTTTTCATACTAGAAATATGAATTTCAAAGTAACAGCCCTTAGGTGGGTGATAGTGGGAAAAAAAGAAGAGGGTTCACAAGATGAACAAGAATAAGAAGAACCAAGAGTTTGAAATTTATTTTCCTAGAAGCATACAAACAAGGAAGCGCTTCACTTGAAGTTACTTCACCATTCGTAAAAATTTGTAGAGTTATAGTTGCTTACCAGTTTTGTTTCTTGAGAAACTCAATATTTATATTTTTTTTAAATCCTGCGACATAGGGCGCTGTCATTAACAAGCATCTTTGTTTTATGCAACGACTGCAACTTATAGCTTTGTTATAAAACTTACTCCGCTAGCACAGCGACCTAAAGTTAGTATTGGCCTTCAACACAAGAGATCGCCAGCGTCGCCTGACCTGTGTCATCATGCCAGTCGACTGCTTGGAGACATCGCTGGTACATTTCCATACCACGGCCTCTCCTGAGGTATCTGTGCCGACCGACGGGTCGACGGCAAGTCGGCATTCCGTGATACCATGATACTCTGTCAAGTCTTCAGAGGCTTTAGCTTCCTGCTTGATGTTCAATCATATAAACAATAAAATCTGTGTAAAAATAATAGCTATGAAAATTGATTAAAGAATGCGTGTGGATCCATTTTATTGGAAGTGGAAGTGGACTTTCCGGATGAGAGGATGCATGGAAAGGTAAGATATTTTCTTTCTGTGTATCTTCTGCTCCGTCGATTTAAAGTAGGCAACGCATATGTAATTGCGTATGTCTATGGGCAACGGTCACTTCGCTATTTCAGCGATTTCAGGTGGCCGCTCGCTCGTTTATCGCCTTTTGATATAAAAAAATAAAATAAAACAACAAAGTGTTAATCAAAATTTATTGAAGTAAAAACCTTAACATAATATGTGAAAACAGGATATGTTTTATTGAGCGAATAAGAAAAAGTTTGAAGTGTACTTTGTACAATAAATAATATTTAACCTATACTACTTATATCTTAATACTACTGGTAAAGCATTGCCAACAATATTTGCAAATAATCGGTAATATTTTCTTTCTTAAGAGTACTTTTGAGCAATGCTTTCTAATTTTTTTCTTTAAATTTTAATATGTATTTTGTTGTTTATTTTTCTAATTATTTTTAATGGAAGCTGCTAAAACATATTTAAAAAAATCGATACATTGATTTGCAATATATTGTCAGACATTTTGGAAAAATTGCCACATAAATTACGGATTTTTAAAACTATGTTCATTTTTATTGAAAAAAAAAATAAAGATGATGAATTAAGTTTAATCATCAAATGTTTCTAGAATTATAATATTAAAGGCAATCACTTACTTCATAAAGAATGTAAGAACTTATTGACCATACATAAAGACCGCAGTTTAATAAAGGCGGAATAAGACTTTTAAAATTTTATAAACTAAAGAAATTACTTTTAACTTTCACAATAATACAATATTTTTAAAAGTTTGTTTTAGTTTAACGAAACCTAAATTAATTTTGACAAAATTTTCCTGTTGAATATAGTTCCACAAGGATCTTACGACAGTCGAAAAATATGTGAACTAACAATGTCATCTTGACAGCGTCATATTTTGACCAATAAGGAAGCGGCAGCTGCACGCGATAATGTTGCCATTTTATATTTTCAAAATTCAAGCAAATGTCACGTGTGACGCTTTAAAGTAAAGTTTTAATTGCTTTTACCAGGACCATGGGTATGATGAAGCTATCGTGCAAGCAATCTTTATTAATTTTAAGCATTGCTCATGCTTAATAAAATAAATTTACCTTGTACTTTTTTTAAACCTTAAGTTGTATTATTTGTGTGGATAATCAATTTAAAAAGTACGCACTAACTTGCTTACAAATTGTTGTATTTACCATTGGCGAATTTCGGTAGTTGCAAGGAAATTTTTGCTACTGGTAACACTAAAACTTATCACCCCTGTCAATGTCAAAAAACTGCCATAAGGTCCTTGTATCATTATAATGAAGGCGGTTAATTTCTATAAACTAAAATGAATGTTCTTTGGTTTATAATGAACATCTTTTTCTTAACATTCACCGAGACTGGTTATCGCGTAATCTGCAAAGAAAAGAATCCTTATTTATATGTGAAGCGAAAATATTATAAATTGAACGATAATATTTTGCTTTTTACGGAATCAGTGAACTTAGCTGTTAAATCTCTCACCAATACATTCGTCTTATAATTTATTAGAAGTTATTGATTCGTAAGAGAAATAATAATGACATGACCACACAATAACTTTAGAACAGATAAAACATAATTTGTGTGCATGTTATCGCAAAGGGATGTATTTATGTAACTAGGATAAACGAGAAGAAAGCTATTAATAGTAATATTATCGAAGCCACAAGCTATTTATAATTTATCGTAAATTAGTCGGTATTTTTGGAACGAGATATCTCCAGAGGAATATTATTAATATATTTAGTTGATAAAAATTAGTTATGTGTAAAATTATGTATGTATGTTCGTTAAATCGTTAAATCTGACTAATTTAGATTTAAATAATGGTACAAGCCAAGCCACTGGTCATGACTAGTCTTGACATTTTCTGTTACTAGGTAGACGATAATTAAGATTACAAAATTCATTACCTAATGTATAATAGGAGTACTAGGGACAGTGAGATAGTTTGGGAATAAGGCTGTATGATATTGGGGGTGGATTAAGTTAGTCAAATAAAGTGCGGGTAAGTAATTTTATTATAATTGTATCTACGGGATGTGAAGTGTTAACGGGGTCATCAGCAGTCGGCAATTGAATAGTAAATAATGGTTAGTTCGCTGTACTTACATGTACTTTCGCGGCAAGACACGGCCTCCAGTTCACAGAGGGTTGCAAAAGTTCGCGCGGTGCCAGCCGCGTCGAAAGCACATACGGGGCCTGCAGGGGGCGAAGCGCAGCGGCCCGCGCATAGTGGCGGTGGCACCCCCTCTCGTACGCGCCCGTGGATCACCTGTACTGGGCTCTGTACTTCTGCACTCTTCTCTGTGACATATCTTAGATCTGCTATGTGTGCAGGCCTCAGAAAAGGTATGCTGGCAGCTTCTGTTACACGCCACACTGAAAGTAAATTCATTTTTTAAATTCAAGGTAAGCATTCAACAATAATTACAAGGAGTAATAGAAAACAATTTCTTATATTACCTCTTACTTCTTACTAATAATATTGATGGATGGCCGTTTGTTTGAAGGAATCGCCGGATTTCGATTTGGCATACATAAAGAACATAGACTGGAAGAACATATAGCCTACTATGTATTTTTAAGTTCGCGCAGATGATGCCACGGGGGACAGCTGGTAATATTATGAATGCGAAAGTTTAGATGTATGGATGTTTGTTATTTTTAGGTATCTCTAGAATAACTTAATAAATTTCCCTGGAATTTGACATAGCTCATGAAGATTTGTACGTACACATGTATGTATCTACATATTATATACAATTAAACTGGTGCATAAACAACGTGATAATACTTGTTTTATTCCGTTATTGTTTTAACGATATACAATATCAACATGACATTTGATTTGACCTTATATAATATAAACCTTTATGTATTCTAAAGTTTTCCTGTGATCTCATCTACAAATTACGCTTTTCAGTTCAGTTCAATTGTAAACAAGAGAATATGAGAAGCTATTGATTTAAATCACAGATAAACAAATGTTGTCATCAATAAATATATCGATGACAACATAAGTATCTTAAAGATGTTCTGATGTGGTCAGAGTTCAAACTGGCTGATAATAATTTAATTAAAATGAATTGTTGATGTTATTCAACTGCAATCAAAAAAACATTTTTAATTTTTATTTTTATTCTTTAAATTAAGAAAACAAAATTGTAAACTGTCAGTATAAATTATTTGCGACGAATTGTTTTTTTCTGATTTTCTTGATATATTAACTTGAGAAAAATCAAATCTAATTCATTGATTCAAATTACATTTCGCAGCTCCTAAGTAAGTAATAAAATCAGGGAAGTACTAAGTTTGGTAGCATTAATTAGACTATAAAAAAGGTTGTAATATTGTCCGACCCTAAAAAGAAAGCCTAATTTTGATCGGAAAAACGCAAAATTAGTGGTAAGCGTGATCCAACGTATTATAAATATTTCAATATTTAAAATCTCGTTTTTATCTGAGTTGAAATTATTTATCCCTAATATGTTTAATTGTTATCATTTATTCTCTGTAGTGGTTTCCGGAAAGTTGGCGCAGATAGTGAGCGAACGTCCTCAATTGAATCATCAGGATATCCTCATATCAGTTAAGTTCTCACGCCCAATTAACTTGCTAATATTTGATCTAATAACAAGATAACGTCTTATGAATGTTAAGGTTTATGCCAGCTTAGGAAAGGAGGTATTGTATGAAATTTGATACGATTAAGAAGGAAAAAGCGAAGGATTTTTTTTCATACATCATCTTCTCCGTGACAAACAAGCCACATAAACCTTAATGTTTTGGTTTAATTTGTCGTCTACCCTACTTTGAAGAAACAAATTAAAATTAAAAATTTATCTATTTTTTTCATACATATGTAGGTATTAGAAATTATTGTACGTGTGGTCAGCTCATGTCCCCGCGGAGGAGATCGGAGCCTACCCAAGTTAGGGGTGGCTAGGCCATAGTCCACCACTGGTTAACTTAAGATATATGCAGGTTGCACCACATAAATTTTAGCCCGGTCCAGTCGACCGTTTAATAACTGTATTACTGACGCTCTCAAAGAAGAAAATCGAGACAATCTCGTGCGAAGACGTAAGAGCTAGGAGTTTAAATAGCAGTGCACATTGTGTGATTGGTTGGTCAACTCGTTTGCGACGATAACCTGCGGATCATTTTCTGTCGCAGCTGCGGCGGTTTCTTTGTTTAAGAGTACATTGACGCATGAGGCTTCTAACCCACAGCCATAAAAGTGATCCAAATATAATTATGATGTCTTGTATGGATTTAGTTTGTTCCAGTACCCTATTACCAAATATGCTTAGAGAGCAAACCTAAATGTAACGCGGAGCAAACTTGGAGGTCCATATTCTTTACGTGTTATTTCTTTCGCGTTATTTTTGGCTATAGTTTCGGTTTGTTTTGGCGACTGTACTAAAAGGGATCAGGCTTTTTGCACATTTTGCTACTCATCTAATTCCGTTCTTAGTAAACTTCGTGGAAAAAATATTAATTTCCTTAATATGTAAAGACATCTCAACTTTCAATTTATATAAAAGAAATTGCATAAATAATAAATTGTAATAACCAATTTACAACCGTTTAATTTTTTTAATATTCACCAAAGATTATGCAAAAAAAATATAGAATAGTTACATTTGCAAAGGGTTGCATTTCGGCGAGTTTTTTACAAATTAAGATTTCTTATATTGCTGTTACTTCTGAGCGCTTGTTATGTTCCATTTTTAGAATAGGACTTGAACAGATAAGGTCTGAGACGTCAAACAGTCTCGCAGTTACTTCGATGTGATTGGCGATAAGTTCAATGTCTTACGATATCGTAGAACTCCACTGTCGTGAAATATGTATCAAAACATATAGCCATCCTTTACATTCTCTCTGACAAAACAGAGACAACAATATTTATGAATACAACCTCAGTTAAAGATGTTACAAAACAAGAATTATTCAAGTGGCTTAATGTAAATATTAACCAATAAAATTTTATTTACTCGTTTCTTAAATTACAATATAAAGTCACCTAGTAACAATACAAATCAATAAAAAAAATTGGAGCCAATTCAATGCCAACATATAAACAAACAATCAAATCTTTCCTCTTTATAATATTATAGTACAGATAGTATAAATAAACGCGTAGTCATAGAACCGACAATAAAAACTTGCTAAATATATCGGTTTAAACAATTTTGTTAATATTTTATTTCTTAGGAACCACCAAAGTAACAAACTAAAGATGATTTGATAAAGGTATCTACTAAACTATAAGAAGTGAATATTTTATATATTACTAGCTGTCTCCCGCGGTTCCGTTCGTGCGGAATTAAAAAAAAACTAATTTTATTGCCTCTGTGTTCTCACAATGTGTTCTATATGTATGCTAAAGTTCATCGAGATCCGTTCAGCAGTTTTAGAGATACCTTCAAACAAATCCATCGATCCATGTAAACACTCGGATTTATATATAAGTAAGATGTAGTTTATAACATGTAATTACCTGCCTTAGTAACCTTAAACATTTTATACTTTCCTTTTATTTCATTTGATTACAATATAAATATATTAATAAAATACTCACCCGTAGTAAGTAACACGCACAACAAAATCTTATCGCTTATCATTTCCACTTAATTGTGGCCAAAGAACAGGTTAGCACAAAGATTTTTTATTGTTTATTTTTTAAAATATTTGGCACGCGATCGTTTGGCTAATTAGTAATTATTGGGATATGTTGATTGGAATAGAGTTGGCGCTCCACTGCACCAGTGAGAGAGCGCTTGAGGTTTGAACAGCGGGGGATGGGGTGGGGAGGGTGGAGGGGGAGGAGGGAGGTGATAACCTCTGTCTCTCCGGAGGACGTGCTGATAACAGCTTTGCATTTCAAATGCGAGCTCGCAGACTTTTGAAAACTTCGTAAACTCTCATAATCTCTTAACATAAAAATCGTAAACGATTTATTCCCCTCGGCAATGTTAGACAGGTTCCTTCGAGGCAAGGCCAATCTACAACACCACCAAAACATAAACTTGTTTATATTACTTGTAATTGCATACTACGAAGCTTAAAAATCAAGTTGAGTCATTTTCATTGATTTTTTGACCTTTGTAATGTCTTTTTCTCTGACAAGGAAATAATTGACCTTTTGCAGGTCAGTCTCTATATATTATTATTCCATGACATTTATAATTTTAAGTCATTTTTAAATGAAGGTTTCCGTTGTGTTCCTTGGAGATCCAGGAACCTTCTTCTATTGTACCCGAGTATAGTCACCGCGGGGGTTTTAGTGGATCAAATCCCACACAACCCTGTTTTCCTCCCTGAAGGCAGGGTAGGGTATCTTTGTAAGACTTATCTCCGACACTAAAAAAAAATGAAATGGAAAATGTAAAAAATGACATCGTAGTAATTCTAACGAAGCTTCGATTTGGATGAACAAAGCGATGGGTCACTATTTGTTCATTTCGCGTGAAGATGTCATCAAAATGTCAATGTTTACCCAAGCTTATTTATTTCCTCAGTTAAAATGACTTTTTTTGGAATTACCGAACTGTAAGGCCTGAAAATCCAAATTTATCCTCAAGATAACGTGTGATTAATATGTTTGAAAACTTTTTTTTACAGGGCAAGTCCAAAGAACCTGCAATAAGGAAATAACAGGAAAAATCGTATTTAATTACAGCGTATACGGACAGCAACATCAAAATACGTAATAAACTAGCCAGCAGAATGAGACAATTGCAGTTTATAAGCAAACTTGTAGTCAGGTCAGCTCAGTAGTGCGAAAATAATCAACTTGTGTAGACATTAAATATTATAAAGCAAAATGAATAAACTGTTTGCTGTTTTCCTTATCGGTGAGTATATTTTTAGGTTTCATTTTTGTAATACATTATGTTTTTTGCGTGGAATTAAATAAAACCACATATTTTTCAGAATATAGGGAAGTCTGCGCACTATCTTTGACTACAAACTGTTTATATACATTTTTCATCCCTTTATTAAATTAAGATTACGATGTAATTTCCAGCCTCCATGGCCAGTGAATCTATGGCCATGAGTCACAGATTACGGCGGCAGGCTGTCACATCAAGTACTACAGCTGCGCCCCCAACCGCAGCGGCTCAGCCTTCATCTGGGAATGGGTAAGCCCGCAAGTATTGATAATAAAAGTATTGTTATAATTAGGCTCCTGTCAAAATAATTATCAAACCTATCATCGCTTACGAAAATTAAATATTTAATTTCAGTAGGTGTTATGACAACAAAATCTAAATATTGTTTAATTTACTAAGAAAAATTACGTAATTGTATGTTTGTTCTTCTTCTGACATCTTCATTGACTCAATTAGTATCTAGCGATTTCATATAAAATTCAGAAAACATTTTTGCGGTTGATGTTCTCACCGTGAGTTTCCAAGACCGGAATCCCCGTTTCAAACATATTGTTATCTCTGTTTTGTCAAAGATAATGACAAGCATGGCGATATGTTTCATACAGAGACAGAGAGAGAGAAAACACTGTTTTCCGAAATACATTTTAAAATAATTCAGGATTTGATTGATCAGATTAACCGGCGAGTCCGTCCACGCGGAATTATCATATTTCTTTTAGCCTATGTGTTCTTCCAGACTATGTTCTACATCTATGCTAAATTTCAGCGAGATCCATGCAGCTGTTCTGGAGATACAATCTCAATATTATCACATATAATCAA
>NW_013531716.1:2030028-2120433 GCF_000836235.2 Papilio xuthus | reverse complement strand
TGGAACAGTGCCTTCTGGGTTGTCCGGTCACTCCGGAGTACAATCCTGTTTGCGGTTCCAACGGAGTCACTTACTCCAATCCTGGGAGATTGCTTTGTGCTCAAGCTTGCGGCGAAAGTGAGTACAGATAAAATATGATTTACACAAATGATTATTGAATTGCATTAAATATAGGTACAGTCAAATAATTGACATAAAGATTTTTTTAGTTGTTTGACGATCACAACTTTTGCTGTATTTTTTTAATGCTTTTTTTTAATTTATGTTTTAGATGTCAACCTACTCAGAACATCGCCCTGTCCGCGGACATAGAATATAATGATTAATGTCATATTATGTTAAGAAATAAAATAAGTTCCGAATTTCCTTGCATTTTTTTTAATTCAAATGAATGAGTGACTTTACTACTTGGCGTCGAAAATTAAGCAAAATTACGAGGCAAGCAGTCGACGGAAAATATATAAAAATATTACGTACTTCTGCATTCACAATTAATCCACCAATTATATAACTCCATTTTGATTTCTTTATATGCCCTTTGGTTGTCATTGTTATCCAGTTATCAGTCATGGCTTTTACCTTTACCGATTCAAATTCAACTTTCTGCCATTTAACTTTTTTTATTAACCGTGGGTTTCTGACATCAAAATCCCGGTTTAAAATAATCTCTGTTTTTTCAAAGATGAAAGACATGGATGACGATATATTTTATAAAGATATAGATTATGATATAGAGATTTAATGTCGGAGACCCACGGTTGGTAGTTTGAAGTCAAAAATATAAATTTTAGTCACCTCTATTATCAAAGTAATTAGGTTTTATGACAATAATACACCAAGTAATAAGTTTTCACAAGTATAATATGACTATGATACTCATTTATGTGATAACTATTTCATAATAAACATGCACTTGCAAATCATACCGTAAGTTTTCACTGTTGATTTCTATTCATTGATGAAAGAGTTCTACAAGAAAGATAGTGAAACCCCACTTTAAAACATGATTACATCAGTGACAATTGTAAAAATAAATACTATTCACACAAAATAAAAAAAATATTCCTGGATACTTAGATGTTAATTTTTATACATGTATCGCCAGTGTATGTCCCAGGCGAAGAGCTCGATACTACTACTTACAAGTAACATGTCTATAGTCAAACAGGTTGGTTCAGTGAGATTGCATTTTACTTATTGGTAAGTATTTTTAGACATTATTAGTTATAATCCTTTAGCGCGAATGACGTTCTTTCGTAACAAAGTTCAGTGTCAGAATGAAATAGTGAGGGGACACAAACTTCGACATTTTAGTAAGGCTAGCGTTGAGTCAGTGAAGGCTCATTTTCGGAATTTCTTCCTAACAGTTTTTAATTGATTTAAAAAATATGAGATATTTGTAACACAATAATAATAGACGTAGTTGTTAATCCTATAAAGTCAATAATCAATTTAAAGCCAATAGGATAAATCTCATATACTATAATTCTTAATGGCCAGGCATTAATAAGCGCCCTAAACACTTTTGCTTGTGTTCGGGTGTTTGCACACAGACTGAAGTCTATAACAATTTGATCGAGATATTCTATAGTATTTTTACGAACTGATAGAACATCTTCACATATAAACGATACTATACCCATTACAGTTATTTCCGTTACAGTCCATATGACAATATTATAAAAAGAAATAGAACATTTTCCCGACCAGACACAATAAAAACACGCCCATGTTGAAAACACAATAACCACAAAACAAGATGTCAACATCATAAATAGTTGGAAATTAAAATCATTGTTTAACATATGCATAATTTCACCTACTTTTATATATGCTATTGCTAATTTACGGATTTCAATTTTACGATCTTCAATACGTTTATTCAATTGTGAAACATTGATAAATGTACTTTTCTTAAAACTTTGATTATCTTTTTTTAAATAACTTAATAACTTATCATTTAATATCACCATTCTCTTTTTTAACATGTAAATGAAACGACATAATAATGTTATTTCTAAATTACGTTCAATATAAGCAAACAAAAGTATAAATTCTACAGTTTGTAAGTTTGACTCGTAATATACGTATAAAGTTAATTGCAAAATATGCAATGAAATAAAAAAAAATGTCAACTTTATTATTCCTGCTCTTGATTTGAGGTAAAAGTCTTTGGCGACATGGATACACAATGTTTTATCGATTTCTGCAAACCTCTTCAAGATTTGTAATAACGAATTGTTACAAGTAAAATATAAAAGTATTAACGTAACGTAATATTGTAGTAGAAATAATATCGGCGACAAAGCTGCGGTTATATTAAAATCAATTCCCATATCTGGAATTTTTACATTTAACAAGAAGTATAAAATACTAATCGTACAAACGATGACGCCGAAAATCTGTAATTTTTTTACATTTTTAATTGTTTTCGGAACATATCTGAAAATACAAAACACGTTCTCGAAAATTAGTAACACTTTAACTGATTTAATTATATTCTCAATTTTGTATCGATCAGGTCTATTAGACATTTTCAAGTAAGTCAAATTGATGTCTATTATTTGAAGTTTAGTTACACGAACTAATAGTTCTTGTTGCAATAGACTCGTGGAACTCAGTAAATGTAACTGACTAACAACTGAAACTTCTAGTGAACTAATCCATTAACTTTATCGCAATTAAATTAATTGTTGTTTGCAAACTAAAAAATAACACGTCACATTTATCGAATGCTAACAGATGACCATGCGAAACTTAATTATTATAGAAAATGAATTGGAAATTCCATTATAAAAAGGTCTGATTTATCATCATCAGCTCGCTATAAGTCCCCACCGAGGGAGATTAAGGATGATTAGGCCATAATCAACCACGCTGGTCAAGTACGGGTTGGCTGAGTCTGATTTATACACACTAGTGAGTAATAATACACCAAATTAAGCAGCCACAAAAGGTTTGTACTAAAATCACAAATTTATAGAGACTTTTTCGTTCAAAATAAACTTTTTATGTTAATTGTTTTTGTAAAAAAAAATTTTTTAATCAATTAATCTGAGTCACTTTAAGTAACATTTTTAATAGTCTTACTAATAATATAAATGCGGATGTTTCGATAGATGTTTGAGAGAACACATCTACGATTATTGAACGGCTGTATGGATCTAGCTGAAATCTATATATAAAAGAAAGTCGTGTTAGTTACACTATTTATGACTCAAGAACGGCTTTACGGCTATAGTTGAAAATTGGTGAGGAGGTAGCTTAAAGCCAGGAGACGAACATTTTTTTTTATATCAAAAGGTGGCAAACGAGCGAGCGCCCACCTGAAATCGCTGAAATAGCGAAGTGACCGTTGCGTTGCCTGCCTTAAAACGAACATAGTACTATTTATTCTTTTTTTTCGAATTTATGCCTTGAAGAGCTGCTTTTTATTTAACTTATCTATATATTAAATTTTTATATGTCCTCGCAAACGGAGTCGCGGGTCAGCGAGTTTAGTATAAATGTAGAGCATAGTCTGGAAAAATACATAGGCTACTAATTATTTTTTTTTGCATTCCGTGTATACATAAATTAGGCTTATTAGATAGGTATTTAGATCCTCGAACCCCACAAAGATTTTGTACCACAAGCCACACTCTCTGTATATCTAATACGTTTATGACAATTGAATGTCAAAAATGTAATTAGTATAATGTAAAGTTTATTACTTAAATATAATTACGATTGATATAAAACTGCCTTATCGTGATATTGACAACCATTTATTTAGAACAGTATATTGTTTTCTATGTACTAATACATTTGAATTCGTCAGGAATAGTTGTTTTACAAGAATATTTGGTAATACGAATCTTAAAACAAAATGGAACTTAAGAAGCAAACAAATTTTGACAACACGAGGTCTCTCGTTGTAAAAAGCATGAAGCCTTTGTTATGTATTGAGTATTGTTATGGTATATTCAGATGTGGGCTGACTGAAGGATGTTCATATGCTCTTGACTTAAGAATGAAAATACTCGGAATAGCTATCACTATGATATGGGTAACAGTTTATTTTGGGTCCATTGCATTCCCATTTGAACGTGATGAACAGATATTACGATTGGAGGATAAAATTATTTTTATGTTGATCGGCTTTTCTTACGCGAGCTCCTCAATAGTTTTTGTTTTGTTTCACAACCACAAATATCAGAAAGCTATAGAAATCCTTGCTGGTGTTGATATTGCACTTTTTGCAAATATAGATCGTAAAGTTTATAAAATGTCATTTAGACAATGCAAAATATTATTCGCTTTATTTATTTTTCATTGTATTATTTGGCTCGTTTTATCAAAGTATTGTACTGAAGGTTTTTACAGCTATGAATATTTATTATTTATTTTAATTAATTTCGAAAGGAAAATTGAAATGCTCGTCTTTTGTCAATTTCTTTATATACTTAAACAAAGATTATTGTTAATTAAAAATTACTTGAATATAATATCATTTCATCGAAATTATGACAATTTTACGGTAAATATTAAAAATCGGATTGATTTTAATTTTATTGGACATATTTCTAGTACTAATTATAAAATACGTGATCTAGCACATGTATATACTAAAATAGGAAAGATATTTATGTTAATTAATGAAATTTTCAATTACTACATAATGACGACTCTGGCCACGGCGTTTATAACAATCATAATAGTCGTTTGGTCTCTTCTAAACGAATATAAATTTTACAAAACCTACATAATAGAGTCAATACCGACGGTGTTTTATATTTTTCTGGAATTATCATCGATAATTTTGTTATCATGTTACTGTGAAAATATTATTGCAGCAAGAAACGAACTGAACAAATTGCTATTAAATATCACAACGCAAGAAAACCTTCCATTACAAATGATATATCAATCAAATATGTTTGTAAAATTGACAGAGATATGGCATTTATCAATTAATGGATTTCACATGTTCGATATTAATTTACAACTAATTCTTAAATTTATAAGTATTTGCACTTCATACTTAATTGTAGTAATTCAAGTTTATCGTTTAATATAACAAATGTATATTCCTAGATACTTTTTTCAATAATGTTTTCAGAATTAATACTTTGTTATAGGGTTCCGTACCTTGAAAGGAAAAGACCAGAATCCTTATAGGATCCGTTTGTCAAGGCCCTATTTTTAGAGTTACGTCACTACTAACCTGCTACTCGTTTGATTGCAAATATATTTCTAATACCTAACTGAATTATATGTTTTATTAATGTGTTTAGTGTGATATAATTAAATGGGTTTAAATCTTGAGTATATACATCGTTTAATTTCTGCTCCTTATTTTTTTATATGATATGGTCGTAAACGAACAGGCGGTCACTTAAATATACTGAAAAAGCGAAGCCACAACACGACAGCCGACATCCGCCGACAACCGTCAGCTTGTGCTACTCGACAGGTTTTGTTTTATTTATCTCTCCGTCTGCATAATAAGTAGAATAAATACTATATTAATAACTTTGCAAAATTGAATGCAAATTGAATTGCAGTAGAACCGTTTAGGCTACGGAAGTCGCAATGTAAAGGACACAATATGTTATTATTACATATTTACAGTTAGGAAGAAAATCCGACGCTGTGCCGGTGTATCGGCGCAACACTAGCTTTATTAAAATATCAACGCTTATGTCTCCACACTAATCAATCTGACACTTGACTTGGTAACGAAAGCGCGCCATTCGCACTAAATGATTCCAACTAATAATGCCTAAAATTACATATGTATACACTTGTATGACAAAAACAACACCCTATATTAAGTATACAACAATGTTGAAATACTAAAATCAATACTGTTCAAGTATATGCTTTTCAAAACCAATCAATTAACGGATAACATCAAACACCGATATTATGAATTATTAAACAATAAAAGAAAGACTTTTATCTTGATAATTTGAATATATTAAAGTAGTTGTTTTCATTTGATGTCAAACCATATTTGAAGTAACCGTTGGAAAATTATTAAACATTTTTACAAAAACAAAAAAATGAAAATAAAACAACATTCAACTATTGATTCTGTCAGTACATGTATAATACAATGCATGAGATCTTTGATATTTATTGAATATGTTTACGGTATATTTAGATGTCGCTTGAGTGGTCGATTGACAGATGCTATTGATTTGCGAATGAAATTCATCAGCGTAATTGTTACGTCATTATGGCTAACAATTTACTTTTTAGAAGTCATACCATACCTTGGAGGACTATTTAAGGAAGCAGTCGCAACACTACAATGCTTGAGTTGGATGATAACTGGATTTCAATATGCAGGAACGATTATATTATTAGTTTTTTGGCAATCAGAGAAAAATCGAAATGTTATTGAAATGTTTGCTAGCATTGATATTTCGTTACACGCAGGCATGAATCACAATTTTTACAGCATGTCATTATATGAATGTAAGAAATTATTAATTATATTTATACTCTTTTGTGTCTTATTAATCGCTATATTTATTTATTTCATTATAAAAAGTCACCTTGTAGGAAATATAGCACTTCTTATTGTTTATTTCGAAAACAAAATTGAAATAATTGTGTTCTGCCAATTTTTGTCTATGATAAAACAAAGATTGTTTTTAATTAATGATTATTTAAATAAGATTACATTGAATCGAACACATAGAATTTTTGTGCAAAAATCGGAACGTAATGTGGATGTCAATTTTATTGGACATATTTCCAATGATAATTTTAAAATTCGTGATTTAGTTTTTTTGTACTGCAAAATAGGAAAGCTGTATAATTTAATTAATAATATTTTTAATTATTTAATGTTTTCAACACTGGCCAATGCTTTTTATATTATCATAATAAACACATGGATCTCTTTATACTATTCAAAATTAAGTCATAACTTTTTAGTTTCACTTCCAATGTTGTTCAGTATCTTATTCGAATTACTTTTTGTAAATATTATTGTATATTATTGTGAAAATATAATAGCTGCCAGAAATGAGATAACAAATTCTCTGCACGAAATCACCAACAATAAATATTTACCGGTATATATGAGAAAGCAAGCGGAAGTCTTTTTGGATTTAATCAAGGTGTGGCCCATGTCACTTTACGTTTTTAATATGTTTGATGTGAACTTTAAATTAGTTCTAAAATTTATAAGCATTTGTACCACCTATGTTATTGTTGTAATTCAAATTAATGATCTTATATAATTTAATTTGGTAATTAATAAACGTAAAGTACATACACACTTTTATAACTGTCAGTACGCTTTCTTGCACATCTCGCTTTAAACGTGGTATTCCACTGATGAAACATATGTCCAAGAACGTAATATCAAACCTCTCAATTTGTTGTTTACTGTTTTTGTGTAGTTCCTCTTACAGTGGAAATCCCCAATATATAAGTTAACTAATTAAAAAAAAAATGATTTGCCTAAACAAATTATATTATTTGCAGTATTAGGAGACTCACTAATTGTAGGTTTGGTTTGGGTTGTTTTATTACATTAAGAAAATTTGTTTGTTAAATTTTTTGATACTTTGGTAAGGGTATGATTCCACTGTCGCGACATTAATATAGTAGTGCTTTTTCTAAAGTAATTAAAGAATGACAATATATTTATACAAAAGACAATGCAATGGTATTCGTAACGATGACGATTTTTAAAATTTCGATTTCATTCATTGTTCGACGAAACTTGAAATTTTCGATTTAAAATTGTCAAGTTTTGTCAGTAGTGAATAAAAAAAACGAACCTTCATTAACGTTTAGTTCGATACATTTTTACGAATTATAGGAAAGTAATTCGTCTCAAAGTTATTACATACCGTATTGATTATTCAGTACAGATAATATCAAAATGTATTACATAAAAATAATTATATTTAATGAAAAGTTTCTTATCTTTGTACTAGAAAGAAATTAAAATAGACATAATGTCGTATTTGATGTCATATTCGTTTCAAACACGTTGATGAACAGATATTTTGTTACACATTTGTTACTTAAAATTTTTCCAAAATGAATACTAAGCAACAATCTACTGTTGACATAATAAGTGCTTCTATTATAAATTGTATGAAACCGCTGTTGTACGTTGAATATTGTTATGGGTTATTTAGATATCGTTTGGGCGAACGATCTTCAGATGCAATTGATTTGCGAATGAAATTAATTAGTATAGCCATAACCTCAACATGGATAATTACATTTTTCTGCGTTGTTTTTTATGATCAAATAGTGTTTACTAATGTGGTCATGGTAGCAGATTATTTGATCTCCTTTTTGATTACGGTTGGATACGCATTTTCTACGATTTTATTAGTTTTGTGGCAAACTCAATATAATAAAAAGGTAATTGAAATGTTCGCCTGTATTGATATTTCTCTCCATGCAAGTATTGACCAAAATGTTTACAAGATGTCATTTCGTCAGTGCAAAATATTATTTACAATATATATATTATTCTGTTTAATTTGTATCGCTATTTATGCTTATTTTTCATCAAATGATAACAGAATTGAATATTTATTATTTTCTTTAATTTATTTCGAAAGAAAAATTGAATTATGTGTGTTTTGTCTATTTTTATATATGCTTAAACAGAGATTGTTGTTGATCAAAAATTATTTAAATAAGTTAACAGATGTTGGAATGTTGAGACATAATAAAGTTAAGAAATTGGACGTCGACTTTATTGGACAAATTTGTAACGAAAATTACAGATTACGTGACTTAACATCTGTGTATTGCAAAGTTGGAAAAACTTGTATGTTAATAAATAAAATTTATAATAATTTAATTATAATGACGTTGGCTACTGCATTTATATTTATTATAGTAATTTCATGGACCATCTTATATAGTCATAAGTTTAATAATAATTTTATAGTTTCATTATCAATGTTGTTTTATCTTGGTACTGAATTTATATCGATAATATTTATGACATATTATTGTGAAAATATTACTATAGTACGTAATAAATTAATATGTATATTATATGAAATGAATCGTGGCGATCTACCAATAAATATGAGAAAACAAGTAAATGTTTTTGTGAAAATAACAAATGTATGGCGTTTATCAATTAATGTATTCAATATGTTGGATGTTAATTTAAGTTTAGTACTTAAATTTGTAAGTATTTGTACTTCTTACTTAATTGTAATAATTCAAATTAATCGTTTAATTTAGTTAGTGTGTTTAAAAAACGCTTGATTTATGTAAACTCATATTATGACTTTAAACACATTTGTAACATTATTTTTTCACGTAATAAATTGTGTGTTCTGAAAATATGCGATTTAATTTTTTTTATGAAATTAACTAATTACTTATACTAAAATACGTTTTTCCAAAATCCAATATTAATGCACTGATAAGTAACTCTGGACATATTTAATTTTTTTTAATTTAGTTACTTTTATCTGGCGACAGGTGCAGTTTTTATGTCTATCGTTCTGCAACGAACATTAAATTAATTATTAATAGGATAGGAAGTGGACGTGGTCTTTCCGGATGAGAGGATGCGTGGAAAGGGAAAATATAGGACGACGCATATGCAATTGCGTATGTCTATGGGCAGCGCTCGCTTCGCTGTTTCAGCGATTTCAGGTGAACGCTCGCTGTTTGCCACCTTATGATATAAAAAAATATATATATTTTCATAGATTATTTATTAAATATATTTGCTACAGAAAATGTGTAACTTGAATAACCACAATCAAATATGATGCACATAAACTTATAACTTTAAATATACTTTGCAAATCTGTACTAAACATGTCATAAACGTAAATTCGAAGTGGCCAAATTTTTAACGTTTCCATAAATACTTTTGCTTGCACCCTCATATATTTCGGTAGGTCATAATCCATAACAATTTCGTTAATTAAAAGTATCGTTTTTTCTTTAGCACGTAGTAGTTTGTCACAATTTAAAGACAACACTACCATCGCAACTATTTGGGTATAGCTCCAAACCATTATTCTTAATAAATATCTATATGTTTTGTTCGATTGAAAAGAGTACAACGATGTCCAAAACGTAATTATTATAAATGAAAATGAAGCAACGAAAGTTGTTAATATCAGTGAATTAAATGTCCTGTTTATTATTTCACATATTTTGCCAATTTTATAATACGTTACTGTCAAATCAAGAATTTTCATATTATCATCTGAAGCACGTCCAATAAAGTTAACACAATCATCAATAACATAAACGTTATTATAAGAATTAAGTTTAAAAGTTTTCATGTAATGTTGTTGCGTTATAAATCTAGTAAAATATCTGTTTATTATTACCACACGTTTTCGAAGCATTCCAATTAAAATATAAAAGAACAAAACTTCTAATTCAATTTCAAAATATATAATGACAGATAAAAAATATTCTATCTTAAGTTCTACTTCATTAAATGTATCGAAAATCGTCAGAGAAATGTACGAAACACTGAGCACGGATAAAAGTATTATAGTCTCCACTCGCGACTTCTTATAGAAATCATCATCCATGTTAACACGTAAAGAACAATCGATATCATGTAGTAAGGTGATTAAGTTAACAAAATCATGATTCTCGACAAATAATTGCATAATTATTGTTACTGTATATTGTAAGAAAATCAATAAACTTGGTGCAACTTCAGCAAACCTAGTAATATTGCTATCAGTAATGAAATCAGTAGTCAACATTGCACAGAATATGGCAATAAATAAATATATTAAAACTCCAATAATTCGCATTCTTCGATTAGCTGGTAAACACATTTCTCCGTCGACGCGAAAACGGAAAATTCCATAACATCTTTCTAATAAGATTATAGGTTTGATAGTAGACAGTTCACGGTTCTTGGTATTCGATGATGTTAACACATTCATATTATTATTTTCTTGTTCTGCTCGACACTTTTGATATATGTTCTGTCGTTAAGCTATTGCTATTGACATTTGACAGGAACGTAGAAATTTATGTCTTTATATGTTAGTTACTTTAATATATAGAACATAAGATATTTATCTATATAATTCCGACCATTATGTTTATAGAAATTGTTCATTTATGCATAACGCGTTTATATTTTAATATACACTAATGTATAGCAAAGTAACGCGTTAATAAATATTAAAAGGTGAATATACACTAGAGCATTTTCTCCAGCATTTGTATGTAATATAACGTTCTTACGAATTGTATAATATAGGTTCGTTGTCGTCGTTGCGGTTCGTTGTTCTGTTATAATCAAATGCTCTAGTCTGTACTCACCTTAATGTGAATAAGTAACATAACATAAACGAAATGTAACAAAATTATCTAATTCAGAAAAGATGTAATATAAATGATAAAAGGACAATAATTATGATAAATATATAGTGAAAATATCTTAATTTTATTGTAATTGACCATAAAATTCTCTTACATTGTTAATAAAATCAATCTATCAGATGGTAAACTCCGAAACAATTTATTTACATTATTCAATATTTCTTCGATACCATATTTAACAATTGGATCGCCAAATTCTTCAGCAACCATAAGCCAATTTTTATTCATAAAATCTAGAACCATTTTACCTGAAAGTTAAATAATTTTCTTATATCTTTAACACGTTTTGACAAGTTGCACGAATCAAGCTAATACAACAATCCACAGTACGTTCCTACTGTTGAAACAGCATTATAAAACTATATCGCTATCTCTATTTTTCTCTACAAGAAAGACAGGATAAAAAAATGTTAGTCGTGTAAATCTCTCGGCAATAGAAGCCCATGTTTAGGTTAAAAGAGAAAAATATAGTACTTACTCAAAACAGGGTTTCCTTTGAAGATGTTTGTAAAATTGTAGGAAACTTGTTCTTTAAATGTGTGCGTTGATTTGATTTTACTTATTTCTATATGCTCGCGACCATTACTGGCTAGTTTTGGAATTAATTGAATACTTGTTTTCATTTCTATACGACCTAGAAAATATTTCATTACATTTAATGACAATGGACTATTTAAATTTTCTTACAGTATATAAGTTTAATTATAACTATAGTAAATTTAACAAAAAATTATTAGCTATAATTATCTAATTTTTTTTTATTTATATAATTTGATTAATTACACATAAATATGTTAAATATAAATAAGAAAAGAATTTACAATAACAATTTTAATGTACATTTATCTACATGTAATGTCTTTAATATAATTCTACTAGCTGTCGCCCGCGACTCCGTCCACGCGAGATTCAAAAAAGATGTTGGTCGATTCTCAGACCTACACAATATGCTCACAAAATTTCATGTGAATCAGTCAAGCCGTTTCGGAGGAGTATGGGAACGAAAATTATGACACGAGAATTTTATATATAAGATATAAATAATATAACCAAAGTCTGTAGAAAAAGTTTGATGAATTTTCTTTAAAACATAGATATGAATAGTTTGAGTAGCGGTTGCCCGCGACTCAGCCCGCAAGAAATTGAAAAAAGAAAAAAAAATAGTAGCCTATGGTTTCTTTCAGACTATGTTCTATATGTATGTCGTTCTAAAGATACCTTCAAACAAACATCCATCCATCCATCTAAAGAATCGCATTTATAATATTAGTCTTCATATATTAGTGAACTTATACTTACTACACTTGATGGTAGAATCTCCCTCTCCATTTACGGGAAATATGAGCATTCTTCCGGAAGACTTGTATCTACCTTGGATAGTAAGATTGCAATGAGACGTCAACTCATAGTTATTTCCAATATTCCTGAAATGAAATCGACGCTTCAATACAAAAACATTTTTTTTATTTCCATTTATGACTAACTTTTATGTATTAGATATCGCCCGCGAACATAAAAAAAACTTAGTAAGTACTCATGTGTTTTTCCAGACTATGTTCTACATCTATGCCAAATTTCATCGAGATCCATGCAGCCGTTCCGGAGATACCTTCAAACAAACATACATCCATCCATCTATCTAAACATTCGCATTTTTAATATTAGATTGAAGAATAAGATTGCTGTTGATTAATATAGACTTTCTACTTTACAAAAAAAACTAAATATTTTACAAAAAAAAAATATTTTTACTTACCTTACAGAATCGAAAATACAACTCTTAAATCCTGTTGCGTTGCCATTTACGAATTTAATTTGTAATCCACTGGGCAAATTGAATTGCAAGTTTTCAAATTCAAATGGATCTAGACATTTTATTCCCAGCTCCGGAATACCATTAAGGAAAACTTCAAGGACCGATTGTAAGAACTCTTTTAAGCATTCTGGCGAATCGCCACTGCAGGATTTTATAAAACCATCTGTAACAAAAAAAAGCTATTGAAGCCTACCCGACATCCTATGCAAAAAATAACCCCAAAAATATAAATAATGATATATTTGGCAAGGTGGTTGGTTTTGATATGTTTTTCATAAAATCTCTATTACGTGTACTTTCTTGTATGAGGATAAGGTTAAAAGTAATTCATATTTGAATTTATAATCTATAAAATACATAAAAACTAAAATTATGTTATTTAAAAATACTTACTAAAAGTTTCGCTACCCGCTTTTTTCATAACTAGCAATAATACAACTGTTGACAGTATGATATTTAAATTAAAATACATTTTGTAATAGAGATATATATTCTAGACGTCAGAAACACAATTGAAGGTAAATTATAAAATTGCATAAATTTATACATCATGTCATTACGGATAATAAGTAAAATTAACGAGTATCGTATTAAATTTTAAAATATTGTCCTAATTATATTAATCAGATAACATTTTAGGAAATGCTTTAGCTAACGTGGTCATTTACAGATGGCATAAAATGATTTTGAGAAACTAACTGTCGCCCGCTACTCCGTTGGCGCGAAATTAACAAAAAAAATGTAGTCCATGTGTTCTATGCCAAATTACCATGGTCCATGCAGTCGTTCTGTAAATACCTACTAACAAACATCCATCCATTCATATAAATATTCTCATTTATATATTATTAAGATAAATAAATACTGTACTTTAGGACTTGTTTCCGATATTGTATTTCTCTACCAATTTTATAATTTGTACAAGGACGAAGATTTTTTGTGCGTAACATTTTCAAAGGACTTTAGTAATTACATACCTAATATTCATAATATCACCAACCACTCTCGTTATTACAGCCCCTATTAAAGTAACCTCAATGTCATTCTATCGACAATAGGTAATAATGGACTATAGATGATTTATTGACTTGAATAAGCACTATAGGTAATAAATTCAAGGGTGACTTAATCCAATATAATGGATAAAACTCATACTATTTACGTTGAAAACAATTTTATTGCTAGCACAAATAAAGAATACTATTTTTAAGTCCGAAATAACAACATAAGTATCACAGGCAAAATTAATAAACACCGAGAAAACTATAAGTAACTAAAGTCCTTTAGATAATCCTTAATAATAAAACCTGTATATGGTCTTTATCTCGGATATATTTTCTTTACTTTTGGTATAGTTCTTTTCATATATCTTGGCGGTCCATGGTCTTGGGCACGCTGGGTTTTTCGCCACATCCTACACCTACAATTGTGTTCTGCGACACGTGAAGTTAAGAGCCATATATCTGATAACTATTGTAGCCATTGCTATAAAAATATACCCAGGTACAAACAATGACATTAGTCATATAATCAATAGGATACTGAGTCAATGCCTTGTTAAATTACGGATATAGTACAAGGCTAGATTTGATACCTGACTAATACTACATATAGAGAAAAAGTTTAAACGAAGTTAGTACGTAAAATGATTCTCTTACAATTTTTTATTGGATTCAGTAATCAATAAATGTTAATTACATGTAGTCGTGTTCCTCAAAACACGAAATCCGGACGTAAATCCAATACTTGGTATCGAACAAGGATTTGGAAATAACTTTTATATCTCATTGCAATGATTTATTTTATTTTCAATAGATACATAAAATCATCTTTCGGACTGATACATCTATCATTAATTAGTTCTGACAAACACAATCACTAATGACTTACATTCTAATAAATCAAACTGTAAATGGGCCGAAAAATTTGCTGTGTAATAGCCAAACGGTGTAGTGGATAACTAACCGCAACATTACAACTTACCAGTTGCGGTCAGGGAAGTACAAAACATCAGATAATTAAAATATATCTTTTAAGCATAATGACACAATATACGTACACATATTTTTTATTTAACTTGCCGGATTGAGGTCATCAGTGTCTTTACTTTTTTTTAAACCTAAAATTTTGTTGAACGCTGCGGACTTGTACGATATTCCGAGCGGCTAAAATATATGGCAACATATATACCTATTACTGTAGTCGTTTAGTTATGCCACATTTTTCATTATATTTTGTAGCAATTTCAAAATTCCGGACGTGTCTCATGTCATATTTGGCGTGTCACTGTTTATTTAGGGATTTTAAAATCAAACGTTTTTATTTGTATTTGGCATAATTTTAATTTCTTTAGATATCATAGTTTTTAATAAATAACATAAAGCTAAACTAAAATACAGAATACATTACAATAGTATTATTTTAATCATTCTTTAAAGCGAACATCGAAGTCATATTCATTAGGTTCTGGTGTGGGTACATTGAAAACATTATTTAAAATATCTTGTGATATCGTGATAGTAGTGTGAGGTGGTTTGGTTGCCGGTCTGAATATATTTCCGTCAATGTTGCTCGTCCAAGATGGTTGATCTACCGAGTTAAAGAAATCGTCTCCATTCGGTGGTGGAGTTGTAATTGGTTTTGGGCAAGGGCTTAATCGCTTTAATTCTACATCTGAAACAAATTAAATTGAAATTTAGTATTAATCTTCCTTCCTAAGTAAAGTAGGGGGGCGGGGGGAATAGGAAGTGGATTTGACAAGAGTGCACGTGACCGTGACCTTTGCTCATTTTTCACCATGTTTAAAAAAAAAGTTAATAAGAACTTACCAATGCCACAATACTTTGCACATTCCAATTTACCGATATTCTGATATGTTACATTGTTGGTGCCGCAAACAGGATTGTACTCAGGTGTTGTGGGACAAGATGCTATGCAACGACGTTGAGAGTCTGATTCAGTTGTAGTGGTAGGGTATATAGTAGTCTCGGTTGTAGTACATGGCAGTTTACGATACAGTTTAACATCTAAAAATAAAAATATAATTAACGAAAATAAACAACTAAAATCTAATATATTACTAAAATGATGGCTTATATATTGTAATACATTGTTGATCAAAGTTTAAGTGTTTCATGCAAACCAAAATATTAGAATATTTATCAACGTAGTCTATTTTTTTAGTTTTTTTACGTGTAAATTAAAGTATTTATAGCACATAAAGCTACCTTATTTACTAATTACTTGGCAGTATTAATAAATAGCTATGATTTTTTTTTTATTTAACATTATGTATTTCGGCATCTCTACAATACTTACCAAGGCCACATAACCGAGCACATTCCAAATGTCCTATGTTGGAATAAGTAATTCTATTTGTGCCGCAAACAGGGTTGTATTCAGAAGTCGTGGGGCACCCTTTGATGCATTCATCGTAATTCTCTCTTGACGAAATTGTTGTCACCAGTCGCGGTAAATCTGTTGTAGATCTAGAATAAAAATTACACTTAAATATAAAAAAAATTGTAAATTCAACTGCATGGAAAATAGTTTTGACTAATGTTAAAAAAATACACAATTTAAAAGTATTTGTTTAAGACCACAATATATTCGAAGTGTATAATCCATTTTGAATTTTCAAGGACATAGTGTGCAAAACAAATATTATTTTTGTGTGTGTGTTTATGTTATTATGGGAGCTATTATTACCCATGATCAAATCCAAACGCATCATCATAAAATGTATTCATAAAAGGTTAATTGTTTTAAACCAATTTATAGGTATCGTAATTCTATGGAAATTTACATCATCGGCAATACACACTAAAAGTACATGCTGTTCGTAAGATATGGGATTCTTACTAAGATGCACCATGGTCACGGGCTGACTGACTTAATTATGGTAAGAATCCCGATTTTTAGCAGTATATTAGTAAAAACCTTGAAAGTTTGACATTGTATAAACTACTATTGACTAATAATTAATTAAATAATACTCCGGGAAAAAATACTATTCGTATAGCAACTTACATTACCCTCCTATTGGACAAATACCACTTAAAATTGTGATTGTAGATTGTAGATACCGCAAACTTATAATAATAATGAAAATAAAAAACTTTTTTACAATAGAAAAAAGATCAGAAGTTGGCCGTTTCGCTTTAAATTTAAATATTACAAAAACAATCAAACAATTAAACACGAATAATTAACACTCAGAGATTCCAATGAGGATAAATAAAAATAATGAAATATTTAATGCGCTGATTTAAAGACAATAACAGAGCCTACCAAAAGAAATTTTTACGGCGATAGTCAATTGTGCTAAGTACTATTTTTAACCGTACTAAGAACGTTTTTTCGTAAATAAAATCAAAGGAAAATACTATTTTTCAATTCTATTTACACAATACTTCCATTCGAATAATATTATTTTCCAAATAAAAATAGTGCAAGCCGCTACGAAAAACCTTTATTATTACGTTTTGATACATACCTAATAATAAAATCTTTCTCATAATAAACAATTTCCTTTGCAGCTTACCCTTAATCACGTTTCTAACCAAAATAGTATTTGAAATGTGTCCGGTTCGAAGTATGTTGTACCTTGTCAAAATAAATTAACATTAATTGAACAAAAGATCTACAATCATATTTCAGAATTTTAAACCATTTTAAAGTTTTATTAAATATTGAAGCAATATTAATTTAAATGGTTAATAAAAATAAAATAAAGTTAATTCAAGATCCTTGGGAATAACCGCTCTTTAACCGCAAGGCAGAAGTTATTTTTATGTCCAAAAAATATTGGTTATTCCAAAGAAACGCGGACGCATATTAACTTTTCGCTGAAATTAGTCTACAATACAAAAGCAACAAAATGTGTGTTTCACTATAAAATCACGAGCTCCGGTTAATCCTAAGATTTACAATCTATATCAAGTAATAGGTACTTTAAATGCACGGTGAATTTCGGTAAACAACCGGCTAACATTATGTTTCTAACATAAAGATTATGGAATTAGGATTATCATTATGGTTATAAGCTGCGCGAAATGTTTATTTTCACCCCAGAGTTACCTCCGGTAAAGTTCTTATACGAATAAACGAGAGTTTAACCACGATCCTACCTGATGTTAAGTAGTGGAGGAAAGCTGGCACTCGCTAGTTTAGAAAGTGACTATTTACCCTACTCTTGAAGGCCCTAAACTGCTTCTAAACGACCTTTAACAAATCTTAACCGTTTTAAAGATTAAATTTGTATCTTGTTATGTTTTTTTAAGTGGTGACAAACCGAACTTCTGCAATATATTATTTTGTTACGGTGTAACGTAATACTTTTGTAATTAGTAGCCAATGTTCTAGCTGTATCACACATTATAATTTGCAAGCTTCAATAGACCGAAAAATAAGATTTCTTTTAAATCGATAAGTAAATCGATATTCTAGTTGAGTACGATAAGCGATGAAACGTAAAAAGAACAAAAAATACCTAATAATTCTTTTATAAGTTAAATAGATTGACTTTTTTGTGGTCTGTACCTGTATAAATTGAAGCAAAAAAGTAATATAAATACTCACTTGGTGGTTATCTCGCGGTCTTCATTATCAGAGTCCGGGAACCAAATTCGATCTGGATTCCAATCTTTAGGATATTTGTGGCCTACTCCACTCTGACTATGATGATGTTCCAATCCACCAAAATTATTATTATTCCGCGTATCTGTGTAGTCTTCAAAGATTATTCTATCGTTATAATGATCACTGGTGTCATATCGATACCAACTTTTACCATCAGCATTGGAACTTAAAAATAATGATATGACTGTAACAAAAAAGAACAGGTTAAAAATAAAAAAAAACCTTCAACTTAGTCTTCATTTGTTTCTTTATTAGTCTTCTTTGTCAAGAGATTCCTTTAAATGATAAAGTTCATTACACAACCATATCACTAGTTGGTATCAGTCAACTCTCTCCTATTATGTTTTCCTAGTATTTGGTTGGTATTTAATACTGGGCCATACAATTAAATAAAATGTAAATGTATTGATTCTATTTCAAATCCTAAAAAGATGCATGTACGTATTATGGGAAACCAAAATTGTTGTTTGTTTGTTTGTTTTAGTTTTTTTTTTGACTTTAAATAACTTACTATATAGACTTTTGGTAAAATCGAATGGGAAAGGTTTTTTGAAGAAAAATCATATATTTGTAAACAGATTTTAATCAAATGATTATTTAATAATTAGGATAAAAGATAATGGATATTTAAGTCTGGTTATTCTTTCAATGTTTGTAAATAAGCGTATCTTTACCGGCTAAGGAAATACAGTGCGAAGTAGTTTGTTTTGTTTTGAAAAGAAATTAAATAAAAAGTATTTCTTTCCTTATTATGAAGACTAGTTGCAGGAACGATAGAATATTGGCACTTTTTATATTTTATATAGTTTGAAAAGTGTTACTGAAATTTTATAATATGTTTAGAATGACATCTATTCGTTTCGTTGCAAGGAAAAGCGAATGACGAAATAATAAAAATCTACGATTATTTTACTAAATTCTCACTAATCATTCATACATTATTTACAAATGTATACGTAGTAATATTTAACGTATTATCTTACAAATAAATGAAAAATATGTAAAAAGACACTTACCTAAAAATAAAACGACCTTATCCATAACTAGTAATCCGTGCCAATGCAACACTGACGTAATAAATATCCAAACAATTGTTTGTTCACTTAACTGCGGAGCGTCACAAGACTGTCAAAGATGGTGAATGAGTAACTAATATGATCTTACCCAAGTATATAAATTCCCCTCCTTTCGTCGTCTACTAACTAAACGTGTTCGGACCATTCAACATGACTCAGATCCTTTACTACGCCAGTGCATTGTTTCTGTAAATATCACGATAGGCTATTTAAAAATATGCAATTTTACCCACGAGTATAGTTGCGTAATTTTTTTTAATCATTATTTATTTTTACTTCTTTTTAACATTATAAATGCGAATGTTTAAATGGATGGATGGTTATTTGTTTGAAAGTATCCTCGGAACGGCTCAACGGAACTTGATGAAATTTGGCACAGATGTATAACATAGTCTGGAAGAACACATAGGCTACTTATACTGTACTTATATTTAGGTCACCAAAACCGACGGTAAAGTATTAGTGAGAACATTTTAATTTGTGGTCAAGCGCTAACTCATTCAACATAAAAAAATCTATATTTTATAGCTACTAGATATGTAAAGTTATTAAGACATTATCATGCCGGATTTAAATCGGAGTTCCCGGATTAGAAGGCAGTGTAATCAACTGTACAGTATGTTCTATACGTCCAGTCAGACAAGACATCAAGGATCTAATTAATATGTATTCCTAGTACAACTTCAATGATCCAAATCCGTGTAGGTCATCTAAATAACAATGTCATTTACCTTACCTTTACCTAAAACAAGTATATACTATAAGTAAATACTATTGAGTCATCAAACAATCCGGATACAATTTTTAAAAGAATTTTTTACTATTACATACATCCTTTACTCATTTCTATGAGCCAATTATTTACTAGAATTAATTCAGATTCAAGAATTCAGACTTTAGTAATTAGTAGATTGAATTTTTGATTTTTTAACTTTCATGTAAAACTAAATAAAACTCTTTTAACTAATTACTGAATTTCCATAGCCAATAGATGAAATTTGACATAGATGTAGAACTGTCTGGAAGAATATGCAACTTACTAAGTTTTTTATTAAAATCCTCGCGGACGGAGTCGCGCGCAAAAGCTATTTACATATAATTATATCTATTGATTACAAAATAAATTTGCCTCCTGTGAGGATTGAACTCACGACCCCTGGTTTACGAGACCAGTGCTCTACCACTGAGCTAAAGAGGCGCGTAATTTTTCAATGAAATCTAAGCATATTTTTTATGCAAGAATGCATATAATAAAACCTAAATTGATTTATTTGTACTCTGCACTTTTAATGATAAGATTTTTCAGATCATTAGAATCTTTTTTGTTAGCATCATCAAAATCTTTTTGTCATAAAAGTGATTAGTCAATTGATTGTTCTAATTTCATCGCCCTTAATGACATTTGATAACGGTTACCTTGTCACCGTACGATTTTCCTGACGTGTCGATGATGATTTGTTCTCCGGTGTTTATGATCTAAAAGAATAATAGCGGGTTTTCCATCTTACGATAATCTATTATCTGGACGCACTACTTACATTTTACACGTGCTCACTTAAACTGCATGATTGCACATATTTTTTAATATCTATATTCTTATTTTATATCTAAGGCGGCAAAGCGAGCGGCCATCTTAAATTGCTGAAATAGCAAAGCGACCGTTGCCCATAGACATATACAATTGCATACGCGTTTCATACCTTTAATCGACGGATGTGGGGATGCACAGAAAGAAAATATTTTCCCTTATCATGCATCTCCTCAGCAGGAAAATCTACTACCACTTCCCATACCTTGTAAGAAAAATGGTGGGAAGGGAAACAGACCTAAAATTAGGCCTCTGGGACCTTTACTGACCTTAACTCTTCCATCGGTAAAACCATTTAATTTGTCAGTTGTGTTAACTCTGGCGCTTTTATCTGGCGATTTTTATTAACTTTACCCTTGGATAACCCAATACACCTATTTCCAGTCTCGATATCGAAGTTGTATTTCCTGATAGAATCCCAGGAGTCAACATAATAGATTGTCTCTGCGATGCCGTTTTCATGAGAAATAATATTATTTATTTTAAATGTAACTAATACGTAATATACATTTTCTCTCATTTATTGTCCACGTGTCTACATCTCTAGTTTACAGGAGTGAGAGTTAAATAAAGCTTGTTTGGAAAAAATCCCCTAGATGGCGTTAAAATATGCAAGTGAACAACAGTAATAACAGTATGTATAGCGTCTTTAATGATTCACATGTAATTAACAACCCTTTTATTTTTGTTTTAAACATGTATGCGAGAGAGGACTTCCTTTGTATGAAGTTGGGAATCCCCAGTGATTCCCAACTTCAATTTAGCTTTGTTTAGATATGTTATTACACCTAATTAAATAATGCGTTCTATTTTCCTAGAACAGTTTTTAAATATAACATCTTAAAGTTAAAATATATAGAAATATATTAAACGCTCGAAGAGTAATTGACGTTTAAATAACAATTAAAAATCTGATCGAGGAAGAACCGTTTATTGACTGACGAGATTGACGATTGAACTTATGATATTTTATTTCTTTTTACCATATCATAATGTTATTAATAAAATGACTTTACAATACAATACTCGGTCAGTAAGGGGAAATTTTATTCTTTAACTGTACGTAGTATGTTATCAATTTAAAGACCGATAAGAATATTTGACCCGCTGGCCATAAGTCAAACTATATTACTACACACTAGCGCCACTCTGACAATGTTTAAAAGTATCAAAAAATCTTTGTTCTACTGTAGCTGCACTGATTATAAGTTCGAATTCATCTGTATTATTACTTCTAATCCACACCATCGCTACAAACCGCTACCATCAGTGGCAAAACAGCGAAAATTCAATAAGGACAAAATATCCTGTCTTATAGCCAGTGCATATATAAAGGTCAGTGTGTAGCAGTCTAGCAGTCTTGTGTTTTTTCCTTTTATAATGTATTTTATCATTTATTTTCTGTACTTAAGGAGTGTATATTTTGTAACAGTACTGGCCGCGATAGCAGCGCATCTGTCATCAGGCCAGATATCTTTGTTTGACAAGTTTGAACTAAGCTACCCGGGGCTCTGCCAAAACTTGAATAAAAAGTGGTTTTAATTCGAGTTTTTATTGCATTAATTGCATTATCATATGTAAATAAGTCGAGATAGTTTTACAAAGTAACATAAAGGACTAGATCACGATGTAGGTGGAGCGACTGTCGTGGCGGGACACGGCGATGACCGCAATAAGTTCACATCTGAAAAAAAAATTATACTTTTTTATTTTTTATCATCAAAATAAATGGATATTTAGACAGTATTAAAATATAATACGTGTAAGAACAGATAATATATTTTAAACATTATATTGCTTGTTTTCCTTCTTGGCTTTTTTATCATTGAATATTTATCATAAACTGTGCGTTAAAACGAGCACTCATATTAACATATTTTAACACTAGTGTACGTATCGTCACAATAAAAAAAAACTTATATTTCCTTGATCTTATGTTCATTTTTATATCTGAAGGCATACAGAACTAGATTTAGCTTGCCCTGTTTAATGCAAAACGGATCGACTTTAATTTGGGACAATTTCAATCTGCTTTTTATTTTACTTTACAATATTATTAATATTGTGAAATTTTTATCTCAAAAGAAAATTCCTATGAATGCATATTAATACTCCGTTTAAATCATTGTTTACTACAATTTTACTTATTTACCTACTAAACGAGTTTTTAATCGCTGGAACTTGTTTTTGTGTCATTGGTGTTTGCTTATAAAATAGTAATTGCCTCGGAGATGTCATCATTATGTATTTAACCTTGGTAACGCATCGTGACATCTAAATTAAACCAGATCTTTGCGTCATGAGAAGTCTGAACACATGACGTTTGACTACATTTATACCATACTATGTTAACACTATACACACACTATGTTGTTGTTTAATACCCATGTTAATACTCAATATCGGTGGGCCAGGGTGGATTGGTAGACATATTTCAACATTTTAAGCAACGCATATGCAAATGCGTATGTCTATGGGCAACGGTCACTTCGCTATTTCAGCGATTTCAGGTTGCCGCTCGCTCGTTTGCCACCTTATAATATAAAAAAAATTCTTCGCACATATCCGTAAACTGCATTACGATCTTTTCCTTGGCCGTAAACACGTAGAATAAACGAATGTATATGTTGTATGAAAAACATAAATTCGCAAAAAAACATGACTACTTTGAACCTGGGCTTCTAGATTACAAATGTAATTAACCATAACGCCATCGAAGCTGGTTAAATACTAGGATTTTGTTTTTGGATTTTGACCGCGTGAGGGCAACCAACCCGCAAAAGACCAGCGTAGTTGACTAAGACTTTGACACTTCAGACTTAGAGTAGACTCCGAGCCCCTCAGTGGATACGTATAGTGAGCTGATAATGATGACTTACTTATTCCACAAGCTTGAGCGCAGTACAAACGGCCTGGGTTAGGGTATGTAACATTGTTGGTGCCGCACACAGGGTTGTACTCCGCAGTCACGGGACAGTTGGTAATGCAATCGTCGACATTTGGGGCGCTGGTCGGCGGCGTTGTGGTCCTGGAATTATATTCGTCGTTTAATTAATTAATCTAAGGAAATCATTGAAACCTTGAGAAACCACCTTATGATATTATCCTAGACACATTCTATTGTGTCACATAAGACATGCTGTATGCAGTGTTTCGATACATGCAATTAGAAAAGCTTGTTGAGATGTCATATTGAAACCACGTTATCTCTTCAATGATTTGACAAAAATTTAAACTCACAACACTCAACTCATGGCAATATTGATTGATAAAACGTATTACAATTGTAAAAAGCCAAACAATTATAAATTTATATTAATAGTATTTTGTTTAATGATTTTGTCCCTATCGGATATGTTGAAAAGATCAAACTCCATATCAAACATAGGGATAATTACGGATGACTAATGTCTTTTCTGTCTTTGAGAATAAGGATATCATAGTTAAAGTTTTAGTGTTTTCTTTTTTTATAACCTATGAACAGATATCGTGGACAGAATAAGCTTTAACTACAAACATGCAAAAGAAGTAAGATGTACATCATGAACTATGCCAAATATTGTTTGTATTAAATATAAAATGTTAAGCAAATAACAATGAACGAGAAAAGTGACAGTTTCAACTTGCCCATTGATTGGGTTTTGAGTTGTCATCTGTTGTCCCGGATTGGGTGTTCCTTGTCCGGGAGGAGGTAATTGTCCAGGGAGAGGAACTTGTCCGGGTAGAGGTACTTGTCCGGGGAGAGGTACTTGTCCGGGGAGAGGTACTTGTCCGGGGAAAGGAATTTGGCCAGGTAGAGGTCTTTGTCCAGGGAATGGAAACTGTCCTTGACCGGGAAACTGTGGGTTGGGATAAGGTGGTTGATTTGGGAACATTCCTGGGTTAGGAAAACCTCCTGGATAGGGATACATTCCTACACCAGGGTATAGACTTGGGTCAGGATAAAATCCTGGATCGGGATATTGTCCGAAATTAGGTCGTTGACCAGGAAACCTTCTATCGGGCATCGGCAACTGGGGTGGCAATCGCGTTGGATACCACGACGGTAACATGAATCCATATCTATCTTCTAAGTCGTTGTTATTTGTTTCAGCTTGTCTCTTATTTCTTAAATTTAATCCGAACACTTCAGTTGTAAGAAACGCTGAAAAAAAAATTTAGACTGAAACGTGGTAATCAAATTTTCGTTTCTTAATCTATCTCGTGTTTTGCAATCATGATTTAATAATTTTAACTTCTGAGCAACAAATTAAGTTAAATAATAAAATTTATCATTAAATATAAACATAATAATCTTTGAATGTAAGGTAGAGGTCAATAACGCCAATGGAGACGCCATTTTTGTATAAATATAACAATTTGCAGCCGTCAAATAACCGGTTATCGTAAGTTTTGATGTCTGGTTTTAAAAGAGGAAACTACAATATATAAGTTTTTATTTTAAAATCAAGATACACAAAATGCTCTACTTTATATATCAAAAAATTTTAATAACTTGTCTATTATGTAATTATCACAAAGCAAAAAATAAATAAGTAGATTTCAAAGCTTAAGTAATAAGTACGATATATTTTTACATATTTATATCACTAAAATTGCACAACAAAGTACTCAAATTAAACATCATTTGTAAATTTTAATAACTTTAAATAAATGAGTAAACTTCTAAACCTATAAAAATAACTAATAAAAGAAAAAAAATCATTTTGGTTTATTTCGTACCAAATAAAAAGATAAGACACAAAGTGTGAATAAAAAAAAGGTAAAAGTGAACTTTGTAACACTTCTTACATATAAACTTGCATTTGTAATTTATAATTAGGTACTTACCAGCTAATAAAAATAAACACAAACTTTTCATTTTGATTTAAATTATTTTTTTTCTAATAATCGGTCTGTCTTGTACGGCTGTCTGGCGATACTGGCCGTTGTTGACCATCGTCATTGCTTTTAAACACGCTTCAGATAGTGACCAGTTCGTCTCGTATCATACAATAATGATGTTTGCGAGTTATTGTCGGTATTTCCAATACATAGATATATTTAAAATTAGCGGTTGTCCGCGACTTTGTCAGCCTGAAATAAAAAGAATATCCTAAATTCCTCTCGTAAATATTAGCTACCTTATAGGGAAAGTCCTATCAGAATCGGTCCAGCCTTTACCGTGAACAAAAGCGGACTTGATGCCAAACAGACATACAGAAATGTTATATTGGTTAATCGTTTATATCAAAGAAATCATATTGGTCCAAAAATACTAACGTAAAAATTTTCTGCATTGTCTTTTTAACTTTATATCATCATCATCATCATCAGCTCACAATACGTCCCCACCGAGGGGCTCGGAGCCTACCCTGAGTTAAGTTAACTTTATATACTACAATATATTAATAATATTCAGCAAGATCGCCATTTAAAATTTTAACAGAATTTCTTATTAAATCTTATTAATATTAAAAATTCTAAACTTCGCATTTATGAATGGATGAATGGATGTTTGTTAGAAGTTGTAGGAGTAGAAATCTCCAGAACGGCTGCATAGGTGTAACGGAAATTTGACATATATATGTAGAAAATAGCCAGGCCACTAATTAAGTTTTTTTTAATTCCGCACGGACGGAGTCATTGGCGATAGCTAGTGTCAATAATATATCGATGAACATGTGACATCACTAACTATCCGAGTTCAAGATGACCTGTGGATAATTTGCTCGCTGTAAATTCCCAGCAACTTCCCAGCGGTTTTTTACATCCAGCCAGGATTATAATTTGGAAAGTAATGTATTTATCACTCGGAATGTAATTTTACTACAAACAGTAGCATTGTGATCTGTTTTTGCGTTGAATTCCTTAGCCATCCGGTATATGTAGATGACTTTGAAATTAGCAAACAATCGTAACTAAAATGGCGAACCAAAGTAACGTTAATATAGGTTTATGTTTTAAGAATATGAATTAATAAAGTTAGTTGAGAAAATGCATTTTATTTTAAAAACTACCAAAACAATAAAAAATAAAAGTTTAGGTAAATATTTGGGTTTGTGAAAAAAACAAAAAAAGTCTAGTTTTGAATTTATGCTAAATGATATCCAAATATGACTAAACGGGTCGGTTGGAACACAACAGATGCAATCATTAGGCACGATTTACCAAAATATATATAAGTCAGTATCAGTCAGTATCAGTATATATACTTTAAAATCAGATATATCTCAGCACTTAATTAATTATTTACAGTTTTAAAATCATCGTAATTTTTTTTTTCATATACAAAAGTCGCAAATACTGCGACTCAAAGTCGAGTAAGTACTTAATTATAGCAAACTCTTATCAGATATAAATTAATTTTGCACTAGAAATAATGAATAAGTATACTTTTATTAATAAAGATTTTTAGAACAAAATCCCTGATTTTATTCGATGAACATCATTATATTTGAGCACATATATCAAAGTGGCTTTAAATCTCGTTTGTTAAGGAAAACGGCATAATATGCAAATAAGGTTTTTAATTCTTTATTAACAATATTTTCTTACACTGGGAATTGTTTTAATATAAATAATTATAATAAGAGACAATTATTTTTCAGGTTTGTGTTATATAGAGAATCTAAGAAATAAAACAAATATATAAACTACAAATACCAGATAATAAACAATAAAATTAGTTTCGAAATTTAAAATAATTTATGTTTTTGTTGTAATGAACTCTTATCGTTAGTATCATACATATACAACGTCTGTCAGATAAGGTTAGAAAAACCCAACGTCCGTGTGACTTATAAGAAACGATATAGTTAAATGCGTGGATTTGCGTAAAAAAAATAAGACGTTAAATTGTTTTTTTTTTAAGAAAAGGAGAAAGGCTGCACCGTTTTAAGATATTTTTGTTAGAAATAAATACCCTAAAGAATTAAAAAACGAAACATTTTTTAAGGTATATTAATTTTGTTATTTACACTTGGGACATGGGTTTGTTTTGGTATTGTACTTTCTAGTTTCAGCTATTTTAAATATAAAATATATGTGTTCCTACATATATCATGTGAGTAAATGTTGTGATCATGTCGATTGCTATTCAGCGATAGCAGGCGGTGACGGATATTATGCCGTCTTATTTCTTCAACCTTCTTTCGAGTCAAGTCCCACCGTCTGAGATAATCTATAAATCTATATTATCTAAATTGTTAAAAATTTATCAGAAGACGCGAACGAAGTCATCGGCATAGCTATCATGGAATAAACTCCAAATTATATCACTTTATCTCACAATTTTTATTTAATAATGGAAAAAAAGAAACAGTGTAATAACCATCATGTATGTTAGAAGATCTTTAGTGTCCATAATTGAAACATTTAATTCAAATTTTATCAAAAAAATATTTTTTTGCCAACAATTATTTTATTAAACAGAAACAATACAATATTATCAGTTGTGCTGTTGCTCGAAACCATCCTTCTTATGCATTCGCTTATAACACAGCTGGAACAGAAAAGCAGAAGTATATGACCCGACACTGTTTAGTTCAATGGAAAAAGTTTCTTAAGGTGAGTATAGACTAAAGCATTTATTTGTAACAGAACATCGAACCGCTCTATATGTTCTAGTGTGGGAACCGTGTGTTTACCTTCATGATACCATTCGTAAGAACGTTACGTTACATATATGTAAATGCTCGAGAAAATACACTAGTGTATATTCACCTTTACATCCCATTGTGTCGATTTGGTTTTAGATTTTAAAATTTCTTAAATGTAATTTTATTAGACTTTACAACATCTTCCTGGCTTTATCAACGTGGAGCCAGCGCACAAGAGTTTATAAACCTTTTTGCATTTGGCCGCCTGCCTGTCGCCAACACAAATTGGGAATCATTTTTTAAAGTTGAAAATAAACATTTAATTATAAACTAAACAATTACACATATAATAGTAATACGAGATTTATCAGACTTCATAACGGTAAACGCAAAAATCGTGGGCAAACTTGACACAGTGTGAAGAATGTAAAGTCAATAATGGGTCTATTGACTTCATATTTATAAACGCATGCCTAGCGTTGCTGTCTAAGACCTTATCAAAGTATCTCACCTAATTTAGGTAAGGCTCTATCTTCTTGGTAGGGATCTAATTACATATGAGCGAACTAACGACTATTCGTAACTGTTGACTTAACAATCTATAGTTTAGCCTTCCCACTTTCGTGTACTTACGTAGTTTACACCGACTTGCACAACGTACTGCCGAATTTGGATACTGCAGAGATACATTGCGCAAACAATCATCTATACACGACAAACCCGGACTACTTGTTGTCGTAGGCGTTGGTAGTCTGAAAAACACAGTACAGATGTTTTTTTTGTAGAAACCTACTAAAGAAAACGCATATAATTCCAAATTGGTACACATTTTTCCTACCCTTCCGGCATGGTCATACCGGGTGAAAACGACGGCAGCGTCGGCTGAATCTGGGCACTGGCAGTCTTCGATTTAATAATCAGCATCGCTGTCAAACAAAATAACTGTATCAAGAATTTACACGCATAGGACGCACACGTAATACAGAGCCAATCTGTGTTTGTAAATGACAACCAAAGTAAGTTATAATAAAGTAACTGTCGCCCGCGACTCCGTCTGCGCTACATAAAAACAAATTTAATAAGTAACCTATGTGTTCTTTCATCTATGCCAAATTTCAGAAAATCCATGCAGCCGTTCCGGAGATACGTTCAAACAAACATCCATCCATCCATCTAAACATTCGTATTTAAATTATAAGTAAGATTACACGTTTATAACATAATATGACTGCAAAACATTGTATAAATTTTTTATTGAATAATGAAATATGACATTAGTATCAACGAATAGCATTTAACTTACCAAAAGCGATAAAAGCCAACTGTTTAAACATCTTGTTAACTGAAAATATACTAATATAGTATGTAAAGATATCTTGCTGTTTATAACAATACTGTTTCTATGAATACAACTCCCGTACCTTTATATAGGCTCAATTTTGGGCTACGCTTATCAAAGTCGAGGTTCTTCCTAACGTCCGTGAAGAATTAGTGTATAATTTATTGTACATTTTTTTGTTTATCAAAAGAATAGTTTGACACACCACTGTAATCACAAATAATGTCTATTTACATTATATGTATATTTATTCATGAACTTGCTGTCGCCCGCGACTCCGTCCGCGCGCAATTAAGAAAGAACATACATAGTTATTAGCCTATGTGTTCTTCCAGACTATGTTCTACATCTATGCCAAGTTTCAGCGAGATCCATTCGGCCGTTTATCTGGGAAAAAGGGCTGTTTTTAGGGTTTTCTCGGCAATTATTCGAATTTCTCTTACCTCTTAAACCTTACCTAGAATCCAACGAAAGTTTCAAGACCAAGGTAAAATAAATCACTTCAGCCGTTCTCAAGTTATAACGAGACTAACGAACAGCATATATAAACTATGAATAATTTCTATTGTATCTATAACCATTGGTCGCCACTGCCGTACAGTGGTACAGAAACATTTCCATATCTTAATTTATTAATAAAAAAAGAGAGGTATACAAATATATTTTTCTATGAACGCTTTGCCGACAGCGGAATCCCACGGTTAATCATCTGTTCTTTTCCTTCGGTAGTCGGAAATTCGTAGTTTAAATTCCATGTGACTTCAACTATTTAATTAATATTAAGACCCTTTAACACGTTGTAAGTTTCTTGCCTGTTATGTAATTAAATTTGAGGAATAGTTATCTTATGGTGTAGATATCATATAACATTCTTTATTTGTTATGTTTTGATTAAAAACATGCCTTGGCGTAAAATTCAAATCTATCTGACCCGGTGAGAGAGGCGTTGCTATCTCATTGCTTCTGTCATAAAAGAACTAAAACCTACTTCGGTACAAAAATGACATATAACATAAAAAATAAGTTAACAACAACATTACATCAGTGCTATAAACACTTATATTAATCATACTTAACCCTTAAATCGCAAGCGACAAAAGAAAATATGGAGAAATGATCGCCAATCTTTGTTAGTCGGAGACGCACCTCAATAAGAAGAAGAACCCTTAAATGCGCACTGTTGTATTAATACAAGATTCCAAAAACCATAGATTAAAAACATTTAGATTATTTTTCCTTTATTATAATACCGATCTTGCATTAAAAATGATTCTTTGGAAAGTTTTATTATGTTTTTTTATAGCAGAAGGGGCAAACGAGCAGCGGGAACACCGTACTTTATGTGTTGACAGAAAAGAGTGCACAAGTCATAGATACTGTGTCTACATCAACCATCAGTCATGGGATTGGTTTTAATATACTTATGACGACCCATGAAAAGACTTACCTATGACCATTTTCTAACCGAAAAAAAAATTGGTTTCATGAAAAAAACAAATCATTTTACTATAAACCCTTTATTTATTACAAAATGTTTTAATTACAAATAACAAATGAATATTAAAATTATCACAATTTTTTATGAAAGTCATTATGAAAAACAAATTTACTTATACCGGAAATACCTTCATCACAAAAAATTATCTAAAACACAGCTATTTCTTAAATAACAAAGGACAGCATTAAATACAATTAGTAGCAATACTACGAATAAAGTTGTAAACTTGTAGGACGTACTCATGGAGGACAAGGTGCGTTTGATACAAGATTAACATCTGGAAAGAAAAAATAAGCTCATTCCATGAAACAGTTCAAATATTTTTGTACATATTCATCAATAATTAATAATTATAGCTATATGAAATTTATCCGACTTTATAGCGGTGAAGTCAAACATCGTGGGCAAACTTGTTACAGTGTGAAGAAATTGAAGTCTGCAAAGTCAATGACGGGTCGATTCACTTCATATTTACATGCGCTTAGCTAACGTTGTTGTCTAAGACCTTATCAGCATATCACACTTAATTTAGGTAAGGCTCTATCTTCTTGGTGGGGACCTACTTATATATGAATGAACTAACGACAACTCGTAACCGTTGAGTTAACAATCTATAGTTTACCCTTCCCACTTTTGAGTACTTACATCAATTACACTGAATTGCACAACGTACTGCCGAAATAGGATATCGTAAAGATGCATTGCGTAAACAATCATCTATGCACGACAAACCTTGACTCCTTGGTGTCGTTGGCACCGCTGCTCTGAAAAAAAATATGTACAGATGATTCGCTTGTAGAAACCTACGAGGTAATTCTAAATTGGTACACATTTTTCCTACCCTTCTGGCATAGTCGCATTGAGTAGTACCGGAAGCGGCGTCGGTGGGGTCTGGTCGTTCTGAGTCATGGATTTATTAATCAGGATCGCTATCAAACAAAATAACTGTATCAAAAATTATCACACATAGAACTCACATATTACTGTAGTAATACTGAGTCAATTTGTGTTTGTAAATGACAACCAAAGTAATGTACAAAAAAACTAGCTGTCGCCTGCTACTCCGTCCGCGCGGAATTAAAAAAATAACTAAATAGTAAATAGAAATAGAGTAGTCTATGTATTCTTTCAGAATATGTTCTACATCTGTGCCAAATTTCAGCAAGATCCATCTAAACATACGCATTTATAATATTAGTAAGAAAGTAATTTTACAACATAATATCACTGCAATAAATTATAAAATATGTTTATTGTATAACTAGCTGTCTCCCGCGACTCTGTCCGCGCGGAATTAAAAAAAACAGAATTAGTAGCCTGTGTGTTCTTCCAGATTATGTTCTATATGTATGCCAAATTTTATCGAGATGCGTTCAGTCGTTCTGGAGATACCTTTAAAAAACATCCATCCATACATCCATTCATTCATCTAACCATACACGTTTATAATATAAATAAGATGACATATACCATTCATGTCAAGGAATAGCATTTAACTTACCAAAAACGATAAAAGCCAACTGTTTAAACATCTTGTTAACTGACGTATATTTTTATAGTATGTAAAGATATCTTGCTGTTTATGACAAGAATGTTTCTATGAGTAACTCGCCTACCTTTATATAAACTCAATTCTGGGCTACGGTTATCAGTCGAGGTTCTTCCTAACGTCCGTGAAGAATTTAGTGTATAAATTATTGTATTATACATTTATTGTTTATCAAAAGAATAGTTTGACACACCACTGTACGCACAAAGTAATGTCTATATTAAATATTTATTCATGAATTAATTATTAATAATTTCTATTCTCTCTATAACCACTGGTCTCCATTGCCAGTATACCGACACAAGAACGTGTCGATATCTTAATTTATTAATAAAAAAGAGAGGGATACAAATATATTTTTCTATGAACGCTTTGCCGACAGCGGAAACCCACGGTTATTCATCTGTTCTTTTCCTTCGGTTGTCGGAAATTCGCGGTTTAAATTCCACGTGACTTCAAATATTTCATTAATATTAAGGCCCATTTACACTATGTATGTTTTTTGCCTGTTAAATATAATTAAATTTGAGAAATAATTATCTTATGGTGTAGTGTAATCTTGATTGGTGGCTTTCATTAAAAACATGCCTTGGCATAAAATTCAAATTTATCTGACCCGGTGAGAGAGGCGTTGCTATCTCGGTACTTCTGTCATAAAAGAACTAAAACCTCCTTAGGTACAAAAATGACATATGACATAAAAAAATAAATTAACAAGAACATTACATGAGTGCTATAAACACTAAAATTATTAATAAATAAAAATTAATTTTATTATTTACTTTTTTAATGTACTTTATGTGTTGATCCTACCTTATGCGATGTAAAAATGATTTGAAGGTCATAAGGTCATCCACCCGACAGAAACAAATTGTACGGACAATGTAAAAGTCTGTAGGGTCTGTGTCCCCATCCACCAGCAGGCGTGGGATTTATTTTAATATTCTTTAGATGAACCATGAAAAGACTTAATTTACCAACCGAAAAACAATGGAAAAAAGGAAAACCAAATATTTTCGTATATATTTTTTATTACAAAATGATGCAATTACAAGTAACTATTAAAATTATAACAATTTTTTTTTATGAAAGTCATTTCGATTTACAAAAGCGAATTTCCCGAAGAATTGCTTTATGCCTTCAATTTTAAGTTATTTTTCCCAACTGTACTTAAATCGGAATTACCTTCACCACTAAAGAAAATATCTAAAACACAGCTATTTCTAAATTAACAAAAAAAGGACAGCATTAAATACAATTAGTAGCAATATTACAAATAAAGTTGTAAACCACTTGTAGGACAAGGTGCGTTTGATACAAGATTAACATCTGGAATGAAAAAAATGAGCTTATTCTATAAAACGGTTTAAATTAATTAATTCATCAAAGAAAAAGTTTTTTTTAGTTCTAGTACTGTTTTTCATCAATTAAATGTTATCTTGTTTTACAATTCGATAACCTTTAGTAACCGACGTTCTTACGGTGAAGGAAAACATCGTGATGCAACCTGCACATATCTGAGAAAAAATTCAAAGATATGTGTGAAGTCAACCAACCCGCACTTGGCCAGCGTGGTTGACTATGGCCTAATCACCCTTAACTTAGGGTAGGCTCCGAGCCCCTCAGTGGGGACGTATAGTGAGCTGATGATGATGATGAACCTTTAGTAGAGAATCTCTAAGAACATTACTCATCATTACTCAAAATTAAAAAAGAAAAAATTACAAAATCAAAGGAATTATGATCTACTTACCAACGCCACAGGATTTTGCACATTCGAGAGAGCCCAGGCTAGGGTAGGTAACACCATTAGTGCCACAAACAGGGCTCTCTTGCATGATGGGACAAGTTGAAAGACACATTAAGTCATCTACAGCTGTTGTTACCCTAAAAACAATCAAAACAACACTGATCATGATTGGTGGATGTTTGTTTGGAGGTATCTCCGGAACGGCTGAACATATCTTGATAAAATTTGGCACAGATGTAGAACATAGTCTGGAAAAATACATACTACTCTTTAAGTTTTCTCTTTTTAATTTTGCGCGAACGTAGCTGCGGGCGACAGCTACTAGTGTATAAAAATAAAAATCGAAACTTTAATTATCATGTAAATTAAAAACAATTGAATGTAATGTTATCCACGTACATAAATGATATAAACATTAGAGAATTTATATATATATATATATATATATATATAACAGTTTCGTAGATGCCCCTCGGACGTAACCAATATGTCCAACTAATTTTATTATTCGCTGAATTTTTAATGAAATTTAATCAATTTGGTATAATAATATATCAGAACTAAATATCGCAATATTCTATAAATCAAATTTTGGTATACTATTTTAAAAACAATTTGAACAACTTTCGTTTTAAGGCCGACAACACATCTGCAGTTCCTCTGGTGTTGCAGATGTACATGGGTGTCGTTGTTCACCATGGTGTACCCGCTGCACATTTGCCCCCTACTCTTATTAAAAAAAATTCTATCGCGCCCCGTTTAATACGTTGTAAAACAAAATAATATTCGAAATGATAAATAAGTAATAAATCAGAAACAGACAGACAGCTGAGAAGTATAAAGTAATAGAGTGCACATATTAAATATATAGTGTTAGGGAGGAAATTTTGATATGAGCCAGCGTATTAACTCAACACTGGCCTTACTAAAATATCGAGGTTTGTGTCCCCTCGGATTCATTCTGACACTAGACTTTGTAACGAAAGCACGTCATTCGCGCCAAAGGATTGTAATTAATAATGTCTAAAAAAGTTACATACTGCTGAGTAGTAATGGTTGAAGAACTCTGATCAGATTCACTGGATAAAGTCGGTGATGGTTTATTTTGGCAATTGCAACTTATTATTGCAGATTTCAGTTCACTCACGAGTAGCGCTGCAAAAGACATAGGGTAAAGGCATACAAGGTAAGCTACAAACGGTCAACTTCAAGCATTTATAAAGAACAAAATTGATGATCGCCTTACAATAAAAGTCCAAGCTGTTGATACCCTGTTTACATTTAAAGTACGTTTAAGGGGACTCTTAATTTAAGAATACAAAAAAAAACAAATTTCACAAACAACAAAGTAAAAACCTCTGTATAAAAATCTCTGTTGTTAGTAAAGCTACAGATACCTTTTTGGAACCAATATGAAAAATATATTAAGTAAACTTTGATAAATGTCATAATTTTCCATTTGTATAATAACCAACGCACATGTGATTTTAAATTACCTTAGGTTTCTGACACCAAAATCTCTGTAATAAACATATCGTCGTCCCTGTCATTATCGTTGTTAAGGCAGAGATAAAACATATTTTAAACGAACATTTTGAACTCGGAAACCCACCGTTAAAAATGGATGAATTATGACAGTGTGACTTTACTTGAAATTGTATAACATAAAATGACACATATTCTTACCCGAAATGAAGAATGCAATCAATTTAAAAGGGTACATTTTTAAATATTAATTATGTCGAATTTAATGTTCACGTATCTTCCGAGTTTACAAGAATGGTTCTACTACAATAGGAATATATAGTAAAAATCTAGGACAAAGCTTATCAAAAACAAGGTCCCTTTAAATCTGTAATTATTAAGGTTTAGGAAAAATGTTTATTATTTACTAGCTATTGCCCGCAACTCCGTCTGCGCGTATTTGAAAAAAAAAACTTAATAAGTAGTCTACGTGTTCTTCCAGACTGTGTGCTATATGTATGCCAAATTACATCGATATCCATTTAGCCGTTCCGGAGATACCTTCTAACAAACCATCCATCATTCTAAACTTTCGCATTTATAATATTAGTAAGATCAGTGTCTAGTGTTTTGAAACCAAATGTGTCATATATTATTAGCCTTGTACAAATTAATTCCACGTGGTGGTGGTGTCCTCATTTTGTTTGTCTATAAGTAAACTTCAATGTCTTTTGTTTTAATTACCGCTATCTCTATTCTATTATAAAGACTTAAAAAGCCTTGGCAATACTGCACCATATACTCCTAAATAAAAATATTTACTTTATTTTCAAGAGCTTTGCTTATAGAATGATGGTGCCATGTAATTGCTAAGACGTAATTTCTCTGACTCGTAAAATCTGAAAGTTTCTTATGGGCAGTTAAGAGTTTAGATGCATGGATGTTAGTTTGAAAGTATTTTATTTCTGGAACGGCTCAATAGATTTTGATGAAATTTTGCATCTATGGAGAAAATAGTCTAGTCTAACAAAAAAGAATAGGCAATTTTTTTTGTTTATTTTTTCAATTCTTTGCGACTAGGATAGCTATTTATGTTTATTATCGGATCAATTTCTTTGGATACAAATTCGTTCGGAAAATGTAGCGCATAGCGCCATCTAGTCACCGTAGCCAAAAATCGTTAACCGCCACGTAAAAATGAAATTTTGTTGTTAAATTTTTCTTAATGAAGATGGCGTAAATTTTGAATTTAAGCATAAATCAAAATTATTTACACACCGTGGTCCAATCAAAACTTTTAATTATATGTTTTTCTTTGTTGCCATTTCATTTTTAAACACAACTTGAGAAAGTTGTATAACATTACTTTGTAAGTTACGAAAAGTTCTTTCCTTTCCAAACATTTCTTGGAAAAGTGACGTACAAATCCGATAAAGAACAAGATTTCGTACCACTACGTCTAAGTAATGTGAACCGCTGGTCGGTTCATATTACTTAGACGTAGAATCTTATATCATTTTACTTGGAATTCAATGATAGTTCTTGTACGATACAAACCTTACTACACCATTCATATTTTATACGAGGCACTTCGTTACATCGAATATATTGTAAACTTAAACCCTAGCTATCCTTACTTAAGTCTTAAAGTTCGCAATCAGAAACATAAATAAAAGATATCTTTTCAGCAAAGTCGGGGGCGAAAGATTGTCGTAACTTAACATTTTCATTCACACGTGTCTTTTTTTACTATGACAAGTGTAATATAAGAATAACAAAAGTTTCAAATGCCAAACAAGACTATATACAATAAAATGCAGTCATTTCTTTATTTCTCTTTGAAAAAATAGATGTAAAATAGTTTATTTTAATTAATTATCTTTGTTTATAATTATTATAGCTACAATCAGGGCAATTCGCGGTGTACCACTTTTAAAAGGTAGCAGAGATTGCGCAAATGACGGCTTTATAGTAAAAAGCAATTAGTCGTGTTCGACAGATCGACCTTTTTTCGTGCAGACAAATTAAGAAGCTGTATCCTATTAGATTCCGCGTCGTCATCGATTCCCCGATAGTCTAATTGCCGATGCAACCTGGAAATGCTAAAAGATCATAGTTAAGGCGGTTCAACTGAAGCGTTCGAAAACAGGTTCAACAAAAGTTCGACAACTTTCGTTAAAAGATATTATTAAAAACGGCTACAGTGTTGTACATTCCGATGTCGGCACCAAACTATGGATATTTTTCTGAAGATCTTTGAACTGTCAGAGGTCTTACTTGAACAAGGGCAGACTTGCGCCTGCTGTATCGACCGTGTAGACGCTAGAGTTGGGCTTTACTGTTATCGATAAAAGACAGTACAACAGAAGAATGGTTGTGTATCGAATCAAATTTGATATTTAATTATAGAGTATACTATTCGATTTAAATAAGATAACTTCTATTGGTACTGCTGGACGAATATACAGGACTGCTGCATATAAATGTTTAAGATTGCTGGTGGATCAGGCATTAATTTCTTGTCTTGTAATCTCCAAGTCCTGGATTTGAATCCCGTCGTGTACCAATGTGTTTTTTGATTTTGTATTTGCATATGTAAATTTATCTGACGTTCATACGATGAAGGAAAACATCGGGATGCAACCTGAACACAGAAGCGAAGAAATTCGAATTCAACCAACCCGTACAGAGCCAGCATGGTTGACTATTGCCTATTCACCTCTGACTTCGGGTAGGCTCCGAGCCGCTCAGTGGAGACGTATAATGAGGTAATGTAAATGAAATTTTGAATATTTAATAAACACTTAAAATCTAAAACTGCGTGAGTCGTAAAAGTCTACTGCCTAAAAATATGTTATAGTGCAAAACAACTACCTAATTCAATGTTTTAAAGTAAATGTTTCAGCAGTCCGAACTCACGGAAAGAAAAAAACAAAATTATCGATATAGAAAGCCATGCCTGAAAAAGCTCTATTGCTTATATGGCGGCATAGTGACGCGTCAGTGGACCCGCGACAGACGCGCGGGCGGCGTCTGCACGCGGCCTCACGCCGCGCTAACGCCAACACAACCACAAGTCACCACAAAACACCATCATGGGTCAAACTGCTACCGTCGAAGCCATTGACAACAATGAAGAACCTCGCATTCACGTCAACCCCACTGAACAGTCGCTGGTAAGAAAATGTAAGACTAAGATTGTATTGTGACTGAAGACATCAACTTTTACCTTAATTTAGATCATCAAAGATCTTGAAAACTTTACTATTTTTGTAGTTTTTGGTTTATAATTTTAAGTATTTATTATCTGTACAAGTATCGGTGAAAGAACAAGTGTTACATAAATCGAACCGCCCCCATTTATTCATTATTTAGCTTTCCACATAAGCTTAGTATTTTCCAATTTTAACAATATTAGTACTTAAAACACAAATGTGTTATGGGGTAGTAGTAATACATATTATTTGAACAAAGTTCTTACATATGTACGAAAATGCCGCAGTGCTAGTAGTTAGTGTGTTGCATTGATAAAATTCACATCGTCATATAATCAATGGCCTATTTTACAAATAGTGGACATTATTACACAATTTAGTTCGTCTTTTGTCATATCAACGTATTTCTCATTCGTGTTTTATTAAATTTTGTTTTTTTTTCTTTCGCATAAATTCAAAAATGTTTAATTAAAAAAATAATAACGGAGATACACAATTTCCAATCTAGAAAGAATCATAATCATTAGATATGCAATTTTTTTTTGTTTTTCTGACATTGATCCAATTTTCCCGCCACGAATCATTCAAGTCGCGTCTCTATGTACGCACTTGGCGAGTTGGTAGCGCGAGTTTGTTAACAGTTGTCGGTCCGGCGGCGTGAGATGCGCACATGTTTAAAGTTTGCGTGATCTTTGTATAAAACGAAACGTTCAACAGCTGTCGTAGGCAATTCAAGCTTATGAAACAAAACATTAAAATCATTTTTCTTGTATTTTTGTAAAATGTTTAGTTAACAATTAAAATTCTATTTCAACGTTTTTAGGTTTCTACAATATTTTTTGTAACCTATGTCAGGTTATCATTATGGGCCTGTGATTAGTTATTATTCTAAAACCATTTTATGGTGTCATCGTTGTATGATGTGTAATTAATTATTGTTTAGTTAAAAACACTGAGTGGCAACATCAAGTGAAATTTGTATATCAGTGCAAAGACTCATACATTCAAAATGTCTAAAGTATCCCTAAACAATGTGCCATCAAACCCTCGTATTAACCGCCTCAGAACATTTTCCAGGGTAAGTTTTATTGTTTTTATGCATCTTATTTTAATGTTTTTAAAATGTAATAAAATGAAGATAGCTTTGAGGTTATGTTTAATTGACCTTCATAGTGGTCGTTTATTGACGATTAAAAAAGCAGTTGTCCCATAGAGGTTTTAAATAAAGCACAAATTATTAAACTGCAATACAACTCTATTATAAGTGTAAATTCCTGTGAACTATATATAGTTCACAGAAATTTACATGTATGTATATAGTTTCATTATTAACATTAGTTTAATATTCGTTATTATTTTTAATTGGTATTCTGTGAATAAATAATTATACTTCAAAATAATTCACAAATTTTGCATTTTACTTATAATTAATTTAAAAATTAATTATCTATTTTACCATAAATATGTTTTACTAAGACAAGTCTTTCATAGATGCATACCCTGTAACCTGTAAACATCAAAACAACTTACAGACTTATGTTGCCCTCCGCACTAAAATAAATGCTTAAAACAATATTAGATACATTGATTAAATGGTGAAATATTAACACCAACTACAATATAACTGTGTATCAACTCGTCTAATTTATGGAGCTACTAGCCGCACAAAGTTCTCCCGTTGCCTTTGTAACCAGTAAGTTACAACTTTAGTTGTTAAAAAGCACTCATTACCTACATAGAGCAACAAACAACATTTTTTGAGTATTAGTAATTAGATGACAAACATACTCTTTGTTAAAATAATAATAATAAGACATTTAATCCATTCAAAGACATTACAATTTTACAATAGAATTAAAAACACAGAAAAAAAATCAATAAACATCACTTATATGGTAGAAATTAGGCATATTATATATAGAAGTCATAATGATATTTACATAGAAATAATTATCTGTCATTCACATATTTCTTAGTAATATTTCTTAACGGTTAATGGTCCTGATCATTAACATATTTACCCCATTCAGTAATTATGTTTACTATCCTTAACTATCTCCCAGTTACTTTGTGTAATTACTTATCCCTTTTAAATTCATAATAAGTACAAATACTGATTTTTGATTAATTACTATAATGATGTATGTTATCCAAATAAAACATAATATAATTTTATTAATTATATTTTATGAATTTGTTTTTAAAAATCATACCGCAGGTTTCATATTATGTGAATCTTACATTTTTATTCTTCATTGATTTCTTTTTACAAAAAAACAACTTGAGCGATGAATCTATTATATTGTTGTTTGTAACTCAGTCTATGTAAAATACATACTATTAAGTACCTATGTGTACTTCCAAACTATGTTTTATATCTATACCAAATTTCTCTAAAACCGTTGAGGCGTTCTGGGGATATCTTCTAACAAACATCCATCCATTCATCCAAACATTCACATTTTTCATATTAGTAATATAGAAACTGTAGGGATAACAAAAAAACATAAACTACAATCCGTTAACTTAAATTTCTATAAAACGAATCAAAATGTACAATGTATGTGCTTTGTTTTTTGCCCATATATAGGTCAATTATAACACTAATGCTAAAATATGTCAATGTCAATCTAAATGTGCGGACTGTGATATCGGTGTATTTACTGGATACAGAAATTTTGTTGTAGGTTAAATCAATTAGCAACAATAAATACAGGCCTAGGTTTTTTTTATTTTAAGTATATATATAGGTTTGGGATATAAAAACTTTGATTGATTTCATTAAAGTGGAGAATAAATGATTGCATGGACAATTTTCTGCACTACAACAAATATACTCTTACAATTTGTAAATTAAGATTTGTTTAGTTATTGATAGTTTGTTAAAAGTTCGTTCTCAACGACCTCGAAGTCGCGGCATCGGCTAGTAAATATTCATTTACATGCATACTATAATTTTCCAAGTCTCACTACTATATAAATGAACATGAATATTCGTCGATGAACACCTCGGTGTGTCCACAAAAAGTTTTCACCATTCTCTTTAAAAAATTATTACATGATAGATTATGAGTCATCATATGATTATCAAGTTCACGGAACACGCGGAAGATGATCTTTGTGATGTGAGCGATTAATATAATTACATAAAATATAACGAAACAGCAACAAAGTAATAAATCAGTTTACCCAGTTCAGCTCGACAAACACAAGGAAAGTATACAAATATGCACAAGTAGCTTTATCTTATGCCTTTATCAAACCATTGTGACCTTGATTACAAGTAGATTATAGTCTCCATACGTGTTATGCATAGATAAACTATGAAATCAGATGCGTGGCAAGAAAAAACATATTTCGTGAAGTAGAGAAATGATATGCAACATGCCTATTCTATTTTCTTTTAATATTTTCTCTTTTTATATTCTGTTTTTAAGCGATTGAAGTCGCGATCATTCGACTTTTTTATGTTTGTTACCTGTGAAATTCACTTCTGGTTCGCTTATCGAATGCTAGTGTAAGTCGTTTGGTCCTTTGTCGTCTGAACACCATCTTTTACCCATAAAAACTAATTTCGAAGAATTTTATACACGTCAAAATATAGAGATCTCGGTAGGTAGTGTATTAAGATATTAAGCGGTAATAGGTCTTATAATATTATAACTTTATGAAAGTTAAAGAAAGAAGCAATGTACTTCTTTGTTGCTAACGTCCGACTTCGAGCAATAACCTTCACATTTAAAGCTTTTGAAATCTTTAACAAGGACTTCAAATCGTGGAACGCAAGGACGTGAAAACTGTTAAAACTATTACGTGTTAACGTAGTTTATTCATAAATATGTTCGCGTTAATTGAAAATACGACTAAATTTTTCCACGTAAACAACCGTTGCAAGATTATAAAAAAGTTTGAAAAAAAAGCTGGCTCGTTAATACTCATCGTTAAAATAAGCTACATTGTTTTGTTTCAAACTTTAGTCTAAAATAAATGCCAAATACTCATCATTGTTTGAACACTGGACCGTCTATATCTAGCACCAAGTACAAAACAGCACTAATAACTGAAATTACGCCAAAACAACGTTGGTATAGGTAATGTATTATTAAATACAGTACAGTCACCTGCATAAATATGTTCAGAAAGCTTCAGAAACTAATATACGTCATCGGACTCCAAAATATGTATACACGTATCCGTCCGTATTGGTACTACCATATAAACGTGGTAATGACGAATATGTGCATACGTATTTTTGTATCTGAAACATATTTATGCAGCTGACTGTACAGTCAGGGTTCAGTGGTTAGCTAGCACTTTGTAGTTATTGATGACGACAATGTTAACCAATATTTGTAATGTTTTTTTTACCATCTCCTGGAAAAAAAACGAAGCTCGTATAGGAGGATTTCTCGCTGTTAGATTCCATTTATATTTTAATTTTAAATGGTATCTTATGAATGGTTAGTTGAAAACCTAAAGACTTTTTCAATTGTATTGTGGACGGCAATGAATGATTAATGCTGGCACGCTTTACTTTCTTGCCTGGTCGCGACCCAATTTACACAGGTACAAACTGTTCTAGCGCAATGCTGATGTTTCATGTAATTTATGATATGATAACTAAAAAAAAAACTTTATTACTAACCTACGTGTTATTCCAAACTATATTCTACATACATGCCAAATTTAACCGAGATCCTTTAAGCCGTTCTGAAGATATTTTCTAACAAATATTCATCCATCTTTACATCCAAACTTACCACTTACCTATAATATTTGCGATTGATAACTGTTGGATAACTCTCATGATTCATCATGACTAGGTATAATCGAGTTTGACGCTGAAAATGCGGTTAGGTCTATCTTTTATAGAAACATATGTTCTAACTCTTAAGATGGCATTCTACGTTATTCGATCTTAAATTGAAAGCAAATATTTTTTGACTATAGTACAATTGAAGCAGAGTCGGTCGGGTCGAGCTATCATTTTTATAGCTATGTCGATAATGAAATGCATAAGACATTATGGCAGCCATCCTAAGACAATTTTAAAGGTAAATTTGTTATATTCTCTTATCTACTTTTACATTGAACTATTAGGTACTTTTGTGACATTCATCACGATGTCGGGTGCGAATTTCACTCAAATTAGTATTTGTTATATTTGGGACCTGAACTGTCCATTATATTGCCAATAGCTATTTCTATTTTTATCTACAATAAGGATTAGCGACAATGGCTTCATAATGGCTTTTGAGATTTCAGAATTTGTATATTTTTAATCTAAAAAATGTTGCATTCGTCTGTTAAATAAAAAAAAATGAAACCGCGACACTGGCTGCGAAATAGAAGAGGATTTGACAGCTTTCATTCACAAAAATACTTCTCAGGGTTTAATGAAAAATTTCGCATTTTTCATTATATTATTTTTTATAATCTCGTACATATTTATATTGCAACATCGTGAATAACATTAAATATTATCTTTTGCTTTAAAATCGATATTTTTGTACATTGCGTTAAGTTCTTAAAGCAATCGCAATGAGAACATGTCAGAGGTTAGAAATCAGGATAGAAATATTAAGTATCAATCTTTATTCAACAACATAGGACCCCGAGTCATTTCTACGTCGAAACAATTTAATTATCAAGTGGTACAAATATTTGGCTTAGAAAGCGAAATGTTTGCCGAGTATTGGATGATGCGAGATGTTGCCAATCTGGCGAATCTGATACATTTACAAGTGCATAGAGATGAGCGGGCAATTATATAACATTGGGCATTTGGCCAGGTCTTATTGCATGCATCAAGAGATATAATGTTTGAATTAGGTTGATTGCCTGCGGATGTATGCAAGATAAACGCCTATTACAGGACATCGCGTTTAGTTGAACTAAACACTCGTGTCCGGGTCGTTTTAATTATTACAGCTTAAGGTCACCGGATCTGGTTGTTTAAATGCTTTATTAGTGTGTTTGTGTAATACCTTAATGTCTTAATGTGTTGATAGATTATAGTGTTAATGTACTTTTTATGTAGCTAGCTGAAGTCAGAATGCATTGCACTATCAAGTTGACGAAAAAGTCTGGTTTGGTTAATGGCATGTTGTGCACATTTTATTTCAAAACGTTTAAAAAAGAAAATTATATTGTTTATTGCTTATTAAAAGAAATGTGATAGCTATTATGTAGCTATATCGATTTGAATATATGACGCTTCAGCTATTAAGCTTAGAGTTATTATTAGCATCATTTAGTCCGGCGGTATGCGAGCAATTAAACAATTCGTTATGATATTTCATGGTCAGTATTTTATAATACACTAGCTGTCGCCTGCGTCTCCGTACGCGCGGAAATATGAAAAAAAATAATTAGTAGCCTATCTGTTCTTACAGTCTATGTTCTACATCTATGCCAAATTTCAGCAGTATTCCTTTAGCCGTTCCGGTGATACCTTTTGACATCCATCCATCTAAACTTTCGCATTCATAGTATTAGTGAGATTAAAAACAAAAAGTTACGAGTTAATTTAAGGAAATATTATGATAAAGAAGCAAAATAATATTGTTGTATACCTACAATATCAGTATTACATCAACATTTGTGATTTATTAAGTTGGCGATAATCCGACAAAGATTACCTTTATATAATATTATAGTAAAGCTCACTTAGGTATTTCCCCCACGAATAAATCGTTTGCTTATTTTTGTAAGTAGTAAAACTATCAAGTAATGTAAAGCCGAAGTAAAAAATAAATCTTAAACATGTCCATTTTAATAATAACGAATTAATTCTTAACATGTAAATAGATGATTTAATGCTGTTTTTAACATCAGCATATAAAAGCGTGCAGTTAAATTGTCCTCAATTAAAGTCGGTGACGCATTTGCATTTAACATTCAGGTAAATATCCTGCATTTGGTTCACAAGCTCAACAACGTACTTGGTCAACTGAAGATTCTGACACATCTTTCGAGATTTTCGATTTTCTTCAACGTTTCCTTGCTACACCGGCTCCACAAGACCCATGGCCTATGTGTCCTTTATTAAGGTGCTACTAATCTGTATGAACCTACTAGCTTTTGCCCGTGACTTCGTCAGCACCAAATTAAAAAAAAAACTTTATTGTAGCCTATGTGTTCTCCCAGACTATGCTCTACATATATGCCAAATTTCATCGAGATCCGTTAAGCTGTTTTCAAGATATGTACCTTCTAACAAACATCCATCTAAATATTCGCATTTATAATATTAGTAAGAAATAAGTCTTCCTGTCACTCACTTTTGCAACAAAGATTTGAATATGAACCGTCTCTCTTCAACATAGTTGACAGAAATCACGGAGCTATATTGTGTACGCTTCTAACATGTCTATCGTTTTATCACCATCATGTGTCAATAAACAAATAGATAAATCGCACGTGTGCGTTAAATTGTCCTATTTTAAGTGAATATTTAACAATATTAATTAATTATTATAAATACGCATAAATTAATACGTGAACACATATGATTAAAACGAAGTATGAGAAAAGAAGGTAACGTGCGGTCAACTATCGTCGTTATTCTGATAATTAACTTATATTTGTCTGAATTTCCTAATATATTTATAATGAAACAGATAAAAAAAAAGAAAAAAGCTGTGAATGTAAAAAACTTTGCATTGCAACGCAGAATTAATGGCAGTTTGAGTGATGTCAGGGCTACGCTAGTAATCTAAACAAAAATCGTCTATTGCATCTAGGGTTGCCAGGTCGCCAATAGCCGGACAGACTAGCCAGTTTGGCCATACATTTGGGTAGAAAAACAGGACACCATACATATCCCCGGCTACTCTTGTTTGCGACATGTAAAAAGCCGGACAACCAGGACATCATTTTGGCCGGACACACAATCAAAAAGCCTACTTATGTCCGGCTTTATCCGGACACCTAGCAATGCTAATTGAAAATTAACTAATACTTTATTACAAATGATAATGTTATAATTGGGAGACTAACTATCAGAGCATAGTGATTACTTTATCAGATTATAGAATTTATTACACTCAAGTCGATAGTGACCTTATCATAACGAATTGCTTTTGCAGTCGTACTGCCGTCTTACTTTCGCTAAGTGTTGTGTTATATTGTCATTAATAATTAATTTTAGTACAAGAATTAAAAATGGTAAGTGTTTAATTAATCTTCTATTATAAAGTGAAACCAAAAGTTTACTGTTCTTTTGTTCTCTGGAACAAGCTCTTACATAATTATTCGAATACATATTAAATTAAATTTAGATCTTGTGAAGAGTTGTATTTTGGTAAAGTAAGACCTGAAACCAGAGAATTCAGCATCCTTCTACTTGGCTGAAGATACGCGTGAAGTGGAGTCACATTATGGCATCCTAACCCATATAATGATATAACCCGTCAAATTTAATATCTCAAAACGCACATCCTATTGACCTTAGATTACAATTTAAGGATTAAGCTTTAATTTTGTATTTCTTCTTTTAAAAAAAACAGGTATTGTTTTCTAATCGTGATTAAATTTAATATAATGTTTTATCTACTATTTTAACGATCATAACATGTCAGTCAATCGAGATCAATGGAGTGTTTACAAATGTAACCGCATCCTATTATCCTGCGCTGAAAGATGATAAGTTAGTGTTGGATTACGTGATATGTTGAGAGAACAGTTCCGTAGTAGTACAGCTGAGGTAGTGAGTGGACAAGCGTGCGGTACTAATCAATTAATAGCAATCTACATCACGTGGCAGCGTCTCACGCGGGCACCGCGTTCTACTGACAGGGCTTGCACATATTTAGATTATTTTTATATCATAAAAGAGGCAAACGAACAAGCGGTCACCTGAATTCGCCGAAATAGCGAAGCGACTAGTGCTCATAGACATGTACAATTGCAGTTACGTTGCCTAACTTGGGACGCACAGAAAGAAGATATTTTATGTAGTTGCTGGCGTCTACCACTGTTAAATAAAAATGTTTGGTCTTATACTGTAGGAATTTTCATGTAGGTGAAACAAAAAAATACTTCCACCCAACTTCTAAGTATAAATGTATCACAATCAAGAAATATACATCTGTGAATCAAAACCTTTTAACTTATAGAAACTTCAATAGTTCATGGTATATCATTTCTTCACGTTTAGAAAATTGTGCGTATAATTCAGAGATATCTAGATCTACATTAACAGTATACAAGAAAGAATCTGTCAACCCTGTAGGATTCATGTGGCGACAAATGTTGTAATACATGGTGTCGGCAATTATTATACAAATGAATGCCTCATAATCATCCTTGAAGTGTCTATTTACAATCAAGTCTCTTGCGTATATTCGATCACTGCATTATTAATTTTCCGATCTTCCTACGGATAAACAAATAGGATACGATTTAGGGTCCTTCAGCGTAACTCTTCCTTAAAAACATCTGCGGATTTCCAAAGAGCCGATGTTGACTACGGTACCGCTGTCGAAGGGAGCAAACCCGTATTTCAGTAGGATTGCATAACAAGGGTACACAAACTAAATGCATAAGTCATCTTGTATAAAGTTTATCGATTAAGCGAACATATTTAATTGATTGTTTTTCTAATATAAACTACGGCACTGATTTATAACCGAAAGGAAGCTTTTTTATTGCTTAGTAACCTAGACTATAATTTTATTTATTCCCTAAATAATTTAACCATGAGAATATCCTTTGCGTGCGCGATATATATAACGGTCTCGTCCTTGCCCTCGTTACCGCGATGTTACTAGTATCAATTGCATTCAACGTTTGATCGGAATCTGATAACAGATAAAAAAGATATTTATAAAATTGACTAAACCTTTATTTATTGATAATCATGGAAAGAGGATAGGCGTTTTGTTATTGATTAGGTTTAAGACTTTTTTTCTTTTGGGATATAGTTTTTTTTTTGTCTCAGCGATGCAGTAACCTTTTGCGAAGTACAATTTTAAATGTTTGTTTTGATTTTAAACCGTGTGCAAAAGTTCGTTCAACCGATGTCCTTTAGATTTATCTTATCTTTGTCTTTACATCTTAACTGTGTGCCACGAATACAAATATTTTTTTGTATAATAATATTTTCCCAAGAGTTTTTTTTAAATTAAAATAAAAATTAAATGTAATTGAATATTATTGGTTTGTTACCCAATAGTTGTAAATTGGAGAAAAATATTACACAAAATTATCTATTGCCTTTAATTTTATAGTAAATTTCACCAAAATGACATCAAATAATAGATTGATACTTCACGTCTATGTGATAAACACCTTTGTTATTCAAGTGATTTGTCTGTAAGACGGATCGCCTGTTAACTCGTCATTCGAGAAGGACAACGTAACTTCCTTGTTTATTTTTCCGCGAGTACACATTGTCAAGATCGGTCTAGTTTATTTTACTAGACAATTGCTAGTTAAAGAATAATCGTTATAACAAAGCCGGATCTTACCACCTCTAAAGGTGGGTCTATGTTAGAGTAGGCGAGCACAAGCTGAACGAAGACGAGCAACTCGAGGTGTCAAGTGTTGACGTACAAAGAGCTTACAATAATCCCCGAATATAGCTTTGTGAGTGCTCACGGACAAATACCTTTGTGTTCCTCAAAAAATCGACAATAGACGGAGCACAGTCGAGCACGAGCCAAACGATCGACGAAGAAACGACGAAGCTGGCTCGCTTGAGGCTCGTCAGTCAGTCACACACAAATTCTGGCTCGACACGTCTAGCATGGACGCACCTTTTCAATATTACAGTATTACAAAGCCTGACACATTGAAATAAGAAACTAAAGTGATGATCCTTTGTACGCGGATGTGGCATTTCACTTACATTGTTTTATTTGTTTCTATGTAAATGCTTATAGGTTTGTCTTGAAGATACGAGTACGCTCGAACCGAATGCACTTATGATTCATCGATTTCTGAGACCGATTTTTTTAACTTCTTTTATGGGAATAACATAAAATAGTAATGCGTAAATCCGTTACATACATAAGAAGTAATAAAACATTTATCTCATATTCTGATATAAATGATAATAAGTTGATTAACAATTACTAATCCTTTTTGAGTTATTTTTACAATTTTTTATAGCATGTAAAATAAAATTATCGGTCGTCAACGCTAATCAAGGTTACCACTTTAAATTGTCAGATATACGAGTATTTAGGAGAATTTTGATCATCTTCAACTATATCAATTCAAAGAACATTTTCTTGCATTTTAGTATATAAGTATAAAACTTTTATATACATTTTATTGAAATATTAAATACGTTAATTGGAATATAGGTTTTAATGATTTTTTATTCAAGCATCTCTTAAAGAAGAAATAATAAGATGCTTACGATGCAGCTACAAATTTATTTTATAAATTATAAGCTTACGTTGATTACAATAAAATTAAAAGTAGGCTGAGTCATGTCCAATTAAATTTTTCCATGTCCACACGCGTGACAATAAAAACTGTTTTGTATCACTTACCGAATAATTGTTGGTAGATCAATTTATTTTTATTGGTCCATGTCTACATCATCTCATTTAATATAGGTACTTATAGTTTGTAAACACTTCCTCGACGGAAATTTTCCTCTCAACGTACGTGATTCGTTGAAAACTGCGCATAAACTGTTATAAATTATGCCACGATTATTATGCCAAAGTTCAATACTAAATACAATCACAGACGAACAATGTAGCGAGGTTTCATGTTAATTTACCTTTCAGATGACATATCATCCCTTAAGCGCTTCTAGAAAAGGAAAGTTCGACCGTGCTCGCTTTAGCGCGCATCTCTTAATTTTACAATTTCAAATACATAAAAAAGTGTTTGAAATTACTATACCAAAATGGAATACTTATATTAATCTTTAAAATATTATCTCAGTAAACAAAGTAAAAATAATTCAGCCTTCAAGTTACTATTATGAATTCTTGTCACATTTTATTGCGACCTTTCTCAAACATAAATCATGACTACGGGGTACTGACCAATGTACCTACTTAAACGTTTTAAATGTTTGTGTATGTTGCAATTCAAACATAGGTGCTTGTTTTGTTAAGTTGAATTAAGGCTTCGAAACTAATATACTATGTTTGCCGTAGAAAAATCATTTAACTATATTAATCACTAGCGTTACTATCTGTTGGTTTCTGGGACCAAAGTCCCCGTTTAAAAATTATTGTTAACGCTATTTTATCAAATATGAAAGACAGGGATGACGATCGGCGATCTCGGAAACCAACTGTCAGGCTTAAATTTTTTTTAATCGTAAAATAATTCGCGTTATCCGAGAATATTATCTTTCTATGTCATTAAGCAATATTGTCATTGATGTAGCTTTTTTGTATGGAGATCACGTCTCTGGTAAATATTCATAAGCGATTTATAGCCTTTAATATACGTGGCTATTTTAACCTTCTTATTGTAATGGCAATATATCTATAACATAGTGAAATAGTGACCTAGAGGACGACACACAAAGGCTTTCCCGACCTACAGTAGTAAGACCATTAGGATATAGAAATTTGATTTAATTGAATAACAAAGAATTGATCTACTTTGTTTTTGAGTAATGGTTGTTCGTTACCATAAGATTATGATTCTTTAGCATCAAACACGACTAGTCCCATCCCTTTTTTATATCAAAAGGTGGCAAACGAGTGAGCGACCGTTGCTCATAGACGTACATAGCTGCCTACCTTTAATCGACAGAGGGGATGCACAGAAAAAAAAATACTTTCCCTTCCCACGCATCACCTCATGAAAAGTCCACTTTAACTCCCATCCTTTGCTTATAGATAAAGGCTGGGAAGAAATAAAGGACTAAAATTAGGCCTCTGGGACGCACACTCATCAGACGAAACGCGGAATTGCTTCCACTTCACGCCTGTCTTCTGTGTGTTTTAACACATAAAACCATTTCTAAGCCATTACTCAAGATTGTTAAACCAAAAATAAATCTCTAGCTATGGTAATAAGACGTAAACAATTAAATATTTTATTGAAAGCATTAGCATTTATGGTAAACGACAGTAAAACCGAATCGCAATGACGCAAGACTTTCACATAACGAGACGTTAATTTTAATGTTTTGGTATAACATCGGTCAGTGCTTCTGTGTAATGGTACGTCTTGAAAGGACAATAACATATTTGTGTAATGGGTTGCCTACTATGACTGTAAAATGTAACGTCATTATGAAATAATGCTTAATGTTATTAATCGTTGATGTAATTTCTACTCGACATACTTCCATTAGGGTTGTTCTATTTTGAACGACAACCTTATGAAATGAAAGCTATAAAATATTTTTAAATTATTGTTATTAGATGTTCTTACGATGAAGGAATACATCGTGATGCATACATATCTATGAAGAAATTCAAAGATTAACCAATCCGCATTAGGCAGTGTGGTTGACTATTACATAGTCACCTCTAACTTAAGGTAGGCTTTGAGGCCCTCAGTAAAGACGTATATTGGGGTGATAATAATCTTATAATAAATATAAAATTGTTATAATTGATAATTTCATATATGTACTGCCAGTTTATCCACAGGAAATGTTCTAGATTGAATAACCCGCGTGATTAGCGTTTATTATTCAGCTTACAGTACATAAGGCGGTTGTCAGCAATAAATTTGTAGTAAATATAATTATATGTATGTTCACGAATGTTGTTTATGTATCGTTGTATTACAGAGGTGCATAATTTTAATTTTAAATGCATGCCACATAGACGTACTACTAGAAGCACAACGCGTAATCTAGTACAGTCATGTTATGTACTCTATATTATTACATAAGATAATGATACGTTATTAATTTAAACTTTGGCCATATAATATGAGGACTTTTTATATACTTTGATTCTATATATTTTTATATTTCTTTTAATTATTGTGTGCTATTATTTCCTATAGAATAGTTCAAGGTTACTGCTACTGTCATTAATAAAAAGTCACATAACCAACATACAGAATAAGTGATTATTTATTCAATTTAAGTAATGCGGCGGCGGCGCTGCGATAACTTCTGTTAACGTTGATTGACTCTGTAATAGCTATAGAATATGTTTATAATGTGCTATTCATTTAATTCCGCATTAATAATTGAATCTAATAATGTTAGTTTTATAAAACATTTTTAATATATCACAAGGAAGTCTATATATTTTATGATTTATTTCCAATTAATAAAATTGGGAGTGTCAGTATGTAATATCGAAAAGAAAAACATTATTTGCACACATGGATATTGACGTTGCTTATAACAAAAATATCTGAAAATAACAGTAATTCCTGAAATGACAGAACCGCTTTTCATAGAACTTTTACTGGAAGGTAGCTTATGTTTGCGAAAGTTAATTATTTTTCTTACGCTTCACTGACAAAGTCACGGGGAGCTAGTAAAGCATCAATATCTAATAATTAAGTTCACTAATAAACTTAAATCTTTGGGAAAACTATTTTTCTTCGATTGTTACTGATTAGTAGAATCAAATAATAACATGTACATTTGATTGTTACAGACAGAAAGTGAGACATCATGTGAGGAAGCGGCGCGGCTGACCGCAGAAGGAGCGGGCGAGGCTGACGATGACGAGGCGTTTGACTACGGCGCGCTACCACCGCCTCCTGACGGCGGATACGGCTGGGTGGTCGTCTTCGCGTCTTTTATGTGCAACCTGGTGGTTGACGGTATCGCGTACACGTTTGGCATATTCCTACCCGAGCTCGTCACATACTTCGGCGAGGGTAAAGGAACTGTTGCATGGGTCGGCAGTTTGCTGTCAGGAGTGTACTTAGCTGCAGGTAATTTTTTTTAATCTTCATTATTAGCAATCAGTTCTTTACACCTAAGTACCTAATTACCTTTGTTTTCGCGATTCCTGGTTCATCTGCAAAGCTTACACACATATGATATGAACTAGCTGTTGTCCGTGACTCCGTCTGCGCAATGTAGATTTTACACAACCTATTAATGTCATTATAACATAATTGATGTAACACATAAAGATCCTAACGAAATAATTAAAATAAAAATTATTCATAAATTATTGTTTTACATACAATTATGAATAATAGGGGCGTCTCTGTTCGATAAAACTAAATTGAATGCTGAGTAAATATTATTATCCTACTTCATGTGTTCAAATAATTGTCACACCAATGACGTCACTTTTGGTCATATTGTTTGGGCTAATTTTAAACCAGATTAATGCCTAACAAATAAAATAATCAATTCAATGGTGTATGAGTTTGTTTAACAAAACTGTGGTTTTGGTATTTATTTTTTGGTTCTATCTCTCTCTCGCATTCCTGACGTCAGAAGTTTACATATATTTGAGATGTTTGTTAGTTTTCGGTTATTGTATGCGTAAATTTCATACAACGCACTATAATTTATCAATCAAGCAACGCATACATGTCGTAAAAGTGGTGATTTTGTTAATGTTAGATTGCCTATGCCTTGTATATAGACCTTCACTGCTTAACGACATATTCTTCAAACATAAAATATTAATATTTACAACTTCTTAAAATATTTTGCTAGTGTATAGAAGTTTTAATATGTTTATTTAGCAAGACATAACAAACACGGCTATCTTTTATTACACGTCTCCATGACAACCACGATGTAAGAGAGTGATCTCAAGTTTGCACAAACTTTTGCACTTATAATGCCAATTTAAAGCAAATAGCCTTCCATTATAAGACCCAAAGCCGAAAGATACTATTGAAATATCTTCCTATTTGTACAGTAAAATGTAACGAAATTAAAGACCTCTGAACCATATTATTCATATTTAAAATGATTTTCCTACCAATTAATTGATTCATCTTTTCAAACTGGTCAAAACACCTAAGCCTTACTCAAATTAAAACTCGACGTAGGTATATGTTTGCCATATTTTTTTAAACGGTTACGTAATTTCTGGCTTTACAATATATTGTACAAATAAAGGTTTTTTTTTTCTATACATTATTTATTGTTCGATTCTCGACGATTTCGCGTTGATCCCTTGCCCCACTTTACGTAACACTCGACAGTTTAAGCCCTCTGTATGTCGCGTTTGAAGCGCTTAAACCTAAAGTCTACAGATAGGTCGCTTTATAGGATAAATATTTCTAACTTAAACGTTTGATTTTAAAATAATATTTAATTTAAAGAAATATAAAACCCGATTGTCTACGTCAGCTTTACTCAAACTACACCCCCGAAGCACTGTTGCTTCGAAAAGACTTCCTGGGGAGTCCACAAAAATATCTGGAAAAAATAACGAAAAAAACTATAGCAGTACTATAAGGTTTAAACAGATAAGGTGATGATAGAAATAGTATTTTAGAAGTCGTTTAAATTATAGTTTCTTATTATCAAAATGTTACAATTACAAGACATTATGTTTGTATCGTTAGAAGTATTGCTTAAGTGTTTGTCCAGGCTACTGTGTCGAGTTTGTCATATATACGATAAGATAGCTTGACTATTCAAGACAGTGTCATTGGACTCTCTATTTAAATATGTAACATAAATTTAGCTCTAAAGACTCATCTTACTATTTACTAATATTATAAATGCGAATGTTTAGTTGGATGTATGTTTATTTGAAGTGATATACGGAACGGCAGAACAGATCTCCTCGCTAAAATTTGCGATAGATGTAGTCCATAGTTTGTAAGAACATATAGGCTACTTATTAACTCAATTCCGTGCGGACGGAGTCACAGGCGACAGCTAGTTGTTAATAAACTATATTATTTATATTCTTAGTCCAATAAATGTGTAGTAACAAAGATATTTATTTGTCGTAAAACTTATATTATAGTAATCACAAATAACGAGCTAACCAAGTCGTCCAAGATTTATTACAATTACCAGGATAATCTTACTTTTAAATTGTACAACTCAACGGTTTTCACAAAACGAATAATCATTAATAACTATTTTGCAAACCTGTATCAACTTGGCCAAGGCAATCCTTGCACACCTCATATTACGAGTATACCTCAGTACTTAAGTACCAATAAATTTGTTGTAGATTAAAACCTATTTCGAACACTGGCCGTAAAGAAAGATTGTAAGATTATATATACGTCAAAAAGAAAGGACGTTTAAGTTTAGGAAAAAACTTAAGAACGTGTGTCTGCAATAAAGAACCTATATTGTGAGAAATAATAGTTTCACTGGCAAGGTTTATCACAAAATTAATCTGTATTCAATGTACATATAAAGAAATGTTGCTAAGCCACATAATCTTATCTGTGAATTATAATCTTTAAAAAACTAGTCAGATAAGGTGTACGATTTTTATTTATCTAGTATTCTACCTTGCTACTTGCATTTATCTGAAAGTCGTAATTGACCTGATTAAACATGACTATCATAGATTAATATCTAAAATAGAGTTTATCGATCAAGTTTTCAAATCTTTAGCACTCAAATATTTGCACTGTCTTAATACATGTATAAAGCAAATTATAATCATGAATATCATTTTAGGCTCTAAGTAGATTTTTAAGTATCTTTTTTTTAACTTAAAATTAACTAATAGTGTTTGAAAACGATAAATTAGACATAATTAACCACAATTACAACAAGAGTAATGTGTTTAAATCATTATCGATCTATTTGAACTTAATTCGGGTTAGGTCACTGACGTCTATTACTAATTTATCGACGTGTCTAGTCATTTCTCCTAGATTGTAAAATCACCCGTTCATTGTACTCATTTCTCATTAGAGCTGATTACAAATATGATAGGTGATGAGTCTATTTCAACAAACCTATATTAACTTAATATGTACTTAAAAGTAAGTTCTGGCAACGTTTTACCAGTTTATGATCCTCTTAGTTACGGATGTGGTGGCAAACGGCTTAAAATTAAGCCGTTTGCCCGTTCCTATAAAAAAGAATATAAATTTTAATATAAACATTCGAATAAAATATCTATTTTTTCGTATTACTTTAGCTTTAGTTCTTAGAAAAAAAACACCTATGGGATGAAGGTATAAAAATATTTGTAAACGCTATATTTATAATGACAATCTAATTCTTGTAAAGCTTCGTATAAGCTTGTTGGGAACTTTAGAAGATTCCCAACAAGCTTATACGAAGCTAATAATCCTGAAATATTTAGGCGGTTGTTTATTGTAAAGATTCATAACCACTATTCAAATATTAAACTGCTATTGCTGTATCTTGTTAGTGCCATCAATAAACAGTATAAATTTACATAGGTACTTCCAAGCAATCATGTGATTAGACCCTTGAACTGGATAGCGGGTATTTAAATGATTCTTGAGCAAATAAGTTTCGCAAGTGTAGTGAATTAGGATTTAGCACAAGGTATAAACAGGACTATTAATTTAATTTAACGAGTAAATATAAGGCTGTGGAAAATGTGTATATTTTATGCATATATCCATGAATTTATTAATTACATTTAAGAGATAATCTGATGAAAAAATTAATGATTTTTATATACTCTCATTAATGTGACGCATATGAGTTTGTGGCCAGTGACGCAAAAGCCCCAAACAGAATTGAGAATATCCTAAATTTATCTTAGTACAACCGAAACTTTAGGTAACTAAAATTCAATAACCAAATTTCACAATTTTAAATCTGTGTAGGTAATTGACAACGATAACTGGGTAATAAACATTATAACCAAATAAAGGTTTAAAGTATTGTGAAATTTCTCTTTGAGGATGACAAAGAAAAGGAAAAATTACAAATTTAAAGTGCGGCTCACCTTCGGTATCACTCCTGATTCAGGTCATAACATGTTTGACTCAACCCACTAACAAAGACAGAACATTATACTTTACAATTTTTTTTTTAACTTAAAGGTTTCAAGAGAATGTGTAACTGCCAGGTATTCATATTTAAAGATCTCCGTATCAAATAATTAATATTGTATTATAAATTTCCCAGGTCCAATAGTATCAGCACTATGCAACAAGTATGGGTGTCGTGCGGTATGCGTCGCTGGCTCCCTGGTCGCGACCGTCGCCTTCGCGCTATCTACGCTAAGCAAGAGCGTCACCATGATGATGATCACTTATGGAGTACTCGGAGGTAAGCAGACACCAACGATATATGTTAACAGACCTCTTAAGAAAAGAAAGACTTCTTTTTTAAAGATGGAAGCATCTGCAGTTCCTTTGGTGTTGTAAACGATAACAATGTATGGAAAAAAATTGTAATAAGCAACTGATTTTGTTTCTGGCGGGTAAAATAGTAGAGGTATATTTCAGGCTCACGATCCCAGTCTATTTAAATAAAGAGAAACGTAAATAATGCGTCGTCATTAAAAAATGTAGGAATAAGGGTTTTGGTACTTTGTAGAGTGTAGGTTTTCCGATCTTTTGTCATTTAGGAGTATAAAGACTTGGTATATTTATACCTTTATCGATACCGAAACCTTAAACATCAATCGAAGCAAATGACCTTGACATGAAGTTTGTAATTCTTCGGTAGTCGTAAAATTTTAATGAGACTATTTCTAATTTCGCTTAGTTAACATTCCAACTGTATTTTACGGGCTTAAATCAAAACTCTTTATTGATATTGATGTTGAATCGTTATATTAAACTTTTACCATAAAGATTTTGCTTCAAAGTTAATATCATCTTTAGTCATTGAAAGCCATACACTTATAACCCTCCCAATCTATACGAGCTCTGATATTCCAAAATATGCTGATCATCAATATGTCGCTTGTTTGACAAATCTACTCTTTGAAGAATTAACTGCATCTCTACCTCTATCCTTGAAAAGGTTCAAAACATAGAACACGTAGTTCCTATGTCTTCAAAGCTGGTAGTATCGTCTATAAAAAACTTACAACTCATAGGGTACTATGGATATTTCCAAAATATTTAAGAAATTCTTACAGTTGTGAGTTGGCCTGTGTCCAGCCAGTAATGTTTAGTGTGAGCTCATAGAGACCGTACCTGCCGACTGCACGTGGACGACTGTTGCCATATCTGAATCGATACCTGTTTATATTACCGATCTAATAATATCGAGAGGTAAACAACTCGCGTATATCGAATGCAGTCACCATACCTTATAGCTCTATTATATGCAGGAGAGTTTGAAATATCGTATAGGCATTTCTTAATCGATATCTTTTTTATCCGAAGCGTTCAAAGACAAATTATCTATAGCCTATTGTTATTAACATTAAATAGATGAGCTTAGAAGCTGGCGATACGCCAACAACCTTTGGTACATTTTATGACGTATCATGATATCAGTTAGTCACAAAGTTCATACATCGACTTAAATTAGGTCCAATTATAAAAAGGGTTTCTCAATAACTCCCTATGAATAATGTCGGGTGTAGAGAAACGTGATCGAGTTAAATTCACGTGTTGGATCGACGGCCATGACACCATAAAGCAAATCTACGGACACCGAGCGCCCGGAGATTTACCTACTCACAATCCTCAATGAAAGCGATTTAATTAAACGTACAAAGATAGTGTTTTCATTCACTCGCACGTTTACTTCTTTTTTATTCGGACTGAAATCAATAATTGGTTTTATTCAAAGACTCCGTCTGCGCGAAATAAAATAAAAACTTAATTAATATTCTTTGCGTTCTTCCAACCTATGTTTTGCATCTATGCCAAATTTCTAGCCGTTCTGGAGATACCTTCTAACAAACCTCATTCAAATGTATAATATTAGTAAGATTGAAAAAATTCAATAACCAATAAAGTGTAAAGATGATAACGGTTTTATGAATCTCAAAATTTGTTCTTCTTGTTACTAAGTGCTATGTAAGGACAGACCTTTGTGGAACAAACGTCATCAGTGCTACTTTCTGACAAATAAATATATCACGAAATCTTGTATAGAGATATAAATATCTTTACAATATAAAATGTATATTCAGCCCTTTGTTACACATCACTGTCCTCGATTTAATTGCTATGAAGTAACAATCCATTTAATTAATGTTTACATGCCTATTCATTAGCTATCTGCGCTGAGTATTTATTCGCTATTGTTCCAATGTACACATGCATTATGAGGTTAGCTCATACATGCGCGATATCAACGGGTCCTTTGTGTTCATTTCGTTCCCTATTTTCTGAAATTTTAATAAAGAAATCTCTCTGTAATATTTTTAAAAGTTTAATTTTAATATGCATACTTTTATCAGGAGATTAAAGAGTACACGGCAATTTTAACTTGAGAAAATGTTACGACAATATTAAACATTATACAAAGTGTTGGTGTAAACCAACAATGGTTTACATCTTCTTACTATATTACTTATTACTTCTCACTAATGTTATAAATGTTTAAATTTAGATGGATGGATGGATTCATGTTTGTTTGAAGGTGTCTCTGGAACGGCTCAACGGATATTGATGACATTTACCACAGATTTAGAACATAGTCTGGAAAAACACATAGGCTACTTATTAAGTTTTTTTTATTCGCGCGGACAGAGTCGCAGGCTACAGCTTGTAAGGGATACAATCGTAAATGAAATCTTCACAGACGTACTTTAAACAATAAAATTTGCATATGTAAGTAATACATTAATTACAATTTGATTCCGCGTTAACAACAAAGGAACTTCAAGTAACAAAGAAAATTACTTATTCTTGTCTTCGCGATACGAAAATAATTTGGATAAGGTAAGGGATAACGAAACAAATATTGAAACGTTTTGACCTGTTCTTTGTTCGTCTGCAACTCAGCAAACCGTATGTTTGGAAGTTCGCCAATCGTTTGTACTAGGGCTGTCACTAAAGGCTACACGAATTATTAGCTGCTTTATATGTACAATGTACAAAACCAATGTAAAAAACATTTGATAGTTTATTTTCTTTGATAAAATCTAAATGAAAATATCGATTTATTGTATGATTAACTTTGTTATTCTTATGATTAACCATTTGTGGTTCTGAATTTACGCTTTTCGTCTTTAATATTCTAGTAATAAAACAAGAGTAAGCGTGCAAGAGAAACATTGACAGGATAAAAAAAAGTCATAGTAATATAAATGTTGATAACCCTGGATTTAACGATTTGAATGAAACAGCTAAAGCGTCCTCTACCCCGTCTATAATAAGCCCTTTTCATTGGCTGCGAGTGGAAAACTTGGGATTTTCCGCAAATGCAGACTTTTGCATCGATTTAAACTCACGATAAAGAATTCTCTACGCGACTTGGTTATTGGGAGCGTGGATTTAATATATTATACTTGTTAGTAAACATAATTTAAATACAATAGAAATTAGTAAGCACACTTTTATAGAGCGCGTTATTTACACATTTTAATATTGTATAAACGTCCATACTGTAATCTAATGACCTCGCCTGCTATCAATTAGCTTAAGCAATGAATGTCTCCCGGGAGATCTGAGTATATCGACATTAAAGGTACATTAAATTTTAATAAGTAAATTAAAAATTGTATGTGAGTTCCCTTACGCGCATTTAATTAATTAACAATATTACTTTCAACCAAATATGGCTTAACAATTAAGATTGTAGGGAAGTGACTTTTTTGTGACGTCATTTGTAAATCGTTAAAAATCGTTTTTGAAGTGAAAAGATGAGTCATTCATTAAGACATTCAAATGTTAAAATTCAATGTTCTCTAAAAAATTACGTTAACACAATACTTTTATAGACAGATTGAGATTCACTGAAGTCAAATTATCGATAAGTTCTCATTACAACGTTTGTAGAATGTTTACTGTAGAAAATTTTGCAATAAAGTTATTGGCGTTACTTCAAATTAATCCTATTTCAACATAATTTTTAGGACTTATTTTATTTTTAATTTAAGCTAAAATAATATAAACATAGTCCGCACTCGTGGCCGTGGCGTAAGTAACAATGGAAACCTTATCAAAATCAATGTACATTCTATAGCTCTATTATTAGTTTCAACGTGCTTACACGCGTATTATAGATTAGACACATTTAAATAGCAAATCGGTAACGGTTCAATATATTAAAGGACAAGCGAAAAAAATCTAAAGAAAACAAACGTTGCACTGGGGGGGTTCCGATTAGCATTGCAGCAAAACGCACGCTATATCTTATATATAAAATTCTCGTGTCACAATGTTCGTTCCTCCATACTCCTCCGAAACGGCTTGACCGATTCTCATGAAATTTTGTGAGCATATTGTGTAGGTCTGAGAATCGGCTAACATCTACTTTTAATCCCGCGCGGACGGAGTCGCGGGCGACAGCTAGTATGAAGTAATATAAAAATGTTAACGACTTTACATACTTTAAAAGATGCTTAATCTAAGACAACAAAACTTTATTTTTCAGTTTAAATCAACATACCTATGCCTATATTGGAGTATCTAATCCATACGAATGTTAGGAGAATTGATAAGTTACACCACTACTAGTTTTTGTCGCGACTCTGTCCGAGCGAAATTAAAACAAATATGGTCTACGTGTTCTTCCGGACTATGTCCTACATCGATTTCATAGAGATCCGTTAAGCCGTTATAGAGATACTTTTTTTTTAAAATCCACCAAACTTTGCATTTTTAGTAAGATATTAATAAGATTTATCACTATAATTATATCTTCATATAGTTTTTATATGTCAAGGTTACAGTCACATTGGATTGCAGCCAGCCAGGCTAGACATAATGGCGTCCTTTTACAAGTTCTGCGAATTTGTTTTAAATATAGTCAACAAGAAAAAAAAAGAAAAACAACACACTTAAAAATATTCCATATATGTACGTTGAATAGTTTTTATAAAATCTACGCATTTCTATATTACGACATATGATTTGTTTTAATGTACAGATATCAGTTACTTAACTCCATGTTTTGTTTAACGATTATATCCCTACAAGCAGCTCAATACTGTTGTGTTCCAGCTTCATAGCTTAAATGGACCAAAAGAATGAAATCATCAAACTTTTCTAGTTCAAATGTTCTCTGTATTTTTACGGACAAAGAAAAATATTTACGTTTGCTTTTATTTGTGTTGCATTTTAAAATATAATTGACACTGCAAGTTGCAAAAGGAAAACAAATCTCAACAAATTGCGCGAACGTGTTCTTGTTTACTTTTCCTTTCTTTGTCAAGAGTTAACTATGCTGTAGGTGAATTAAAAGAAAAGATGAAAACATCGTTTTATTTAGAAAAACGTATTAATATCTTGCTCCAACTTACTATCAAATTAAGGGGTCCCCAGACATAAAAAAAAACTTGTTATCATACATAACCCTTATGTTCTTTTTGTATAGTAAACCATACATACAACTTTTTAAAAAGATACGATCACTATAAAATTATTTTTAACTTAGTTCCTTAATTGAATTATAATAATTATTGTTATTTTGATATAAATATTTGTCAGTATTTGCATATCTCTGTACCGTATGTACAAACATAATATCGGGAACATAATATGACATGAGTCATTGCATTCGCGGCCCACAAATCGACATCGGATACGAACAAAGCAGCGTACTCGTATGTAGAGGTCATCAGCACTAATTCAGAGTGCGTCACCTTCCGGCCAAGTGCGTTAGCATCAGGAAAAATGTTGATTTGCAATTTACATACGTATCATCATAATAATTAAAAATAACACAAATAAATATGTTGCCAATAAAATGTAGTATCTAATTGCAAACAATCTATTAACCCGAATTAAGTTTAACACCGATTAACGAGAAATCCTTTCAGTAACCGAGCAGGCAGTAATTTCAGCGCTACAAGACTGAATGGTTTGAAAGCTTGTGGTAGACTTTATTCGACAACGGAATAAATGTCAATATAATATAGTTAATAACATTATGTATAGGGAACGATTTGTTCAGATGTCCTATATCGAAAATTTTAACAGTGGTAGAGCCCGCTTTAACATCTTCGCACGAATTGGCCCGGCTCGCCCGGTGAAATACCACGACCACACAGAAGACAGGCGTGAAGTGGAAGCAATTCCGCGTTTCGTCTGATGAGTGTGCGTCCCGGAGGCCTAATTTAGTCCTCTTTCCCTTCCCACCCTTTTTCTTATAACGAAAGGATGGGAAGTGGAAGTGGACTTTCCGGATGAGAGGATGCATGGAAAGAGAATATATTTTCTTTCTTTGCATCCTCTCCTCCGTCGATTAAAGGTAGGCAACGCATATGCAATTGCGTATGTCTATGGGCAACGGTCACTTCGCTATTTCAGCGATTTCAGGTGGCCGCTCGCTCGTTTGCCACCTTATGATATAAAAAAAAATCCGGTTTAAAAACACAAGGGACGTCACATAAATGGGCCACTTTATTTATTTTTAACAAAGTGCTTTTGATAACGAATTGAGTAATTATCACGTAAGATTACATTTATACACTAGTCTTAAATAGATCATACTGTTTATGTGATGTTTAATATTGTTGTAATAATCTTTCGTATTGTTCCATTATATGTCAAAACATAGTTCGATTCGTTACTAGCCCAAAATATTATGTCTCCCAGTATCACAGTGACATTGAAACGTGATGATCTCATTTTGGCAGCTGTGTGGCTGACTAGCTTGAAAATTGGTGTTAATGTGACTAAACGTCTGAATCTATTCGGTGGGAACAACTGACTCATTCACTTGACCACCAGCTGATTTGTATCTCACGAATTTGCTACGAATTAGCCTAAAATATACTGTCAATAATTGCTCATACTATTATAATATATAATTTAAATATGCAAGTGTATTTTTGGTCGTATTTTGTTATGAGAAGCAAGCCCGGTACTACGGCTTCCTTCTCTTAATTTTATCGTACCTCGAAGAAAGTTCTTTCGACCTGAATACGTATAGCTAAATTGATTTTCAAAATTTTAAAGGTTTAAAGTGACTGATCAAGTTTTAGCCTATCGATTTTATAGCATATAGTTTTTGCTGGCCATAAATATTACCAACTTTTAAAAACATTTTGAATACAAATTGGGACAGGTCTCTTGGGACTCAAACTTCAACCTTCATGCAATGAGTTGTTATGGAACTCACAATGAATTTATCCCCTAATAAGAAGCGAGCAAATACCAAGAGAATACACTTGAATGAACGAGCGCGGTTTGATTGAACGTAATAAAAATTGGGTCACTAGAGTGCCTACTTAGTCGCGCCGGCCGTTTTTCTTTCTACCAAATAAGAAAAGCAAAAGTTAGCTTCTTTTGTTTTGACTCTAGACTCTTGGCTGTTGACGACAATTTTGATGACGTAGAAATAAAATTTAGTTTACAATTAAGGTTTTCAAATATCAAAGACATTATTTGAATTGAAATATACTTAAAATTTCAAAATATTTCTTTATGTACTATCCTCAGGCATCGGCTTCGGTATGATCTACCTGCCGTCGGTAGTGGCCGTGGGTTACTACTTCGAGACTCGACGCTCGTTGGCCACCGGTATCGCGGTGTGCGGATCCGGTGTAGGCACGTTCAGCTTTGCGCCACTCGCCAGCATCCTGTTGCAGCAGTTCGGCTCCTGGCAGAATGCAAACCTTCTTCTTGCCGGACTTATTCTCAACTGTGCAGTATTCGGTGCGCTTATGCGACCGTTGGTGTATCCGAAGGTAAGTGGTATAATTGTTGTTATGGTCCTCATGTAAGGATAAGCCCTAAAAAGAATAGTCCCGTTGAAGAATCGGAGAAAAGGATTATTACTAACTAAAACATTTTCATTTCCAGACATCAGGCCAAAAGCCTTTACTGCAACGAATGGCCGAAGAGAAAAGACTGCAAATGGAACGTGGCTCCATTGGAGGTTCATACTTCGTGGTACAATTACCTGATGGTACCATGGAGAAACGATTAAAGGTAACACTTTTGAACACTGAACTTTGAACTTTTGTTGTTTAAATTCATTATTATGCAAGATTCCCGATACATGTTTAATAGGCACCGCTGAACATCGACCCTGGCGTGCACTCATCTTTGAACCTGGAGGCACTGGCCCGCGTGCCCACCGTGCCCAACATGCCGGGTGTGCCAACTGTGCCTACGTTGCCCACTATCACCGAAGCCAGGGTCGTGGACGTCGATATCGCAGAAAAGAAAAAGGTATTATAAGATAATGGTATTCAACTTGAAAATTGACGTCTCTGTGTGGTGATGCCTTGAGCGCGCGAGCCCATTCTTGCCACAGAAGTTGCTGGCGTCTACCACTATATGTTTTTATTTATTCCAGAACGAAAATGGGTCTGCTGTGGGCGTGGGTGTGGGCGTGGGTCAGGCGATGGCACGCAACGTGTCTTCGCCCGCGTTCAGCGCGCAAGCCCCCGGCCTGCCTAAGAACGGCTCAGTTCCGTTCTTCGACCGGCAGCGCAAGCAGAGCACCGGCGACAGGTCAGATAGCGATAGGTAACCAATCAACTTGTATAATACACGGCCAAGGGATGTCTTGTCGGTGCTCGACACAAAAACTATGGGAAGCTTGTGTTTGTGAGTTCATGTTTTGTATGAATTCCTATATAATGCAAGCAATTTGTGTAAGCACTTTTATGTAATGCACAGTCTTAAATTTATACTTCTAACCGTGGGTTTCTGAGACCATAATCCCCGATGACATAAAATGTTTTGTCAAAGATGACAATATGTTCTACACAGATATTTTGGTCTCAGAAACCCACAGTTCTTACCGCTTGCAAAACTTTTTTAAAATAAAATGCTCGTAGATTCATATTGATTTAAATGAATAGATTACGTAGCCATTTTTTTTATATTTTAACACATGCAATGCCACTAAGATTGTCATGTAAGAAAGTCTCAAAGCAGAGTCGATGCCACTGGACGTGTTGAATTGTCACCAAAATACATTTTAGCGAGAAAACAATTATCACGCTTAACATCCGCTTATTTACTTTATGATGCTTTATATGTAAATTCATTTTAAAATAGATTAATTCTATCCCTTAATGTGTTTGTGTGTACACAAAATATCTTTATCATCATCTTTAAATATATAGATTTTGAATATATCTTGAATCTTAATATTGCTTTTATTTTCTAACACTCTTACAGATTCAAACCGTCCCTCGCTGCTATCAAAGCCACTTCGAAGACTTCGATGGCCAGCCATAGAAATATGAATGATGTGAGTTATTTAATATTTCCATTTAAATTAAAAACATATTTTCTAAACATACCAGTGTATTGAACCTCGTTTTTCAAAAATAGAAGCTTTTTTATTTGATATCCAAAAATTTGTCTTTTTTCCCACTTTAATTGCAACATTAACCGTGAGAGACCAAAAATATATCTATAAAACATATCCTCAACTCCGTAACTTTCTTTGAAAAACAAAGATAACAATATGTCTTAAGCTGGTATTTTCGTCTCAGAAACCCATGGTTAATTATATTATGCAAAATTCAGCGCTGTTTCCAAGCACACTAGGAGCAATAGCTGAGACTCCGCCCTTTGGCCAATGTCTGTGTACATTAGCCTTCATATTATGAATGCCAAAGTTTGGATGTATGGATGGATGTTTATTAGAAGTTACCAGGTTTATTGGTTATCGTACACGTAGAACATAGTCTGGAAGAACACACTCTCTCTCTCTAGAGTCGATCCCTCATGGCTGAGGATCGTGGTCAGCATCAGGGTTGGTCTAAATAATTCCAAAAATGTCTGGGGCAGAAGGGAACCGGTAACCACTGCTTCTATTTTCCCAAGAGAGTCAGCGTGGAACACATTACTAAATAAGCTTTTTTTATCGTGCAGACGGAGTCGCGGGCGACAGATAGTTAATTATAATTTTTCATATATTCCAGGGTGACACAGAGAGTCAAGTATACAACTCGAAGCTGTCAGTGGCCGCGGTGAAGGAACCATCCAGAATGGTGCGTCCGATGTCCCGCAAGGACATCTTCTACTCGGGTTCTGTACTCAACCTGCCGCAGTACCAGAGCCAGAAGTCGCTGCAGGGCTACAGGAACTCAGTCCTCAGCTTGCCGCAGAGCAGGCAGACTGGAGACCTCGAGAGACAGGAACGTTAGTATACCTTTGTATTACTCTTTTCAAATATCTTGGCCGCTCAACGTCCCTTCTTTTTATTTTTTGGACGGATTTTTTTTACGACAAACTATGTAATATAATATATATATATATATATATATATGTTTCAGAGTACGACCTATGTCCTTGTCTGACACTACCGGAGTCATTCAAGTCTGCGCTCGCGTCGATGTTGGACGTGAGCTTGCTGCGCGACCCCGCCTTCATGCTCATCGGCGTCTCCAACGTCTTCGGCATGGCGGGACTCTACGTGCCTTTTGTCTACATCGTCGATGCAGCATGTCTTAATGTCAGTATTAGTAACACTTCTCATATAAAAGAAACTTTATATCGATGTAAAATTTATTTGTATGTAACTTCCAGCTTGAATGTTACTAGCAAGAATTATAAAATGTACTATCAAATAGGAATAATTGCTTCAAAAACAGATTTGAATTAAAATCATTATATTATTTTATGGATAAATAATTCAGATTTAAAAAAAATAATTATTGTTAAAAATATGTTTTGCCGACCTTACATATACTTGTCAGTTCAAAAGTTACGACGTCACAATTCAGGTTTCACATTTAATAATGCATACATATTAATAAAATAAGACTGTCTGTATGTAATATCGAAAAAAAAATATGTTATACACATTTTTGGGCACGCGTTTGTTTTGGGTAATCTCCGGAAGGGCTGGACTGATTTTGACGGGACTGGGACGGGAAGGTACCTGATGCACGTGGCCATGTTATAGGCTACTATTTTGTCTATGCTTACGAAGTCGCAGTGGACTGCTAGTTCTTATATAAAACTTTGTTCATGTCTTAATTTCAGGGTGTGGAGCCATCGCAGGCGTCTTTCCTCTTATCAATAATCGGTATTACGAACACGATTGGTCGTATCGCGTGCGGAGCTGTCGCCGATCTGCCGCGAGTCGACGCTTTACTTCTCAACAACATCTGCCTTGTTATTGCCACGGTAAAACGCAACATATTAAAAAAAATAATTAAAAACAAAACCCGATTTGGAAAAGCAAAAAAAAAACAATCGACACCTTTTAAACCTGTCAAAATAAATTGTTATTGCAATTTTTCCAAAACAAAAAAAATTAAGTATATTTTTGGTCATGTACCGGCAGTGGAAACTCACGCTTAAAAAAAACTAACAGCTTCCTTTAAAATATTCTTTTTATTACTAATTGAATTATATAAATTGAAAACGTTTCCAGATATCAGTTGCATTGACGCCGTTCTGTTCAACATACGGCACTTATGTAGCTGTAGCTATCGCATTCGGTATCGCCATTTGTGAGTATAAATTATAATATTAAAAAAAAACAACTAAACTAACTCAACACAACAATTTTACGATATGTAAAAAAGTTCTGTATCATAAAAACATATAAAGAAACTAGCTGTCGCCCGCGACTCCGTCCGCGGGATTAAAAATAGATGTTGACCGATTCTCAGACCTACTCAATATCAAGCCGTTTCAGAGGAGTATGGGAACGAAAATTGTGACACGAGAATTTTATATATAAGATGTCTTCTGAAAAAAAAATACTTAATAAAAGTAAAATTGTAATAATTCCAGCGGGTTACATATCTCTGACTTCGATTATCCTGGTGGATCTTCTGGGACTGGACAAGCTGACGAACGCGTTCGGACTTCTCATACTGTTCCGTGGTGCGGCCGCTATAATTGGATCCCCGTTGGCCGGCGCTGTGTACGATGCTACACGGAACTACGATGCTTCATTTTACATGGCTGCGGCTTTCTTCCTCGCAGCTACTCTCACTTCTTTTGCTGCTCCTTTATTCAGAAGGTAAGGGATAATTTAATCTCTACTTATTTACATAGAAACTACTTGGAAACTTCCATAAAATCGTATAAACTGTGAGTATCCACTGCCTAAACTCTTGTACCAACTCTCCCCCAAGGACTCCGTCCGCACGGTTTGCAAAAAAAAACTTAGTAAGTGGCCTATGTGTTCTTCTAGACTATGTTCTACATCTATGCCAAATTTTATCGAGATCCGTTGAACCGTTCTGAAGATAACTTCTAAGAAACATCCATACATACAAATTTACGCATTTAATTTTCGAGAAGTAAGATTAATAAACTTATTGTATCCCCAGAAAACAAGAAGAAATCCAACAACCATTAGACGTACTGACACCGATCGACGAAGACCTTGAAGAAGGCGAGGATGAGGACCCGGATGACACTCCCATCACGATGGGCGCACACATCGGCCGCGCGCCCGCCATCACGCGCACCGCCGCCTCGCCCTCAGACCCGCCCAGCCCCACCAGCCCCACCAGCCCTACCAGCCCCACCAGCACCAACAGCCCCAGCGAGCGCACGCAGCGCGAAAGTGTACTCTAACACCCTTACATAAAGCTCAAAATACAGTGCAGTGAATACTAAAATATCAAGTGAAAGTGACGTCTAATACCAAAGTACAGTGACTTCTAAATATTATCAACTAGAACAGGCAGTGTGAAAGTGTGCTTTAATACCAACTATTAAGGACCAAAGTACTTTGCAGTGACTACTAAATATTATGAGAACACGAAGCGTAAAAGTGTGCTCTAAGTCTATCACAAAAAGATCAATATACCATGCAGTGATAACTAAATAATATCAAGAAGAACGCACAGTCCAAAACTATACTTTAACACCAATGAATAAAGACAGATATTGAGTGCAGTGACTAATGAGCAATATCAAGAAGCAAACTTGCTTGCTTGAAGTGTGCTTTATTACTTAAGTATAAAGTCCAAATTGCCGTGTACTGAATGAATAGATTCAATCCGTGTTAAGGAGTAAACTACCGTCCTGTATATCATAAACCGCCAGACCTGGAAATTAAATTTGGTATAATACCATACAAAGTTCTTGTATGGTTTAAAATATTGAAAAAAATAAGTTTACACGAAGTTAAACTTACTACAAAGTTTGCAATAAAGTAGATAATTTATATTCGCTTTATTTTAAACATTCACATCCAAAGAAGATATAGACATAATATATAAATAATAAAATAACGCTCTAAAGCTTATATGTAAATAAAAACAATTTTGAATTTAATTAATTTGAGTTCACCGTGTGCTCCGCGAAAATAGTATTTAACTGTTTGATCTTAAAGTTCAAAATGCTTTGTGACATTGCTATTATGGTTTTAAAGCAAATAAATAATTTGTTAGTTTATTATAAAATGACCAAAATATTACAAAAAAAAACTGTATTATGATCGAAACTGTAAATATGTAAACATTTAAAAATAGAACAGAACTTCTAAAAATGTTTTAACTCTATGGACAAACTGCAGTGCAAAAAATATTGGGCATTTTATTAAATGCCAAAAAGGCAACGACTACCATATCTTTTGGTCTCGAAGTTACGAACAAGAAATTTACTCATAAGAATTTAAATGCTCAATTTGTCTGTTTGTATAATGTAAAGATATTTCGTGAATTCTAGACTGACGGTTCCATAAGTACAATGTTTTGACACTTATTTCATAAGTTAAATACTGCTTTTTTTCATTGGCCTTTGATGTTTTAGTAATAAGTAATCCCCCATTACTTTATTCTGTGGACAGACAACTAAAAAAAAAACAATTTGATGATAAAAAAAGTTGTTGCAGTAAAAAAGTCGTATCGGTATTTTCTAAGATTATCCAGAACAAAGAAATACTTTTTTTGGTATATTATTATTAAAGAATTACGTACACTGAAGTTGCGTGTATATAAAGTTATGTTTGTACATAACAATATTTATTTCACTTTATGTATGAAGTTGAAAGTTAAATTAGTTACTGTTTCTTGTATATCTTATGTATTAAAACATCATTGGTTAATGTGTACAAAATAAACTTTACCTTAACTGGCTAAGATTAAGTAGTTGCTTAACTTTTAACCCTCTTACGTGTGAATTAATCAATAGAGCTTGTTTCACTAAAACTTATGTAAATATGTATATTTTAACAATTGTTACCATTTCAAAGCATTTTAGTGTCGCAATAAAAAAATAATACTCAATCTTTAAGATTCTTAAAAAGTTAATAAAAAAATTAATGGAGTCCATTAATTATTAAAAATTATTGGCAAGTATTAAAAATGTATTAATGACAAGTATTTGTGCGAACTATAGAATTTTTAGTACTTAATGTGGTGTAAAAATATATAAAAAGCAATCTTTTAATTATAAGTTTTCATGTTTCTATTAACACTTCATATGACGAGGAAATATTAAAAAGTAAACAGCAATGAATTCGTGAAATTATTTAATACAATAAAAAAATAGTCGACCTAGTCAGATTATGAATTGACAATGTTCGCAACCGTACAGCGACATAGAATAGGCTAACATATTCTAAAATTTGTCACCTATTTAGTATTAAAATCTAAAATGATACTACTTTGGACCGAAAGCCTTCAATTAGAAGGTGAATGTTACTATGTAAAAATATCAGGTAGTTTTTGAAACAGGCCTAACTTATGTACTGGTCTGTAAAGTAAATAATGATTAACTTATTTACTTTATCTTATTGATTCGTTACAATTATAAAGTTCTGCTAAATTTATCATTTCATTTGGCTATGAAAATATATTATTCATTTCATTTTATGGTGTTACCATAATATTATGCACATATTTTAAAATATTAATTTATGAATTGTTTTTTTTTTAATTATCTTTTTTGCCATTGACTGGCAAATATCTTGTATGTAAAAATCGAAGATGTGCCATTTTTTATGAACAACTCTACGATGTAAATAATAATGATATATAAAGCAAATGGCAACACAGAGTCAATTCCTTGTGCGTTAACCAAATAATGATTGTCAAGAAGCAGTAGGGTACTTGCCAGTGTATCAATATGTATTTTGGAGATAATATATTTTTTGTCATAGATTTTTATGTCGATAAAGCATAATTTAAATTTAAGCGTGATTAGATAGTTAAAAAAAAAGTTAAGGTCTAAATATAGACAGAAAGTATTATGTGATAAAGATGCTATATAAACAAATGTCATTTATAAATCAGCCCATACATGAATTTATAATGGTGAATGTTAATTTACGTTTGTAAGTTTTTAAGTGTAATTTTATGTAAAAAAAAAGATTGTATTGAAAATAATTCATAAAAAAGTTATTGAGTAAACGTTAACTATTGTTATAGCTTTATGGAAAACCAAAAGTGTTATGTTGTTAAGAATGGGATTATTAAAAAAAAATTGTCATAATTAGTGACCATGAGCGAGCAAGGGTTATTATATAAAATCATTTATATGCCAAAATGCAGTCCATATAAATATAAATTGCTTATAAAAAAGTATTTAACATTTCCTAAGCATTGGTTTTCACTTCGAGGACACTTTTATAAAATATCTCTTTCTTTATCGTACTACAAAGGGCATTGAAAAAAAAGTTTTTTTAAGTGTTACGACAGACCTAAGGTAATATTCATTCAGTCTCAATTCCGATTTATAATTAATTCAATATTTAATTTAATACCGACCTATTCGATGTAAAGAGTTATATCTACAAAAAGATCTTATAAGATATGTAACTATTTTCGTGGGATAAGTCGAGATATCTTATTTGGTTCCGTCTATATTTGAACTAAATCATTATAAGAAATGAATATCGATTTTATTTAATCCTCGGTATTTTTTAAATAAGTTTAAAAGTGTGTTTGAAGGAATCATTTAATAATTAATTAATCACCGCTCGCTTGGTGCTTAAATCAATTTGCTGTCGGGAATTTTTTTAATTATGTTATACACAGTATTGGCTGAAAGCATTTCTTATTATATAATCCCTTTGCAAAAGGTTCAAATTAAATGTTTATAAATTGTTTTTAATGATACTAAGTTTTTTTTAGTGTGATAGATGTAAATAAAATTGTAAAATAATTTTATATGTTTTTTTTTTCAGTCTTTGTAAACGATTATTTTTTTAATTATTTAAGCGTAATCGAGGACATTATAATGTCAATTTTATGGTATTTTTGTTTAACTAGGCAAGGAATGTTTACCGACCGGTGTGTGCGAAGAGTATTCACATGTGCCCACACCCCGGTAAACAGTGAGTCGAGGGAACCAGAGGGGGTTTAGTGGGTAGGCTCCTTGTCCCTTTAGGGATGTGGAGAGAGTCCCACATAACCGGAGTGGCTTTCCCCGAGGCACCCGGTATGCGTAACGCATTCCCCCTCTTTAAAAAAAAGGCAAGGAATGTTTTTTAAAGGTTTATTTACAAGGCCTAAATTTCATGATGACATCTAAAAGACTCAAGTAAAATTACGTTATAGAATTTGATTTAGGTCTTTGTTGCTCAAAAACTAAGCAGTTTTTTTCTCTTAGCTATATCATTTTACGGCAAAAGAGAATTAATCTGTGTGGTCATGTCTAAATTTGCAATTTTGTAAACAATTCAGATTTTACTGGCTACGACGTAATTAATTGTATTTCACAGTTTTTACAGCATATTGAATAATTCTTAAATAAAATGGATCAATGTTATGTGTAATCATTTTAAAGTATAATAAAAGATAAAAAAAAATCGGTTGTCTGTAATGACATCAAAATGAAACTTACCATTATATACTTAGGGACCGCCGATTAATGTTATTAATCAGTTTTATGAGCCAAAAAATTAAAAAAAAAATTAGTTATTTTATTGCATTATGTTTGAACCGTTTGCAAATTTGTATCGCGCAAGTCGCTAGCTCCACAGCTAATCGTTATGTCCACCGAGACTTTTGTAAATAAATAATTCATTAAATGATGATGACTGAAATTAGTTGTTTTATTTTAATACCAGTACCTGGATGACCGAGCTGGATGAGCTTTGCTCGGTATTCTTTTTTTAAATTGTGTTTTTTGGAAATTATATTTAAGTACGAATTACTAATAAAATGATGAAATATGAATAATGTTTTTCGATCTTACCGATAGAAAAACACGAATAAAATGACATTTTCTAAAAATGATTCCTAGCTAGATCGATTTATCGCCCCCGAAACCCTCTTTATACTAAATTTTATGAAAATCGTTGGAGCCGATTCCAGACATATACACACTCACAGAAGAATTATATATATATATATATATATATGATGAATTTTGATGGGATCTGGGAATGGTTTAGATTCACAATTATGTCCGCTGGACAATGTTTTTTTAATTTATTAGTAGTTGTTAATTTTGGAATGTTTTACATTGGATCCGACAGACGGCGCTACCATCGCAGTGTCAAATTTTAAATAATATTCAAATTTAAGACGTGTAGACAGGACAACGTCTGTCGGGTCCGCTAGTATATATATACAAGAATCGCTCATTTAAAGATAAAAGATAGTATTTATAAGTAACATCTACCGGAACTGCGGAAGTAAACTGAAATATGTGTAGGAACACTAGTGTAAAGTATACAAAACAGATTTCATTTTTCAATTAGACTTTGTGGCGTTTACTTATCGATTTCGCTTGACACAAGATCGGCGAAAGTTCACTGAGCTGACGGCCTACCTCCATTAAATGGAGAGGCACCTCGAGAGAGAGAGCGTCAAAAAGTGGGTAGACCAATATTACTACCTAAAACATTTTTTCACACCTACCGCATCACTTTAGTCACCCCCCGAACATGTGTCATGCAACAGCATTGTAATACTGGGTAATCAAAAAGCCCAATTGTGGTAATAATCACGTTTCTTTTGTTTGTAATAGTAAAATCTATCCATTTTTTATAAGTTTGAAAACTAGTGAAGTGTTGTTGAACCTGTTCCATTCCATCTGCAACTGAAACACAAATAATGTAAGTAACCAATTTATTTAATGACTGAGCTACCGCATTTTATTAAGGATATTACTTAGTTTCGCCATCAAGGTATAAAGATTCAGTGCCGGTGTTGTGGTAGAGCGTGGTTAGGCGACCGCCCAGGGCGCTGGACAGAAAGAGGCGTCGCAGATCTGCGAATTGTAGTCTCACATCTCCTGCGTCTGAGAAATTTCGCTCAGAGTGCTAATAGACCTAAAACCGCAATTGCATGGTTTCATAATAATTTTATATAAAGTGTTACAGGCCTCTGCTTTAAGGCGCTATGTTTATCTGCACTTTGTCTACATACACTATATATTTCAACGTAAACCTACAACTAAAATCTGAGTATTACAATATCAAAGTTACCTAAGATAATTGTGACAAATATGACGAAATGACCTACTATATTACGTCATACATCTGATCTAGATATAAGATGGCATTTATAAAATTGACTGATCAATTCGCGTTTGTCTGACCTCGAGGTTAATCGCTACGAGTCTCGTGTATCGCACGATGTCATAAAATGGGAGGCTAATTCATTCTTACTACAGGACAGAACAACTATGCCTGATATAGATTTAATGTTTTTTAAAGAATTAATTGAAAGAAATAGTTACATTATGAAGCTAAAAAGTTGTTAATTGTAATAATTTGTGCTTATTGTTGACAAGAATATATTACTTTGTTTCACAAATCAGCCCACATGATGTAAATATACATTTTAATAAGCAACGCATGAAATTTTACGACTCATTGATAACTTTGACACATGTGACCTACTTTTGTTAAAGAAGTCTATTTATTACATTAATATTAAAGTTAATCTTAAATAATAATTATTCTTAGTTTATGTTGTATTACGAATATAAAATTATATGAATAATCTAATGATACAGTTAGAACTAGCGAAATATACACCATTTCTAAGTAAATAGAGAACAATCGATAATAAACAAATCAAATAGCAAGGCTTATGAACTAGTTTACTCGGAAGGTTACAAATCATTGTGAGTTCAGACGTCTTTTGTATTCTCATTCATCTACTCGTAATTATTATAACCGGATTGAATACAATTATTTTATAAATTTTAAACGTTAGTTTCCAATACCTGAAGATTACATTAATCTGGTTCTTGGTACGAGAAACATGACAATACTAACAGTCGCCCGCGACCCCGTCCGCGCAGAATTATAAAAATCCATTATATTATAGAAGCCTATGTATTATTCCAGACTAACTTTTATATGTATGCCAAATTAAATCGAGGTATGTACGTTCAGCCGTTCTGAAACAAACATCCATCCATCTATCTAAACATTCGCATTTATAATATGAATAAGATGATTACCTCATGTGTGATTTTTAAGTGTAATGGATAAATTAATCGTTTAAAAAAAATAACAATCCGAGCGACCTCTATCTGAGCGTACTGTATGACAGCAATTGACCTGTCAATGGCTGCGCGTGCATTCACTGTAACAGGTTAATTTGTTACGTCAGCAGTTCAACACTTTCAATGAATTCCGATGAAATCAGAGGAAGGTCTGTTAAGCACAGCACAGGCGGTTGTGTTTTCCGCTCGGCTAATGTTCCGACCTCGCACGTTTTGTTCCTTGACGTGGCAAGTTCTAGACATTTCTTACTGTTCAGTTAAACGCTTTAGAATGTTTCAATTGTTTATATTTAATTAACCACAAGCAGTTTTTATATTTTATTAAAATACAGTCGAACATGATAAACGAGAAACCTTTAGAAATTAGAGGTCCCTTACTCTTGCTATATTCAGGTTTGACTTTACATGTTATTTAAATTTTTGTTTTCATTGAAAAACAAAAGAGTAGCGGTTCTTAAATTGAGAAAGTTGAGAAAACTTGATTCCTCATCATCTCCTTGGCCTCTATTGATCTTACACCGTAGAGTCGGACAACTAGGATTTTGTTCATCGATCTATCAATCGTCATTCGACTTAGTTGAAGTACAAACTAAATAAAAATAAATTTCAGCTTAATACTTTCGCGTGTTCTTGACAAAAAGGGTCTTGTCAGACAGACGAACCGTCAACAAAGTGATCCTATAAGGGTTACGTTTTTTCCTCTCGAGGTACGGAACCCTAAAGAATCTTTAAATTTTGAATGAATGGTGAAACAAAGTTCATTTAATCGCGTATGTTTTAACATCACATCTGCGTCTGTTTATGTTAGCCCTTGAGCAGTACTTGGGACTGAGGAGCAGTTATAGTATCTGTTCGCACTGACATTAATTGCAAACAAGTTCCTTTTAAATTAGTTTGAAATGTAAATATAAAGTTTTACTTAAGAAAATCTGTTAGTGTGTGAAAGGTGACAATACGGTGGTCGATTTCCCGGATGAAAATCTGTTGCCTAGACCACACATAGAATAAAGACAGGGAGACGATGATTCATATGTTATAAAAACTGTACCTGCATTGTCTCACAAGAAAGCTACATTAGATTTAAGAAAAAACTGTTTTAAACGTCAACTAGTCGCTTTCAAGCATTAAAAACCGGATCATAGGTTACTTAAAATTCTATACCACTTAACATGTTGTTAAATGTGTTATATGCAATGAATTCCAATTTACAATATATTACTTAATAAATAATCAATAATTCAATAAGAAATAAATATCATTTTATATTTGCAAATAACTTTCTTTATATTTCCGATAATTTATCCCCCTAACTTTCCTTCAAAGACAATCGGTGCCATCTACGATTGAAATAGTCACAAAATCATTCTCCTCACATTCACAGCAACGTTAACGGGATAAATAGTGATGTGCGTCTACATTATCGATGTCATATCGATAATGTGAACGCGGACAAGGTCATTGACCGCTGGCTCGTGCAACTATGTGCTTGCGTTACATCAGCCGGCCTTGTCGGACACGGAACAATGATCTGACTGTAATGACTCCAGCGCCTAACACTCACACAGTGCTAGATAAGTTACCTTGAAAATTTCTGCGAAAAAAAAAATTGTCTTGAATTGATTGACACAAGAATAAGGCAGAGATGAACAGAGCTGTGACTGTGGGTTTTTTTACTTAGTTTCGGTAAAGTAACTACAATATGTGTTACCTAATTTTGGGAGCAAGGACCAAGAAAAGGCTAAATATTGCGATAGAGAACTGGAATTAAGTAACTAATATAAGTGTAAAAAATATTAAGTTCGGTAAATATATTTAAGGTGGTGTCGTTCAATATAAAAAAAGTAAATGTCATACGTTCTAACACACCTCTTGTAAATTTAAATGTAGCTAGTCAAAAAATGTTGTACGCATATTTAATCGGTTGGTCGCCTCAGTCAAGGCCGCATTAGCAATGAACTTGAAGTTAACTTGAAATAATGTTTTAATTTAAAGAATACATTTAATATAGTGCTCAAATGAAAAAAAACCTAAAGTAATTATGATTTCGATAACACATGCTGTGCTATTGTGTAATTCACTTCACTACACTTGTGTAAACCATTATATGCATGCGTCGTAAATAACTTCAAAATAATTTTTTGGAAAGAAAAGAAAAATATTTTTTTTGTTGCGTTGCGATACCTTTGATCCCTTTTATTTATTTCTTTAACACACAGCAACTATTTTTATTTGCTTTAAAATTATGTAAGGCAGCTTCTTGCTTGCAATGTAAATAAGACGTAATTTTACAACGAAATTACGTCGGCCATTAAAACGTGCAGACGTATAAAAACTTTTCAGGGCCTCCGAGTTTTTGTGAGGTAAATTTAAGCTTAAAGGAAGACGCAATTTCTAAAGAGTAATGTTTGATGTACAAATTATGCAATTAATTTTATTACTGTTGTTCCCGGCACGTGTAAGTAAGAATTCGGTAAAAAATAATGTAAAATCTTACACTTGTCGTTTTGCTTTGTCTTCGCGGCTGTGTCTTGTATGAATATCGTACATAAGTAATTTTTTTTATAGTATATGTTCGCAAGCGAGCAAACTGCCAAATGAATTCTCCGAAATCTCGAAGCGATCAGTGGCCATAGACATCTGAAATTGCAGATGCGTTGCCTACCTAGCATCGACCAAAGAGGGGATGTAAAGAAATAGGTACCGACGACATCTCTTCCATTGTTCGTCAAGCGATTTTGGCCTCGATGCAATAGGAGTCTCACACACAGTGGAAATCCACTTTTACAAGCTAAACAAGCACATACTGTTAGATCATCATCATCAGCTCAGTATACATTCCCACCGAGGGGCTCGGAGCCTAACCTAAGTTAAGGGTGATTAGGCCATAGTCATGGTGTTTTCCTTCACCGTAAGAACGTCTGATAAATGTACATATGTAAACCGGAAATCGAAAAACACATTCGAACCCAAGACCTGCAGATTGCAAGTCAAGTGCTTGAACAATGAGCCACCGATACTCCTATTGTTAGATAAGAATGTTTAATTGCTCCTATTAATTATAATTATTGTACATGTCCATCTTATGTTTTACAATTTCTGTTGTATATGTATGTTGTTTAATCAAAGTACTTAACTTTCAGTTTTGAAGGTTGATTGATCGATTGTTGTCTTTCTATTTAATTTAAATCTTAAATTAACGAACATTAAGAAGAAATTAAACGCTTACTACTATATGTAGGTATTTAAATGTGAATCTCTACAAAAATAGTGATTAGGTAAGCGGTATAACAGCATTCCGCGCTTAAAAAATTACTTGTTGACATAGCGTCAGCAAAAAAATGTTTGTTTACTAGTGTAAGCACACCTTAACTTCAGAACGTGAGTAGCGCCATCATAATGAGCCGCCTGTAACGGTTGTAGACACATTCCTCGCTCCGTGCTATACACGCGGCTAAAAATAAACAAACCGATGCAGAAACAAGACGCCTCATCACCTCCACCACGCACAACGATACGATACACGCTCACGATAACTACGTCACGACACGCCTTCCATTGACGAGTCGACACATATTTACAAATCCTTTTACTAACACACACGGCAATGCAGATATTATGAAAGACGTAACTGAAACAGTAGACAATTGTAAAGTTTCATAATGAATGATGTAATACCACCACAGACTTGCACCAGACAAATTCTTGTAAACGATTGATTTATTGCCAGTACAAAAAAGTAATAACGAATTTGTCCTGTAATGACCTTCGCTGTATTGCTAAAGTTATTAAATATAACTCTACTCGAAGGAAGTTTTATTATATTTATTGTTTAATTCAGAAATCATCGTCATCTTCTCACAGTCACTTTCCCACTAACGTAAGGTATTGACACCAAGTTTAAAAAAAAAAAAATACCAACCGCCTAAATGTTTTATTTAATAATTGTATATTTCTCCTAGGTAAAATATATTCGCATAAAATAAACCGTTATAATACAACATTTTCATATTTAAAAACAAGCAAAATCAGCTTCCTGCATTTTTAAATTGTACTTAATTTGATTTTTTTTAAACTCATTGTAAATTAAATTGCCGAAAATTATTTTAAATTACGTTATTATTAAGGCGATTGATTAAGAGGGCCAAGGTTTCCGTTGTGCATGTAGTAAAAGGATAACATCTTAATTTTTCAATAAAGTAACATAAAGAAAATATTAAATTTATAAAAATAATGTTATATTAAATTTTTAAGTTATGCTGTACAGTTTTTTTTTATATCATAAGGCGGCAAACGAGCGAGCGGCCACCTGAAATGGCTGAAATAGGGAAGTGACCGTTGCCCATAGACATACACTATTGCATATGCGTTTCCTATCTTTAATCGACGGAGGAGAGGATGCACAGAAAGAAAATATTTTCCCTTTCCTTGCATCCTCTCACCCGGAAAGTCCACTTCCACTTCCCATCCTTTCCTTATAAGAAAAAGGGTAGGAAGGGAAAGAGGACTAAATTAGGCCTCCGGGACGCACACTCATCAGACGAAACGCGGAACTGTTTCCACTTCACGCCTGTCTTCTTTGTGGTCGTGGTATTTCACACGGAGAGCCGGGACAATTCGCGCGAACTTAGGATATGTTCCATTTCTATTTACAATTGCAAAAATCTAAAGAAGGTTAGTGGTAAACCAATAGATGTCTCTGTCTACCTCAGAATCTTCAAAGGTGTGAATATTTTTTCTACAAGATCAAGTGCAATTTTAGTTGAAGTGGTTCAATTAAATTATATTGTTCTAGTTTGTATCATAAATAAACAGTGATTTAAATAAGTTATAAACAACACATACCAGGAAGTTGTCTCGTATCAAAGATCATGCTTTGAGGAAATAAAACATTTGCGATAGAATAAATGACAACTATACGAAGCGGATATATTATAATATTCAAACTTAATGGGAGCTTTATAGCAAGAAAGCAAGAATATATGTCTTTAAAGAAACAAGCGTATCACCATCTCAAAGGCCGGCGACGCATTTGCGGTTCCTCTGATATTGCAGATGTCCATGGGCGTCGTTGACCCGGTGTTTCCGCTTCTCGTTTGCCTCTTTATTTTATATAAAAAAAAAAACTTTCACGCAGATACAGTTAATTGCGAGCCGCCATAGTGTGTGAATGGCACTATACATGGAGACCGGAACATTTGCACTGCGTCGTCACTCAACCTTATCTTGTTATGATTATAAGAAACGAGCTTTGCTCATTACCAAGAAGTTTATAAAATAATATTTTTTTATCCTTGAACTGTTTATGTAAAGTTGAATGTTTAAAAAATGAAAGTATGAATCGCTTTTATTATACGTATTCTCAAATAAGATAATCACAATTATAATTATAGTTAACTATCTATATTATAGATTCTATAGGTTATTTTATTTATAGGTACTGGCTAATATCCGCGACTTTTTCTGCGCATTGACAAAAGTATTATACAACGGCTTTAAGAAAGGGGCTTCAGATTTACTAATTAACAAATTATTGATGAATTTTTAAAGGAACGAATACCGATTGTAAAAACAAGGGACAATTTATCTTAAACATAATATTTTATATTTAAAACTAAATATAAGAAATTACCAAATACATATTCTAAGTATAAATTATCTCGAACATGCTCTCAGTACGTGGTATCTCTATGTTTTGTAAACAAAAGAATCATCACCGTGAAAAGGGGATCTCGCGTGAATAACTAAATTGAACCGTAGATTTTCACCGCCGTTATTCGTGCATGATTCTCATTATTTTTAAAGTAATTGAGATATCAAAATAATTAAACTTATTTATATAGATTTCGACAGTGAAAATCGACTTTTATATTTTGTACTTGAAGCTTTTCGGAGTTTTTGTAGATCGGAATGTCCGCTCATGAATAAGAATTTCAATTATTCAATTAGTAACGCTATGAACAGCCCTTATTCAATGTTTATTTAACAAAGAAACATGCATTTATCTTTAGACCAATTAAATATAATTAAGCATGTTTTATAACTATTTATATATTATACTAAACTTGTATAAAAACGGCTAAACACTCACGTATATTCGTCCGATGGCGGCACCGACTAGTTTCGAGCCCATCAGGGTGAGTGGGACTGGTATTATTGCGCAGACGCGGCCCGTCGCTTACTGATTGCTGACTGCTTTAATATAAGTTTATTATAATGTCTCACGAAAGTTTAAATAATTTAATATTTATATACTAATTTATAAATATACAACGATTAGAAAAGATTTCCCGATTTTTCTAAGTAATTAATTCTTGTAAATACATAGTTTTTTAGGATTTTGTATAAAACCTAAAGTTTCTAAATACGAATCAGATAACCCTCAATATACAGTCAAATTTCCGGTACAAATATCATTAAAACAATAACATGTGTACATTATTATTCGAGTTAATTTGATATATCTACTTTGTATAAGGAAAACTGTTAAAAAACATAGTTCTAAAAACCCTACAACGACGCAGTTTCCAATGAGTAGATAACATGAATTTATGTACGCAGTTAAGAGACTGTATATAGAAGTTACATGGGATTTACCGTTGCGTAAGTTAAGGATAATTCAAAATAAGTCCCTAATTTATTGTTGAAGTTGAAAAACATAAGTCGTCTAATTAACTCGGCTCATATTATGCTGTATTATCTTTTAATTAGATTGTTTATTTAGATAAATTAATAGGTAAACGAATTAAAGTAATCATTAGTACGTAATCGTTGAACATTCAAAGGGATAGGAATAAATTTAATTTATTAATTACAATGCTACAAATATCCATTTTCTTGATTTGTTTATTCACATTTATTTACTTAACTGTAATTATTTAGTTTACTAAATTTTAATATCTGCAAGGAAAGATTAACGCGTATAAATTTATTATAGGCCCTTTCTACACGCGTATTTAAATACGAAGCTAAACGTTTCAAGGAAATTAATAAGAATCCAGAAATAAAATGATGGCACCCCGCAGCGTGTTTTGATGATTGATTATGAAAAGGGGAATCAATTTATTCTCTGAAGAGTATTTTTAGTGTCATTGACACCATCTTTTGCTTTCGACAATTTTGCATTGAATTAAGAAAGACAAAGTGACTTCTCTAACACTATAATCTAAAGATACGCATTAATCTATCAATCTATGTGTGTCAAGATGTCAATATCAATGTCATCATAAGAGAGAAAAAAAGGAATCTAACTTAGTTAAATAAACATTCTTTCTTGTTTGCTTTTAACTCAATTTTTGTTACTTTTATCACGATACCTAAGTAGGTATTTCAGCTGATTTTAAAAACGTTTATATATTAAATAATAAAAAGATTAATAATTGTTCAAATACTAGAAATAATGGTATTTAAAACATAATCTAAATAATTACTGCAAGTCGAAACGTTTCTTTTGCTTGATTCACTGAGAACCGCATAGAATGAAGAAACGCGCAAGAGATGGTCAAGGAGAGTCGCAAATCTTAGGAATAAGAAAAAGCACAAGGAGAGAGAGAGAGAGAGAGAGACAGACGAAATATTCCACAAAAACAAATTCATTTTAAACACAGCATAATTCTGTCGGCGAGCGACATTGACAATAGCATAATTTACATATTCCTATTATGTAAAATGAAGTAACACAATTACTTTGAACGACAATACTTCTAAAGTTTCTAGAGGAAAACCTGAGGTAATAAAAATTACGTTTCTTGTGTTTATCTTGTGTAAACGATATTCTGACGATTTATTGATACGCATTCTTGATACATTTGCTTTATTTCCTCTTCCTATTTAATATCGATCGATTCAATTTGATATAAAATATATCAAATTGGCCCAATGTATATAAATATATAAATTTTTAAAGTGAAACTATAACTATAACTATAAATATTCTTCCAAATAAAATTTTAAACTACCTATATACATCTTTCGCAGTATCAATACGATAAATGTCTTTGATGTCATATAAACACTCTTCAGGGGGGTTAGAGAAAGTGCATTCGCAATGAAACGATTTCATAGCGAACTTCAACAATGTATAGAACTGACAATAACTTTTTAATCCGTATGGAATCGCTTCGAAGCAAATGCACTTCGTCTAGCCCCGCTGTTATTATAACCGTCTGTTTATTAACAACATTTTTGCAGTGATTTTAAAATGACTCGATACTTGTATCCGAACACAATTACTATCTCTATTTTATACGCAGAGAATGAAAGGGATAGCTATAATTTATTTACCTGATACAACAATGATTTAACATCAAGTTACACGTTATATGTTGTCACTTATATCACACATTTATGTTACGTAATTTACCATGAGGTTCAAACACTATGAAGAGTATTGCCCTAGCATACTGATAGACAAATAGTCACGAGCTATTAGACCTTAAAGCATTCGTGATGAGGACGCGTACTCATCGAATACAAAGACATGGGAAAAGTATTAAGATATAAGTACGTAATACAAGATTCAAACATTATGGTGGCTCGTGACTGCGAGCCCGTATCTAGTAATGGCTGCCAGGCGAGTCCCACTGCAGAACGAGGAAAGCATTCGCATGAATTTGCCGCGCATCGCATTCATCACACAACGATATCTACAATTCAATTTCTATACACCGTTTTGTGCTTTTACGAGTCCGTAAGATGATAACCGCTCACAAATAACTAAACCCAGAGAGTTCTCAACGAATAGAAAAAGTCTAGGCTAACTTATAGTTAAATCTGTATTTACATATTTTATTCAACGTGTATATCAAACAAGTAATATTAAGGTAAACATATTTTTGTTGCTTCCGCGTTTTCTAGTAGGTCTAGTCTAGTCATTTAATTCTGGATTAAAATACCTTTTCAGCGTATCTCTATATACTATTTTTTTTTTAATTTAGATTTAAACTACAATTTATTTTCTTAATTCTTCTGTTACTTGAACAATAGCGATAACCAATATACTTACGAATGTAAATAAAATAAAATAGAACAGACAGTACAGTTTGTCATCTAAATAGTGTTGGTAATTTTCCATTTACTAAATATCGCATTAAATATTAACAGAGGTGCTTAATAAAAAGTAAAAAAATCATACTATTATTGTAACATGTCATAAAAGTTGAAACCTGAATGTGAACAAAACTTGTTTAATTATTAACATAAATTTGAATTCGCATTTTAATGCGCGTGATAAAATTAAAACAACTCTTATTGAGTGATTTAACAAAGTCACATTCGAGATTCTTCGGATAAGAGGTCGAGTCTAGACCTATTTTCGTTTACATAATTTATTTAATATATAAATCTGAATTCAAATATACGATTATATCAAAACGATTAAACTTAAAGCTTTTTTTTGGTGTTGGGGAAGAAATTTTTGAAAGATTCCTTTAGGAAGACTCTCTTTCCCTTCTATGGAATTTGACCCACTAAAAACTTTGTAGCGATACTCAAGTACAATAGAACTCCCTTTGGATTCCTAGATATCCAAAGGGACTCTTCCCACAGGGCTTCTGCACAACCCAGGGAAGATTCCCCCCTTTCGTGCCCTAACACAACTACGACAGCTCAGGACAAGGCCTTGTTGACATCTTTCCGAGACCTTTTGTTACCTAAAGATTCTTAGTAAAATCTTTGTATATTTAAAAAATATACTTGAAATGCAGGTCAAAGTCAAACACCGGGTCATAGCTTCGAATGACGTCAGAGTTCAGGCGTGCTGTGTACGAGGCATTGATAAGATTATAAAGACGTCATAACAACGTGCTTTTGTTTGATAAAACTGTCGAGTTGAACTTATGTCATCTTGACGTTGATTTCTACTGCCAAAAAAATTTATTACCTCTCACATTATTTGCGATTGCTTATCCTTAGTAGATCATTGGGTATTCTAACTTCTTAAGACTTAAATTGTTAAATGTAAACGTTTCAATAATAAAAAAAATATGACGGAAACAAGCAATATAATAGAAAGCGATTGTTTCCGGTTGTACTTTGATTGAATATGATATTTAATATTCAACTTTGTTCACAAGCCACTTCCTCTGGTTCTAACGACGTGTATGTAGCATACTTGGCGTTTAAATTGCTTATTAACCTTACCATAAGTGTACAGAATTTATTATATTTTTTTTTGTTCACGACTTATTGTATAAAAACCACCAAAGTACAAATCGGAATCCATTAGGAACAAAATTTTAAAATATTTACTTATTTTTAGATGTGAAGTTACTAGAAATTTTCATTATTTATTGCATTTAAAGTAATCTTATAATATATTCGTATGTTAACGATTAAAATTAAGAAACTCAACAAATCAAGCATGTTTAAGCCAAACATTAGGCTTTATTTCGCTACAGTATGTAGAAGTGTTCGTAAAATCATCGTACTCTTTTTTTTATAAATAAACGACGGTGATCTCTTTTCATTTAGGAACAGTGTAAAAAGGTCACCGACGCCCATGGACATCCCCAACACCAGAGGAATCATAAGTTATCGGCTTTTATCAAAGAGGTACGCTCGTTTCTTGAAAGTCCCTAAGGCTGCCAGTCCACCAGAGCGGAGCGAGGCAGCGGAGCCGAGAAACGGACTAATGCGGAGTGGAGTTGCGTACTGTGACTGTCCACCGGAGCGGAGCGAGGCTGCGGAGCGGAGTGAGGAAGTAATGCGGAGCGGAGTTGCTGTGTTTTTCAATATGCGGAGCTAGGCAGCAAGTACGCGACGAGTGATTTCGAGCTCCCGGCGTGGGGCGATTGGTTTAGTTCTACGCGAAATGTCAGTGATAGCAGACATGCCATCGAAAAAGTTGATACATTATTACCTTACATTGCTTGAGGAAGAAGAGTTGGAGTCAGAAGAAGCCGAAATACTTACCATATACCATTTGAACAATTCTATGAGGAAACATAGATTTTGGTTAAGAAATCATATCAAACATCGTTCAGAACACAGTGAATATTTTACTTTTTTCCAAACAGCTGATGAAGAAACTTGCATCCCCGCACGTTTCCCCGCTCCGTTTCCCCGCTCCGCTTACCGGTTTTATATGAAATTTTAAACTAGCTCGCAAGTCCCTGTCCACTTAAGAGGAGCGGAGATTTTGTGCAATCCTATTGGTTAATATTTCTCCGTTTCTCGGCTCCGCTGCCTCGCTCCGCTCTGGTGGACTGGCAGCCTAAGACTGTAGTGTTCAGAGTTAAAATATAATATTATAATATTGAGAAAATCCTCGATGACAATGTATTATTGCCACTTTACCATCAAAAATTTGTTGATTTTGTCAGACTTCATCTAATCCGTTAATAATAAAGGGCTTTAAAAAATAATTCTCATACCGCCTTCGCTTGGAATTCCCCGCATTTGCGCGTGGCGCTTAATATCTTTGGGTTTTTTGTAAAATCTTTTTTTTGTATTCAAGTTTTTTATTTAAGTGGAAGTTTTTTTCCAGCATAATAAACGACGTAGATTTTATTTTAATATAAAGAAGAATTGTATTTATTAAACAATCAAATATACGTCTTTATAAGTAATCTTGCGGTCCGAATACTATCAATATGTTTTGCTCACTGTACTTAATAACAAATAAATTATACTGTAAAGCTCTTGCATGTGAATTTGTCCTTGCAACAATTGAAGAAAACATGTAGAAGTAACCTATGTGTTCATCCAGACTACGTTCTGCGCTTGTGACAATTTAATCGAGATCTGTCGAGACTTTCTGATGATACCTTCAAAGAAAAAAACATCCATCCATCTAAACATTCGAATTTATTTATTAGTAAGATATGTATCAGACAATTAGACATGTGTTTGAGACATGGTAACCTCACGAATTAAAGTCAAAATTCACGGTCCAATACTTTCATATTAGTAACCTAATTATTTAATTGGTAAAAATAATAATAACAAAAACATCTAGGCTTTAAACAACTTTCACATTGACTAAACTCTGCTTTGGTAAAAAAATATATTTTGTTATTATTATTATTATTTTCATATACATTTATTTATCATATTTCTAATATAACACATTTCATATCCAAAAAATCGCAATCTTCTTCTTCTTCTTCTTCTCCTTCTTCTCCTTCTTCTCCTTCTTCTTCTTCTCCTTCTTCTCCTTCTCCTTCTTCTTCTCCTTCTCCTTCTCCTTCTCCTTCTTCTCCTTCTTCTCCTTCTTCTCCTTCTTCTCCTTCTTCTCCTTCTTCTCCTTCTTCTCCTTCTCCTTCTTCTCCT
>NW_013531716.1:2028591-2029925 GCF_000836235.2 Papilio xuthus | reverse complement strand
TCTTCTCCTTCTTCTCCTTCTTCTCCTTCTTCTTCTTCTTCTCCTTCTTCTCCTTCTTCTCCTTCTTCTCATTCTTCTCCTTCTTCTCCTTCTTCTCCTTCTTCTTCTTCTCCTTTTTCTCCTTCTTCTCCTTCTTTTTCTTCATATTCTTCTTCTTCATATTCTTCTTCTTCATATTCTTCTTCATATTCTTTTTCTTCATATTCTTCATATTCTTCTTCTTCTTCTTCTTCTTCTTCTTCTTCTTCTTCTTCTTCTTCTTCTTCTTCTTCTTCTTCTTCTTCTTCTTCTTCTTCTTCTTCTTCTTCTTCTTCTTCTTCTTCTTCTTCTTCATATTCTTTTTGATATTCTTCTTCATATTCTTCTTGATATTCTTCTTCATATTCTTTTTCATATTCTTCTTGATTTTCTTCTTGATTTTCTTCTTCAAATTCTTCTTCATATTCTTCTTCATATTCTTCTTGATATTCTTCTTCTTCATATTCTTCTTGATTTTCTTCTTCTTCATATTCTTCTTGATATTCTTCTTCTTCATATTCTTCTTGATTTTCTTCTTCATATTCTTCTTCTTCATATTCATTCTTCTTGATATTCTTCTTCTTCATATTCTTCTTGATTTTCTTCTTCTTCATATTCTTCTTGATATTCTTCTTGATATTCTTCTTGATATTCTTCTTGATATTCTTCTTGATATTCTTCTTCATATTCTTCTACATATTCTTCTTCATATTCTTCTTGATATTCTTCTTCTTCATATTCTTCTTGATATTCTTCTTCTTCATATTCTTCTTGATATTCTTCTTCTTCATATTCTTCTTGATATTCTTCTTCTTCATATTCTTCTTGATTTTCTTCTTCTTCATATTCTTCTTGATATTCTTCTTCTTCTTCATATTCTTCTTGATTTTCTTCTTGATTTTCTTCTTCATATTCTTCTTGATATTCTTCTTGATATTCTTCTTCTTCATATTCTTCTTGATTTTCTTCTTGATTTTCTTCTTCATATTCTTCTTCTTCTTCATATTCTTCATATTCTTCTTGATATTCTTCTTCTTCATATTCTTCTTGATTTTCTTCTTCATATTCTTCTTGATATTCTTCTTGATATTCTTCTTCATATTCTTCTTGATATTCTTCTTGATATTCTTCTTGATATTCTTTTTAATATTCTTCTTGATATTCTTCTTGATATTCTTCTTCATATTCTTCTTGATATTCTTCTTCATATTCTTCTTGATTTACTTCTTCTTCTTATTCTTCTTCTTCATGTTCTTCTTCATATTCTTCTTCTTGATATTTTTCTTGATATTCTTCTTGATATTCTTCTTGATATT
>NW_013531716.1:1915805-2026488 GCF_000836235.2 Papilio xuthus | reverse complement strand
CTTCTTGATATTCTTCTTGATATTCTTCTTCATATTCTTCTTGATATTCTTCTTCTTGATATTCTTCTTCTTCATATTCTTCATATTCTTCTTGATATTCTTCTTCTTCATATTCTTCTTGATTTTCTTCTTCTTCATGTTCTTCTTCATATTCTTCTTCTTCATATTCTTCTTCATATTCTTCTTCATATTCTTCTTCATATTCTTCTTCATATTCTTCTTCATATTCTTCTTCATATTCTTCTTCATATTCTTCTTCATATTCTTCTTGATATTCTTCTTGATATTCTTCTTGATATTCTTCTTCATATTCTTCTTCATATTCTTCTTCATATTCTTCTTCTTCATATTCTTCTTGATTTTCTTCTTCTTCATATTCTTCTTGATATTCTTCTTCTTCATATTCTTCTTCTTCACATTCTTCTTCATATTCTTCTTGATATTCTTCTTCTTCTTCATATTCTTCTTGATATTCTTCTTCTTCATATTCTTCTTGATATTCTTCTTCTTCATATTCTTTTTGATATTCTTCTTCATATTCTTTTTGATATTCTTCTTGATTTTCCTTATCTTATTCTTCTTCTTAGTCTTCTTCTTCATATTCTTCTTGATATTCTTCTTGATTATTGGTTGGTTGTTATAGTGTCGAACCGTCGCGCACAACGAATAACTGTGAACTATCGAGAATCGGTGTTATAATAAAATTAATCGAAGAAATGCGTTCTATAATTAAGGTATTTTTTAACTTTTTGAGTTTATTACAGATATTAGGCTATGTATGGCATACTTTTTTGTTTGTCAACAAAAAAGCATGCCATACAAATGCATATGCTATACATACACGGCAGTTTTTTGGTTTAATTGCTTATTTCTTAATGAAGGATAAAGTAAGAATAGAAAGGTACAACTTCATTTATATTGTAATTCAAAAACAGTAATCACGAATTTTCGATTTCAAATTCTATGAGAACAACCATCGGAAATCTAAAATATTTAAAATCGATTTTATTCAACCCATCTCTAGTGGATTGTCAAATGAATTGTCAAAGTATCTTAAATAGACACACTATACCGTAATTGTTATTATTTTTTTATACTTATGCCTATATCAAGAAAGATGTACACAATTCTTGTTATTCATTATTTATTTAAAGACTGTTCCATAAAGTATAGTTTACATATATAGTATACATTGTATTTCACTTCTATATGTTACAAACAAAAAAAAGGGTATAGTGTGCAAAAAAAACTTTTTTTAAATAAATTTTTATATTTTTTTTAAAACGTGGAAGAATATATATACCTAAAATTGTATATCCTGAAAATTATCTTTGAGTTTTTGTCTCTTTTAATAATACATTATTGATAGAAGTTAAGTTAGTGCAGCATGCTTTAAACATGGCTGTCGGTCGCCGGCGCCGATCAGTACTCTCCCGACCGCCAACAGAGGCACACGTTTCCACGTCCACAAAACTATCGAATACTAAAATACAATTATTTTATTATGTGTTAAATGTGTACATGTTATACATGTTATTTGTAAATCAAACAGTTTTTTAATACAATAGACTTGGAAAAGCGCGGGAGTGTGTTGCATTCGCGTGTATGCTTATAAGCCGGCACTACGGAGCATTCGGAATTTGAATTGGTGAAGGTCCGCTTCAACAGATTGGCGATATTGGCTTTAAGTAGGCTTTCCCCTGAGCCTGCATTTCGGGTGAGTGACACCACAACTAGTCGCTGATATATTTTTAAACTGCACAAGCGGGATGCGCAACCGTAGCTATTTTTGGTCCCCGACGGTTCACACCTAGATTCTAAGCCTCATTCTCGAGTTTCAAATATATTACGATGTGAAAGTATATTAAGACTATTTAGTAAATTAAACTGTTACTATTTCAGTATTAATACGACTACGACGCTCACGATCCACGAAGCTATGAATAAAATATACAGACAGTAATGTCTTGGAATGTCAAGAACTAAATGTTTATTGATATTATACGTTAATCAGTAACTTTGTTTCCGTATAATATTCAATCAATCAAATCAATCAAAAAATACTTATAAAATACCTAAGTTACTGTCTATACTTATCTAAAATCATTAGTATGTTAAATCTTACGTATATTATAGACGTATAGTAACTTATTAAGTAATATTTGCATTATCTTATAGAATTATAAGCTAAAGCACTAATTGATATATCAATAAGCTTTAAAATCAATGAATCAAACAGAAATTCAAACTTAATTTTTATCCTTACTATCTAACGATACAAGACACAAGGCTACTAATTCGTGTTAATGACCTGTTATTCAAATAAGTAACAATTATAACTAACTAACGAACGCTCATTAAAAGTTCATTACGCGACAAAGAAATGGTTTCATTCCGCCACGATTAAGGATAGTAGTGGCTTATTACATTCTTAACTAGAAAATTGCTGTTTGATAACCGATAGAAGGCAAAGTCCATGACAAGAAAAGAATAATTGACATACAAATTCAAGGGCATTATGAAAAGATAAAGGCGGATACAATTCCTGTGAGAAAACCTTATTTTATAAGGAAGAAAGTAATTTAAACATTTAGGCAAATTGGATGAAGATTTAAAAGAAAATTTTACATTCTTGCAGTACCTTATCTGCATACAGTAAATCTTAATGGAAACCTTACTTAGATATTGAAGGTGAACAAATCTGGCACACTCCAGTTACGCTCCGGAGAGTTCAATGCGTATCTGTGATTATTTATTGTTTTAACAACTGCGTAATATAAATTTTATTAAGCTTATCTCCCGTCCAATCAAACGACAACGGCGTTTGAAACATATTTTTAAAATGACCACAACATCCTGTATGTAATTGTTTTTTATTACAATTGTAAAAATTATAATTGAAACAACTCAAAACGACAATTATCACTTCCTACAATTTCATTTGTAAAATATAGCAATTTTTTCACCGAACAATTTTTTTTGCATTCGCTTTTTGCCAAATATACAGGATGTTTTAAATTTGAACCTATCATAAAAACATTTGATCCTTTTATGCTATTCGATATCATTGTCATTAAGCCATAATTTTTATAAGAAATCTCTAATCAATAAATTATAATACTCTCTTGAATAATAATCTCTAACACCAATGAGCTAGACAATCATTATTTACTATACTAAATATTAAATTGTTTTAAAATGTATAATGGCGCGGAATAATCTTGAATTTAACAAGTTAACGAGTAACATTGCTCGACAAAGAAATATCAAAGCAAATACGATGTCAATGAACTCTTGAAATTCACAATAAATGCAGTGAAAGTATGGCATTCGGTTAAACTATTCAATTCTTTTATTTTACTCTTTATTCGTGGATTCTTTAACCTATTCGTACTCATTCTTTTAGATAAACTTAAAAAGCAATACATTTTAGCTAAGTGAAATTTAATGAACAGTTTTACTAGTCTTGATACGCGATGTATATTTTATGTTGGGCGCAATAAAATTAAAAGTTGTTGTCGTGTTTTTAATTGTAACTTTGTTTTAGGTTTGTTTTTCGTCACCTTACTCATAGAATTATTATTTTCTATTTCTAGATTTCTTTTACTTTTATTAAATGTAAAAAAAAACTGGACTTACTCTTCAATATTCTAATACCAGTCTCTAGGATTGTACGCAGAGAAATCGCCTACTATACGAATAGCCGGGTATCTCTCTACAAAGTTGGTCGAATCATGTTTACGATAAATACGTCCTTATTACTGATATATCGAGCATTAATTCGAAATAGAATCGTTTCAATTAAAAAAAACTTGTTTTGTCTCGCCAACTTGTGCTTATGACCTTACAATGTCGTTTTAAAATCGACAAACGATTTCTTTAGTGAATTTTATGCATAAAGTTGGGCGTAAAATAAAGAACAGTAAATATATTACAACGTTTACACATTAAATGTCGTATTTGAATATTATAAATTAAAAAAATAGTTTAAAAAAATATTGATTATGACATTAACGCATATTTTTTTCAGTTACAGAAGTTGGAAGAGCCCTAGAATTTTTTAAATTAAATAATATCTTGATTCTTGATTGTTTCTTACTAATATTATAAATGAAAATGTTTAGATGGATGTTTGATAGAAGGTATGTATGAAATTTGACATAGATGTAGGCTACTAATTAAGGTTTTTAAAATCCCACACGGACGGAGTCGGGGGGAGTAGCTAGACATCTTTAGAGCGCGACAGCTCTACAGCATATTACAAATTTAACGCAGCTCTCTTTTGTATAGCTTTGGAAAGTATTTGTGTGGTTTCTAGTAAACTGTATAAAGAAGTTTAACTTGTTGAATGACTAAAACAGTAATGTCTACATGAATATAGAAATAAAAATCGTCAGGGTTGACGTGTTTTTGCATTTAATCTCAGTCATTATCTACCAAGAAGCGTGTTGATTACTTCCGTACATTTAACACTTTGCATTATTATAAAAACTGTCCATTGAAGCAAACTAATAATGGATACAGTTTGCATAGTGTAATAGTAGTAAAATGTATGATACTTTTCTGATATCTAATTAATACTAAATAAATCACCCTTAACTTAGGGTAGGCTCCGAGCCCCTCCAGTGGGGCGTCGCGGTGGTAAGTTAACACGATCCCGTGGCGTCCCACATATGGCTATGAGGGAACAGAGGGGTTTAGCGGGTATGCTCCCATTCGGGGAGAGAATCCCACATAACTACCGTGCCTTCCCCGAGGCACGGAGTATGCCTAAAGCATTCCCCTCTGAAACAAAAAAAAAAAGGCTCCGAGCCCCTCGGTGGGGACGTATAGAGAGCTGATGATGATGATGATGATGAAATCACTCAAGAGTATTTGTAGTGAAGAAGACATTTTAAAACTTCTCGTTTAAAGTTTTAAGACATAGTATTATTTTTACGTCATAGTATTTTTTTTTTATTTTAACAAATTTTGCAATATTGTGCGCATTGTTTACTACTCCAAGTTTATTTGCCTTTTGTCCTACATAGCCTACAAAACACAAAAGTTAAATTACTGTATATTTTCTTGATAAATACAGCATTTGAATTAGACTTATAATGGGAGACGAATAAAGATTCAATTTTTTTATTTAAAGTACAAAAAATATTACAGTAATGCATAAATTTCTTTACGCTGAAGCACCTATTATCATTCGTTAGTTAGATTGTGACGCGACCTACTCAGATAAAGTACGTTTTTTTCGTATGTTTGTACAGGAGTTATGCAGTTGAACGTTATGTTGGATTTACTTGTAAAATATTTGTGAAAGTATTACAACTAAATATCTTTGAAGGTCTTAGACATTAGGTAAAAAGGATACAGCTATGCGACAGAATATTTACGTCTAATAAATATATTTATCTTATATATAAAATGGTCGTGTCACAATTTTCATTCCCATACTCCTCCGAAACGGCTTGACCGATTCACATGAAATTTTGTGAGGATATTGTACTCAATATCCTCACAAAATTTCATGTGCCGATTCTCAGACCTACTGGTCTGAGAATCGGCCAACATCTATTTTTTATCGCGCGCGGACGGAATCACGGGCGACAGCTAGTTTTTATAAAAATATCTCTAGTGGTGTGAGCTAATGTATAAAAATCTAATCTAACTAATATTATAAATGCATATGGTTGGACGGATGGATGGATGGATGTTAGTTAGAAGAAATCTTCAGAACGGATCAAAATGGATCTTGATCAAATTTGGCATGGACATAGAACATAGCCTGGAAGAACACTTTAAGGTTTCTTCATTCCGCGTGGACGAAGTCGAGGGCGACAGTTAGTTTTCAAACGTCGAATCAATCCGTAGAACACAGCTACTGGTGTCGCTGTCACTATTTGTTGTCTCTGTTTTTTCCAAAAAGAATGTGAGAGATGGCAATATGTATCAATACAAACGTTCCACAGTCATATGTGTATACCGGTGCAATTCGCTGTCTCACTTTTCTCATGAGAAAGAGTGGGATGTCTATATATTTTTCTACAAATGTTTCGGCAGTGGACACCTACTGTAAAAAGTTATTTCACGGTTTTATTCAATAACAATAATCGCTGAAACAACACGACATAAATATCTGGTAAAACATTCTCAGTCACGTTAGATAACAAAAGAAACAAAGCATCTTGTTATTTCTTTATTCTTTTTCTTGGTAAACTAAAACAAATAAAATACTTAATATTATTGTGATGACATGGGAAGGAATGTGGAAAATTTTCTAATTAAAAAAACCGTATATATTATTGTACAAAATGTGTTAAATTTTGACTTACTTCATGTTTCTTGCAGTCAAAACACAAAGAATTGTCGTATTTTTTCATATTTCAATACAGTACATTTACTAAATAAAAAAAAAATTAAGATTACTCTGTTTTCTTTACCGTACTACATTTTTCGATACAAAATTCCGTTAACTTATTCCCACACAGTCAATTGATAATACAAAATTCAAAAACTTTCCACAATAAATATTAAGTTGGCCCTATCTAAGTTCTCGGAAGTACCGACCCTAAATATACGGTCCACAAAAAACTTACCGCTTTACGTTTGGCGCCAACATTAGAAGGGTGTGAATGGTTCATTCAATTTATGTTCATGTCGACACAAAAAAAGGCTCCAATATTTAGCCGAATTGTTCCTGTTTTGAGAACGCTATTCATGTATTATAATATGCGTGAACAAATGACATGTCTAATATCATAGAAAGATAATGATTTACTGTTTCTGATTCAGCCAATAGATCTGTGGTTATAATGTTTATTAAACTTTAGAAGTTTTGGTTTCTAATTTCAACCTCGACAATTAAAAATATATCTTACTGGCTGTCGCCTGAGACTCTGTCGGCCAGAATTAAAAAAAAATAATTAGTAGCCTATATGTTCTTCCAGGCTATGTTCTACATCTATGCCAAATTTCAGCGAGATTCATCATGCAGTTCCAGAGATACCTTCAAAGAAACATCCATTCATCCAAACCTTCGCGTTTATAATATTAGTAAGATAAGATTGGAAAAGTGTTCATTTTGTTATGAATACAATATACTTTAAAAGAACAAAATGATTATCGGCATCAAAATTTACTTCACTTGATGTTCACCAAACACTTACGTAATGTATTTACCTGCATAATCTATTAAAAACAGGTTTTAACAATTTAAGTCTCTAAATTCTTTTGACGCATCCAGCATCTTATTAGCACCGAACATGATCTTAAAATTTTTACAATCTAGTTGCCGCCCACGACTCCGTCCGCGCAAAAATGAAAAAAAAAAAATTAATTAGTGGACTACGTGTTCTTCCAGACTATAATCTACCTGTGCCAAATTACATATAGATCCATGTAGATTTTCTGGAGATACCTTCCAACATCCATCAGTCTATCCAAACATGCGCATCAGTAAAATTATCAAAGATTAAAAGGGTTTTTAACATTTTTCAAGACTGCATTCGTCACACTAAGAGCCCGCCAGGACGCTTATTGGATTTTAAGCTTTACTCGTAGGTATTGAGAGCGATTAGCCGACAACCTGGTTGTACCTATTGCCTTCGATACAAGTCTACTTTGACCGCCACATACCGCAACCATACACTTACAATTTTAAAGTTTCAGCTTCGAACTGGATTTTTAAAGATATTCAATTAATTTTCAAGAAGGGTCAATAGCCTAATGGTTAAGGGTACAGATTTCCGAACACGAGGTCGGGGTTTCGAATCCCGCCATTTGACTATTGTCGTAAACCATATCCTAGCACAAGCCTAGAGCTTAGTTGGAATGGTAAGAGAAATATTAGTAAATTTACAAAAAAAAAGCGTACAAAAGGTCGAAAATATAAACTATATACAAGCATGATAACATCCATAAACTAAATATTTTAATATAATTGTATTCGAATAAATCGATAACTCTGATGTAAACTTGAGAAGACAACACATTAAACACGATTATTTACGACGCATCTAACATGAACATATAATAAACTATAATCTTTCTAATGTTACTTTCAAATTTACACAGTAATATACTTATATTTAATAAAATATACTTAAATATATTTTTCGAAACAACAATAAACTTTGTTGAGGCGTCATTCGGCATGTTTAATTTTCCTTATACCATTAATAAATCTACGAATATTAATGCTTTACCTTATCCATAGACAAACCCATTATATTTTTCCCTAAGAAACGGGTTATGGAGGTAAATATTTATACTACTCGCTGATAATAGTCTCTTCGTTAGGACATTCCGATAAAATATGCGGTCAAATCAAATAGTTACACAATATTCTTGGAACATATCAAATGTGAGATATTGTTGAAAATGGATTTCTTCAAGCACAATTCATCTCTTTTTTTTCTCCGATCACTTTTCTTAACCACTTGCATTACGTAAATGACATCTTAGTTCATCTAGGTTGTGTTTATAATTGGCTATTTTTTTTACAAAAAAAATGGTTTCTGAGACTCAAATGTCTGTACAAAATATATCTCTGTCCGTGTCAGATGTAACAATTTGTTTCAAACGGATATTTCGGCTCCAGAAGCCCATGGAGTGTAAAATAGAGAAGCTTCGGGCCTAAACAATGCACTCGTCAGAATTCAAGCTCGCTTAACAGTGGTAGAGCCCGCTTTAACATCTTCGCACGAATCGGCCCGGCTCGCCCGGTGAAATACCACGACCACACAGAAGACAAGCGTGAAGTGGAAGCAATTCCGCGTTTCGTCTGATGAGTGTGCGTCCCGGAGGCCTTATTTAGTCCTCCTTCCCTTCTCATCCTTTTTCTTATAAGGAAAGGATAGGAAGTGGAAGTGGACTTTCCGGATGAGAGGATGCATGGGAAGGGAAAATATTTTCTTTCTGTGCATCCTCTCCTCCGTCGATTAAAGGTAGGCAACGCATATGCAATTGCATGTGTCTATGGGCAACGGTCATTTCGCTATTTCAGCGATTTCGGGTGGCCGATTGCTCGTTTGCCACCTTTTGATATAAAAAAACAACACTAAAGTAATTAGTATTCGATTCGACATTATGTCACTGAGCTATCATCATCAGGAAGATGTTATTAGATAATTAATTTAATATAAATACATTAGTATGTCTGTGTTTAATCACAAATAGTGACGTCATTTTATTTTTATTATCAATCACATTAATTTGTACCGGCATATTATATATTCAATATTTATTAATGAAGCGTATTAGTTTGTAATCATTATTAATATTTATTTCAAAAAAAAAAATATCTTTTAAAATTTTATTTCATTTTAAAAATAAAACATATATTAATAAAATATACAATGCATTGTAAATCACTTTTAAAGTTAAGTTAAGCGCCAATAGCCTAATGGTTAAGGGTGCAGATTCCCGACCACGAGATCGGGGGTTCGAATCCCGCCATTCGACTATTGTCGTAAACCATATCCTAGCACAAGCCTAGAGCTTAGTTGGAACGGTAAAAAGAAATTTTAGTAAATTTACAAAAATCTGCTAATATTTTTACATAAAAAAAAAGTATTCATTTTCATTTACATTTTACACATTTGCTTTTTGTGTGTAATGTGTAATATGAAAAATTATGCATCAAAACGTACAATTATTAACAACTTCGCACGATTATATTTAGTAAGGAAAACAAAACAGCATTTAAAAAAACAAATAAAGACCGAATTTTAAAATTATTCAAAATATATTCGTCTCAACGATAGCACCGCACCTGTACAAATGTCAAGTGACTGGTGACTGTGGAAAATTTTCCTGGGCTCAAAACCTGATTTAAGTGTGCGCGCACTTAATGCACTCACCTTTACACTGATTGATTTCAGAAATGCACTTTTATAAGTTACCGTAAACATATGGTGGACAAGTAATCAAGCCCTTAATAAAACTTGTATATACTAAGGTATGAATTAATAATATTTATATAATAAATAGAAAAGATTTCTGTGTTTATATTAAAACTATTAAAACGATTTTAAAAATGTCTATTAAAATATTTCGACTTTAACGCCTAACAAAAAGCTTAGTTTGTCTCAAAGTTCAACATATACTATTATTTACTTTTTTTGGCATAACCTCTTTGGTATATTAAAAAAATATCACTTTGGAATGTTTAGTATCTTCCGTAGTGTTTGGCCAAGCATACTTTAGTTGGAAGCTTTGATAAATTACCTTATGTTCATCTCTATTTATAATTCACTGTAAGTAATCGTAGTACAATTAAGTTTTCAATGCACATTGTTAAGCAAATTTATACTAACATTTCTAAATTAAGTGCATAATAAGAACAGCTTTTTAAACACATCGAATGAAGAAAGTTGCGATATAAGTTAGCTGGAAAGTTTACCATTTACATCTATTTAATAGGTCGCAATTAAGGAAACTGCTGTATATGGATTAATTGATCATATCGAGGTATTTATAAGTTTTTAATCACACGTCGAACGCAACGAGACGTGGAAAGTCGCTATGACAACATTCCTTGCAAAACGATTCAAGTTATAAACATGTTGATATTCAATCTACGAAGGATTGTAATTATTTGTAACACAGATTTTACTGTAAAACTTAAAATACAGATATACAGGGTGTTAAAATCAACGTACGTAAAGTAATGGTACTCGATAGTAGATGTTCAAAACTCCACAATGTTGATACAGCCCTCGAATCACACCCTGTATAAACCTATATGAAATATTTGTATTGAAAAACATTGTGCAACATAAACACTTATTAAAATACATATTACAATCTATTTAATGCCATTAACGTGTATATTTTATTGATCGACATACTTTAATAGACTAATTGTAGGTTTCTGAGACCAATATCCTCGCTTAAAATATATTATTATCTCTATTTTGTCAAACATACTGAGCGATAACGATATGTTTTATACAGATATTTTGGTCTCAGAAACCAACGGTAAGAGCTTGATATAAACTAAACCTGCAATATTCATTAAAATTTTATTAAATTTAACTTATAAATGCGAAAGTTTTGATGGATCGATGTTTGATAGAAGGTATCGCCAGAACGGTTTAACGGACATAGATGTAAAACGTAGTATAGAACACACAGGATAATAATTATTTTTTAATCCTGCGCGGACAAAGTCACGGACAACAGCTCGTAGATAGAGACAGATACATAAATTTCTCAATGAAAATAATATCAACGCATACTGACACAATAAAATATAAATATAATCCTAAAACCTATAAAGCAAGTAATATTATATTATTAGAAAAATGTTTAAAAGCATCGAAAAACTACGACTGCTGATTTAAGTCGTAGATTTCTGATCTATAAAACCTGAACTTGACACACCGGTGTCCTGTGTGACATAGAACTTGAAAATTTACATAACATTATGCGTTATAAACATAATATTCATCGTAATATCATACAGTTACTATTAAGACGCCATATAAAGTGTTTGTACAAGTGCTATTAAAATAAAATAGTTTACAAAAAAAAAGTGACAATCAAGTAAGTATAAATTTAACTACGGACATATTTTATAGAAAAAAATAATAGCAAATCTCATATTAATTACGCAAGAAAAAAAATTATAAAACTACTAAACTTATATTTTAAGTTTTTTTTAAGTAAAAAAATGTTATCGACTATATGTAGTCATTTAATAACGCACAGGGGACAAACCTACGATGATTTTTATTTATTCAGATAAAGTTATGTAAACTCGGTACTTCTCCTTTATTCACTGGTCATTGACCTTTCATAAATACTCAATACTAAACGTTAAGTCGAGTTTGAGCAAATTCATACATATAAGTTTATCCCCGTAATATTATTTAAACTAAAATTTACCTCCATTTACTGCCATATAATGATTAATTGTTATTTATAGAGTCGCTTATTGTTTGGTTTTCTCATATATATGTAGTTTTTTTTCATTAGGTTAAGGATCTAGAAGTTAAGCCCATATAATGATCATAGTATAGACTTAATTACATCGTAATAATAAATTATTTGATTTATAAGTCATAAAAAATTAATTATAATATTAATTTATTTAGTTGGAGACTTGTAACTACTACGATTGCTACGTTTTGTGTGCTTTTCTATTAGTGATATAGATTTTACTCTTTTTTATATTAATATATACTTGCGTAAAATTAATAAACAGTTCACTTTCTCTAAAGACTTTAATGTAAAATGTTACATATAGCAAATGATTGGAACAAGTAGTATTATGTAGGAGACATCAAAAGTAGGGTGAATAAACATGTACTGAACGCGTGTAATCTTTCGACAACACGGTCACTTAGCATCAGGTGGGATCACGGTCAAACGTTCATTTGTACATCGTAAAAAATATCACTTTAAAATGTGTAACAAACGTGACTGGGACCCAACCGGCCTTGAGGTCTTATCTTCGGCCCAAATGAGCTGCGGTGATAATTTGTTTTATTTGGTAGGCACCTATTTATTATTTGTAGTATATTTTATTCCTGATAAACTTAAAAACTAGCAATGTGTTCGACCACATCTATGTTTCCGCCGCTCGTTTATGACAGAATTTTCCTCTAGCAACATGTGAACCGTCCCGGCATGGTCCGGGTGGCATGTAATGTAACGTTTGATTTCTTTTAGACCCCCCCCGCGATGTGCCGCCTATGGAAACCTTATAAAAACAGCCGCGTCTGGCCCACAAGCCAGAATTACATTTTACGATCCTCGAAAGAATTAAAAAAAATATTTAATGGAGATAGCTTTTTTCAATATGAACTCGCATGTTATGTTGAATCAATTAACACAAGCGCAGGCGTTTGTCACTTAACCCGTGTCTTGTCTTGATCGTTTATAGCTCACGAACTCCGGGGGCAAGTCTTATCAGGCGCCATATTATCTTAGTAGTCGAAAACATTGCGCTATGTAAACATATGACTGCACATTAATGTGGGTTTCCACTGTTTAAACACTCGTATGAAAACATCTTACCCTTTTCATCCCGTTTGAGAAAAAAACAGAGATTAATAATCTTATTAATATTATAAATGCGAATGTTTAGAGGGATTGATGGATAGATGTTTGTTTGAAGGTATTTAAGGAATGGCTACATGAATCTAGCTGAAATTTAACATAGATGTAGATCATAATCTGGAAAAATACACAAGCTGCTTAATAATTTTTTTTTATAATTCCACGCGGCCGGAGTCGCGAGCGACAGCTTTGTTTTAATAAAAGTGTTTCGACAGACTTGTTTTATGGTCTAAATGTTTGTTTAAAATACTAAGTACCAGATTTAGCCCTTTATGTAAAAGATATTAAAAAAAATGTAGAAATAAACAAGTAGAAAATTGGATAGTAATATTAGAACGTTAATTTGATATATAATGTACAATAACAGTAAATAACACAATCGTCGTTCACTTGCGCGCAATAAGTAGCCCAACATAACATGCAGTAAACAAGCTTGTAATAACATAAATATGTTGTCGTGTTAAATATTACATCAGACTATCAATTGAATGTATCTTACTTCTTACTAATATAATAAATGCGAATGTTTGGATGGACGTTTGTTAGAATGTATCTCAAGTAAGGCTGCATGGAGGTGGGATAAATGTAGACATAGCCTGAAAGATCACATAGGCTACTATTTATTAATTCCGCGCGAATGGAGTCGCGGGCGACAACTAGTACTTACATATATGTAATATTACATCACTCCTAGTTGTACCTTTGCTTATCTCTGTGACAACATAAGTTTTTAAACACAACATTCCCAAAAGATACAAAAATAAGGAATATAGATAAGTCTTAAAACTATATTAAACTTTTGTATTGATAGAGAAGATTGTCAATGGATAGTTTTTAACCGACATATATCAACATCCTTGTTATCGAAGCTCTACGCACACTACCACCCTCTAGCGATATGATATCTTATCGTGACCATACAACCGAGTGAAAAATCTCAAATGCACAGGCTTCATTCTCACATGCTCAAATGCAAAGGTCCGTTCACACAGACCGGGGCGAAGAGTAGAGCTACTTTTTATCACAAATTAAATCTACATTTATAACATTAAATTTAAACCTTGTTTCACATGTGAAACAGTCAATTTAATTTTCAAAAAAAAAATCTGCTCTGTTCTCCGCCCCTTTCTGTCTGAACAGACCCTTAGTTGACCAATTAATAAAAATACTGTTTATTAACTGTAACTGAAGTGTTAATACCGTTATTCCACGTTTTATATGTTCTATAATATCTTTTTCATTATGAAAAGATTCCCACAGATTAATTATTTCTATGTAAACTACCATCTTATAAAGACAGTTACATGTTTTATCATTTTTATTACGGTACAAAATGGATTCGAGCTCGCTTACCAATTTAAAGAACCAGACGAGTTTGACATGTGAGTAATTTTCATTATCAATTACTATAGACAAAAGTTTATAATTTATTACTTTTATCGTGTTCCAAACATTACCATAGTGTGTTCTTGTATATTTATTTTAATTTGTAGGTAAATATTTGTTTTACTTAACCTTATTTCTCTATAATATTTAACAGTCGTTTGTACACATGTATGTCGTAACATTGTGATAAAAAGCCACGAATTCTGTGATCAAAATCTCCATTCCAACCAAATTGTTATTTCTGTCAGAGCTTTTGGTCTCAGAAAATAATAACGAATCATGAATGTTTTTGTTTCCGAATTGTAAAGACCTTATTAAGAAAGTTTAATGGTTAATTATTTATTAAATAAACATACTACAAATCGATTTCACCCATACTCTCTTTTATTTTAAAGATACAAGAGATTATTTTTATAATATTGTACCGATATGACTACAATAATCTAATATTATAAATGCGCATGTTTGTTGTTTAATTAGGCGGATGTTATTAGAATGTATCTCCAAAAAAGGCTGCATGAATCTCCCTGAAATTTGACATAAATGTATGACAGTGTAGAAGGGCACAAAGACTAATATTTTTTTTTAATTTTGCACGGATGGAATCGCAGTCAACAGCCAGTTTAATTTTAATCGTAATTATATAAATTTTAATAGTTGTATTATTCCAGAATGCAAGGCGATGCGGGGACGCCTCGACCGCGTTTATCTCGCCTTATCAATGCAGTTATGTTCATGATTTACTTTCATATTGTTTATTACTCAAGTCAGGGGTTATGAGGTCGGCTATGAATATATTAACAAATAATATTTACTCTACAGAAAAACAAAATACGAATCGATTATTTAAAAGTCCCGACATGGTGTTAAATATCTTACTAATATTTTAAATCCAAATGTTTAGATGGATGGATGGAAGTTTGTTTAAAGGTATCTCGACAAAAGCAGTATGGATATCGCTGACATTTGGCATAGATATACTCGTAGAACAGAATGGAAGAACAATAATTAAGTTTTCAGATAGCCTAAGTAACAGCTAGCTTAAGTACAAACCAAATAATTTTATATTGCGACTTTGAAACGTATAAGTTTTTACGGAATAAATACATTAATTACTAGCATTATCAATATTCATTTATAAAAGAAAATTAAAACTTAACTTTTCTTTAAAATAAAAGGTCGAATTAGGTGAAAATGCGTCACACGAACCTATTGTTGTCTACATTATTTGATCAATTGCTGTTTTTATAAATATTAAAGAATCCCATTAATGAAGTAGGAAAAACGATACTTTGCCATGAATATTATTTAATTTACTTTTACGCAACGTCATTGTCTACGTAACTATTGAATCGAAAAAAATACATTAACGAGTATCTAACGTTTCAAATTTTTGTCCGACCGGATCAAACTTAACGTGACTTAAAGCTGATGCGCGGAAATGTAAGGGTTACATTTTTCTAATTCTGCGCTTAATAAATCGATGTCAACCGCTAGTAAATACATAAAACCAAATAAGGAAAAATGGGAAATAATTACGATAGCTTTTGTTAAATTTACTTTATTTAGAAAATACGTAAAAAGTTTGTATTCATTTTAATTCATTGCTTTATAATTTTGATCATACGGGTCATAAAAATTCTAAGCGGATCCGAGCAAAAATATTTTTGTTGCGCCGCACCTAAAATCTTATTGAACACGTGTAACAAACGTTAAATTCGTTGCGGTTTTAGATTAGAATATTAAAAAGGCGTTGAACTCCACTTCGTCTTAACTTAACATAGTACTGGAAGAGGTAAAGGTTAGAAATTTAAACAAACTTAATCTAGTTAATTTATTAAACTTAAGCCTATAATGCAAATAGATTGGACGCAGAACAAAATTGCTATACGAAACTTTTCTTGAATGTAAGCATCAGACTGCTGCTGTTGTATATAATATTTATATACTTTATTTTGGCAGTAAACTTATTAAACGAGCACTTACAGTTCTTGCTTACTTACAGAACTTTCCAATAAGTCCTTCTCTTGAAATAACTCCTACATTTACTCCTTCTATGTAAAACTAAGATTGTAATCTATCTGCTTTTAGGATTATCGTGTTAGATTTCTAAGGATTTATTAGTAATGTCGGTTTAAATCTTAACGTTCTTAAAATTCCGATGTCATTATGGTTTAATTATTAATATTATAGTCCCGAACTAAGCAAGATGAAGTCACCCTAATGTGACATTATGCAATTGTTTGCTTCTTATAGCCTTCCATCTATTCCAAGATATCAAAGCTTTGGCTATACAAGTATGCAAGTATATGATACAAACGTTATCTAGTGTAATAACAAATTCATTGAGTATTCAATGAATTTGCTAGAAAAATAGAGAGATGTCAAGAAGCGAGCGTATCACCATCTCGAAGGCCGGCAACGCATCTGCGGTTCCTCTGGTACTGCTGATGTCCATGAGCGTCGTTTAACACCTCGATGTTCTCGCTGCTCGTTTGCCCCCTTCTGTTTTTATATATATAAACAGAAGCGGGCACATATACACATATCCCACCTTGTGAGGAGGGTAACGTTTCCTGTATGTATATCCATTGTGTCGTGTAACCTAAAGCAAACGAACTCTAAATTTTAACTATTGAATTATAAAAGGACTCGTATTAATCTAAGAAGGATCAAGATACAATTAGTAGAGTTTATTTTAATGAGCAATTGTTTTATGCAGGTAATAAAACATGGTGGTGCGAGTGGCAACGGATGAGCGGCCGTTTGAGACGCCGTCCTCGGACGAGAGCGGCCTCGGCAGGAGTGATTCACCCAGTGACGATGTTGAACCAGAAGCAGCTTTGGTAAGATATATTTAATGTAGTCAAAGAATTAAATTTGCTTCCTACTTTCCTAACTCATTCGTCATAATTAAGGTTTTATCCCAAGTTTTGGAATAAATAAGAAAGGAATATTATCGACTGTGAGTGGTTTTTATAATTGCAAATTAGGTACTAAAAGAATAAACAGTTAATTTTCTTTAATTAGTTACTTTAATTTATAATCTATTTAAAGTCCAATAATATCTCTGTGGCCAACGACATTTAATAAAAAAAAATATAAATTAGGTCTGTCATCTGTCAGTTGTGACATGGGTGACAAATCGAATACCGGACGTGGCTTATAGATTTTAAATTAAATGTGTTCAATAATGTAGTGTACCGAAATGTATCTAATTCCAATTAATCGTTACCTCTGCTATGACAGCAGAGAAAATTGTAAACATAGCAATAACATTACTAGCATGCTATCATGTGGCCATAATCATATTTAAATATATGACAAAAGATTCCAAATCAAAGAAGACTAAAATTCAATTCGATTCAAAATCAATTAAAGATGATCAATCAATCGGTATACAAACTAGCGAAATACCAACAAAATCAATTAGTGTAGGATCTTGTTGCTCTTGTGGTTGTGAAGAGACGTAGTACCCAAAAGAAAATGATATACAAACAAGTACCTTTAATTCGGTGTACTAAAAGGATTTGATTATAAGCTATTAAAAGCAATGACAGCAGTAGAAAAAAGATTAAAAAGAAAGAGAGTCGTACGAAGGATAGCTGAGAAAATAATAAACGGATGTCTTGCGGCGACAATATCTTTAGCATTTGCAGAAATCATATTCACATTTCTCTTACTGTTCCTTTGATTTAATTAACAAAAGTTTATTAAACAAATAACAAGGAACTAGTTCCAATTTGGTATTAAATATAAAGACAAAATGACAGTGAAAATGAGATATTCAAAGTGGCGTGAATTTAAAGACTTCGTTCTGGATTTTATATTTGTCACCTGCTTGGGTATTTTGACTTATTGCACTTGTTTTTGTTAAAATACCAGGTTTTCACCTATTTAATATACATATTTTCGACGGATTTTTATACTTTTTGAGTTTTACAAATAAAGAATATCAAATATACATATTTTTCTAATTTATATAATAGTTATTAAGAAAATTATAGATAAGTTTGTTCTTCCAATTGCAATATGAACCTAATTGGTTGTCATGTGAACAATGAAACCCGTGGGTGGTATAGTTGCGTCATGGAGGTCGTGTTACGTCAAAATATAACCCCCTGTATAACAAGGTCAAGACATCCAACTGTCTACTGATCACCTTAGAAACAATTATATTAATGTGTTTGTATGACCACATAGATAAACAATCAATCTTATAATTGTTAGGACAATATTAACTGACTGGGTCACAGTGATAAAAAGGTCATATAAGATTTTTTAGAACAACCTTTTTAAAGTTAAATTAGTCGACTTTTGTTATTGATCTTAGGAACTTTAAATAATGTCACCAACGTCCTGAATTTTATTAAAATTGATGAACATTCACGAACATACAAACATAAAATAATGTGATTTTTGCCAAGGGATTTTGCAAAAGCTTTGCACTCCGTTACTCCGGTTCACTCTTCACCTTCAATCACTCTTATGTCATGTAAAATTTGACTATAAATTGAACGCGTTTAAAACGTTTGAAACTATTAACATTGTCATTGTCAATGTCAAGGTCAAATAAAGCTTTTGTATTCGGACATCAAAATGATTTAAAGAAAGCGAAATTCACAATTTAAATGCCGTGCCCGTTATTAAAATAGAAATGGCGGATTTCGTAATAATGTCTGGGACGAGTAATACTGGTGAAGGTGATGCAAAAACGTCTAAAGTCGAATGTTGCGTGAAGTATCATTCTTATCAAACCCACCTTAAAGGTACGCGTCCATTGGCCCGCACCGGACGCAACGCACGGGTTTAGTTTGCTTTGTATGATTTTACATAGCGCTACGTCCATCATATGCACCGACGGCATCTCATCAAGACAAAGCAAATCTGTTTAATCCGTGCGTGAGGTGCGTCTGACGCGGGCCAATGTACGCGTACCTTAAGTTTCCCCATTGTCTCTCTCAGCTCTCTTTCTATATCTAAATGTATAAATATGTACGTATTAAAAATTCTACAATGATGTTTTTATTTGTCAGGTGGTGCCGCCAGATGGCGGCTGGGGCTGGGTGGTGGTGGCGGCTTCCTTCATGTGCAATGTCATTGTCGACGGCATTATCTTCTGTAATGGATTGCTGGTCACAGAAATACAAAAGGAATTTGGTGTGAGTATATCATGTATATTAATAAACTTTAGTATTAATTTAAACGTTCTATATGTTATGTTGATTATTAATTCAGAAGGATATTATAAATGTATATGTGAATAAACATATAGAATTATGTGAGCAAAGTTTACAGTCAAGACGCTTTTTTTTGCACTGAACATTCGAGAACGTATAGTTATTCCTCTCTATTCGTGACAAAATTGTACTCAGCTCTACAGTAGATATCCGACAAACTAATTCTTGTTGAGTTTTTAACAATAAAATTACTGTATTTTATAAAAGTAATTAAGTAATTGTCGGTAGAGACCACATACGTTTGACAGACCCTGGTAATAGAGTAAAGCTATCTAGTTAAGTTTAAATTAGTCGAGTCTAGCTTACTTATTTTAGTCGAAATATCTTAAATGATATATATAGTATGATATATAGTAATGATTATAGACCATGAAAAGTTTAAATTTGATAAAACTCCGAATTTAAAGGAAAAAAACCATTTTGAATTTTATTGAATAAACAATTTAACTAATAAAATGTTTAATATATTCGAACTTCCGTCTCTCACGAAGTCTCGCGCGCATTCTATTTTTAAAATGACGACGATATGAAAACCACACCCTCGCGCGCCTCATCTAGTATGCGTCAGTGCCGTGCCTCCATTTTAAGACCGTAAACATGCCACCAATATATTGTGGTCTGTACCCACACAGTCAAAATCTACTTTCTGATTTATGCATGCAACGGAAAAAGAGACCGGAGGAGATCAATTATAATTGGTTAATGATTTGCGCGCGTCATTGCGCTCGAAGGCAGTCCAATTTTATTTATCTTTTTTTAAATTTAAAAAAGTTTACAATCTAAACTACAAAGATATTAGACAATGATATGACAGCAAGGTCACAATAAACTTATGAGTTTAAATATTATTTTATAGAGTAAACTTTATTCTACTTGAAACTGATAGACAAGTTTTTTTTTAAATTTCATTTAAGCAAGAAATATTTTTCACTAATATTAAAGAAGCTAATTAAAATTACTAATTGTAGGTAGAATCCTGAGTACTTGATAATATTATAAACTTTTTTCTGATAATAATAACGTTTACATTAACCTCGATGGCAAAGGTCACTTCGCCTACCATTTTTATCACGATAAGAACAAAAAGTAATATAGCTTGTAATAATATAAAAACATTTCAGGTACATTTGCAAAGGATTATTTTAATAATAGTTTCGCTAAAGAAATGGCAGAATATTACAATTGCTTTTGCCTTTGGTCGGGTACAGTGAGCTTAAAAAAATATCACGATTATCTATGACGGGCAATGCCCAACACTTAGTACTGTTTTCGTGTTTACTATCACGATGACGATTGATGCGAATATTCACGTGCCAAATGTTCAAGGTAGACAAAATGTGGGTCACTGCGAATGCCGATGATTAACGAGTTACTGTAAAGTCATTTACTCTGTCAATCGTTAACACTTCACTTCATTGACTTATTTGTGGCGGTCTTTGATCTTATTTTTTTTAAATAATATAACACGATAATTTATACTTTTTTTTAAACTGCTGTATTCAAGTTTTGGTTTACAGATCAAATCACTTAAGCCATCTAACGCTTTGATACTTCAAATTTCAGAGCCGACAACTTTTTTGTGTTTGTGTTTCATTAGGCTATTCTCAAAGGCTAAATTTACCTGTGAGCATCAGGTTAACACCCTTATTACGTCGTTTAGTAATTACAAAAACTAAAAGATCCAGTTTCTTCTAGTAACAAAGTCTAAACTGAAATTTTAGAATTTATCATTACCTTAAAGTGTCTAAAATTAATAAATTTTAATATTGTCGATAAAGTCAAAGTAGTAATAATACCGTGGATTTACGCTGCCGAAGTATTGGTACAAAAACTTTCTATCTTTCCGTTGTTTCAATTTGAAAAAATAAACAGAGATAACAATATGTATTTGCATAGATATATCGGTTGTGTAAACCTACGTTTAATGTAACGTCCAAACTTCATTTCACGATTTAATTTCATTGCCTTCAAGCAATTGTATCCAAGGTTGGCAGGTGTGTATTTTCACCTGTTGCTTCATTCTTCATTTGAACAGACAAAAAATATCGATAATTTATTGATCGTACAGTCATAACGTTCATGATTAATTTTATTTCCTTTACTGTCTTTTTGCACTATGCACGGCCAAAAAAATTTACCTTAGGTTGTTTGACAGCGTAAAAAAGTTAGGTTATGTTGTACTGAACTAACCTTATAAGTTTTTCCATTACAATAAGAAAAAAAATTAATGCTTAACAATACAATTCTTGTCATTTGTAATAAATGTTTAAGTCATCAATATCGACACAAATGAATTATCGTTATCAAGACGAACGCGTTTCGTATTCAAATTTGTCAACATTTCGCCACATGCTCGTTGCCCGCATGGTACCATATCTGTACTTGACGTCAGAGAAGCCAGTGGTATAGCATTCATTACGCAATTTACACCATTTCGGTGTCACAGTTATTCATGTGCGGAATCATTTAACGATAACAATGTACCCTCAATGAAAATGGCGCCAAAATATTCTACATTTTCATGCACACTAGCGCCACGAAAGTTTTTTGTTTTTTTTTAGGTAGTAATTGTTTTCTCTTGTGCCATGACTTGTGACTACCTTTTAATAGGCCTACCGGAAAACAACCGAAATAAAAAATACAAATTGAGGTTATGCAGTAAACTTCACATTTTACGAGTACTATTTTATCTAATTTTACAACAAACGACCAGACAATACGCGTCACATTCGCGGAAACTCGAAGCTTACGATCGGTCAGAGTGCAATAACCCTAAGCTTTCTTCACATAATTTCATTAAATTTGCGCCTAATTCAAATATAAGAAATTTAATTTTTATTTGGTTTATTATGACTGCTTTCGATGCTCACCGTGTTTGCAGATTACGTACGATATAAGTTTTATAAAAAGACGAAAGTTTTTTATTACTTGTAATTATAATTTGTTACATGAACAAATTATTAATAAAATGCTTATAAAAAATTTATTGTTTGATATTTTTAATCTTTATCTAATAAATATCTTCATGTTACAAGATTTTTCCATTTATTTATAACAATTTAAATGGAATGTATTTATAATATCTTAATTAGTCATGTCGAGACAAACTTATTTTTACAGTTGAAAATTCTACTCGATTACTATTAGTATTAACCACTAATACTACGGCAGCTATTGCGATGTGTGTATAAGCCCTTACAAAGTAAAGGTGTGTACAACCTAAGGGCAATGTCCGATTGAACCACGAGACTTCATATTGCATTTTCGATCCATACCGAAACGAAATGAAATCAATGTGTTTTTTATTTATATAGGATTAAGCATGGTGAGTTTTATTAAACGAAAACTTATTCACTCTATCAGTATTATTTGAATTTCAATGATAATCTTTCAAACATGGTCGTATAGAAAATGAACTTAGTATACATATTTAAAAATAAAAAATTAAGGTATACTTATTTCAATATCACAACAAAAATTCAAACGATTTATTAATTCAAACGTTTTGTTATACTCACAATGCATCTTTTGGAAATTTGCCAAAAATCTTTAGTCTAGTTTGAAATACGCTTTAAAAAACGATCTGAACATTGCGAAATCGTTTCAAAACAAAACATTTCAGTTGTTTATTGATCTAGCTGTAATAAAGTTTATTTTAATCTGTGGAAAATGTTCAGTGCTGCAATAAAAATCTCCTTTTGCGTTATAAGTAAGCTTGTTACGACACCTAAGGGTTTAATTGACTACATTTACGAAGATTATGTTTTTCAATTACCTTGCGATAAAGATCAAACCTAATACGATGGATAATATACTCCAAGTTTAGAAGAAATTAGTAATCATGCTTATTAAGGCACCTTAGTCTTGCATAAAATACATTACCTATTACTTGACGTGTGTACCGTTAGGCAAACAGACCACGAATGACCTAGCGATGGCAAAAATTAAAAGACCACAGGCCGATAAGGACTGTCTAGACACGTCAAGGTTTTTTTTTCTGCTTCACTGTAGTCGGCCAGTTTTATTGGTTACTGTCCTCAATACCAATTTCTTTACGCTTCGTTCGCTCGTTCCGAATTATATTCAGTATCGATGAGAAATTAATATATTTTTTACAATGTGATATAGTATGTATATAGATACCTAAAGTAAAACATTCAACGCAATATAAAGAGGTATCAACGAACAGTTTGGTACAAGAAGGACACAAATATAACATTTCAATACTAATTTTAAATCCTTATAAATATTTCCTGTTATTAAAAAGTTACTCAATTTTCGGTTTTATTCTGATTTTTTTTTTATTTAACAGGTGAGCGAAGGTGCAGTAGCGCCTGTGAGTTCCATATTGACCGGATTTTATCTTCTGTCCGGACCATTCGTATCGGCCCTTGCTAACAAGTAAGTATGAGGTTAACTATTATATTAACAATCTATTTAATATTTTCTCAATTGCTTAGAAAAATATCTACAAAATCTCACTAAATAATTTTACAAAGCAAAATTTTAACTCTTACTTGCCACTGAAGAAACTAGCTAAAAAAACTTAATTAGTAGCCCATGTGTTCTTACAGACTGTTCTACATTTATGCCAAATTTGATCCGACTAGCTGTTCTGGACATACATCCATCCATCCATCCATCCATCCACCTTAACATTCGCATTTATATTAGTAAGATAGAGTACTAGACACAATTTTAAAATTTATTGTTTTTTGTTCCAGATATGGGTTTAGGAGTGTGACTATCGTGGGCAGTTTGATATCTAGCGTTGCGTTCACACTATCTTACTTCGCAACTAGCGTGGAATATCTCTATCTCGTCTATGGTCTTCTAGGAGGTAAGTTTAATATCATCACATGTTTCCACTCCAGTGGCACCAGAGTGAAAAAAAAATAAAACAGATGCTACGCAAAGTACTAATATTTACGTTATCCTATAAGTACTTCTTTTTAAATTCTAATGTGCGAATAACCGTGAGTTACTGAAACCAAAATCTACCTTTAAAATATATTGCTATCTCTGTTCTTTCAAAGGTAATGACAGGGATGACTATATGTTTTAGACATAAATTTTGTTCTCAGAAAGCAATGGTAAATGACCTCGATCTGTCAAAAATCGCATAAAAGTGTAGATTTAAATTTAAAATTAATATATTTTTTCTCTTACTGACTACAATTTGATAACTTAGGCGTCAAAATGGCGCGAGTTAATTCTTTTTATGTACCTACTGTAATGCGTGTTTATTTCCCAGGTATCGGTTTCTGTATGATCTACATGCCAGCAGTACTGACTGTCGGGTTCTACTTCGAGAGATGGCGTGCATTGGCTACCGGCCTGTCGCTCTGCGGTTCCGGTGTCGGTACATTCATCTTTGCTCCTCTCAGTAATATGGTTATCGCGAAATACGGCTGGAGATGGACCATGGTTATACATGCTGGTTAGTGTTTTAAGTTTTAAAAATACATTTGTAAATTACAACAACAACACTCATGTCCGTAACCCACAGAGTAAAGTAGAAATTACGGACATTGCTGCGGTCCTGGTGCGGCCTTTCTCTTCTTCCACATTCATACGTCTACATTGTAAAGTACAGTTTATATAAATATTATTATTACCTTCAAACATATAATTTGAATGTACTGACCAAATGGGTAATGTATTGTACACACATTACGAGCGAGGTCAGCAGCACCGGAAGCCGTTATCTGAACATCTGTCTACGCGCGACAAAACTACTTGAACATATTAATTATACAGGCAATTTACGTTAAATTATCCTTATACTCCCATAACGTTAGGTATATCCCATGACTGTATTTTTTTGTAATTAAAAAGTTATACTTAAGTAGAGTAACAAAGATATAGTTTCCTATAATATTCCATCTTTGCAGGATTCATATTGGTGTGCGTGGTGTGTGGCGCGATGTTCCGGCCTATCAAGCCCGTGCGCGTCACGCTCGCCGACCAGACGGAAGAGGAGGACACAGCGCGCAGACACGAGGAGGCCGTCGAAAAACTCAACTCCATGATCAAGCTGCACAGCAAACTGGACTCCGGCATCGCTATGCCCCCGGAGATGAGGTTCACCAACAGAGTAAGCCCTCACACTTGGATGGGCGTCGCCAACAATACTCGTTATCCCACCGCCGAAGAAATCTTCAAAGGCAGCAACTCCCACCTCGGAAGAAGATCGTCTGCTACAGCGGGAACCATGAAGAACCTAAACAAACCCATGTTTATCACGGGCACGGTAGCGGAAAAAGACGAACAGGAAGATTCCAACAGCAACATCGATAACGCCGAACCCTTGATTGCCGCTCCCATCAAAGTGGTCTCCAGAGACGCAAGGCCGCGACGTTCCCACGCAGACTTAGTGGCCAGACCGTTGTACCGTGATGATATATTCTTTGGAGCGAGTCTCGCGCGACTACCGCAATACACCTCCCGCACCTCTTTGGGGTACCACTTGGCTGTCACTCACTTGCCCACACAGGAAGACGTGCAAGAAGACGAGTCTGGAAAGTGCACTCTTTGTCCTGAAGCGGTCAGGAGAGCGTTGGCAACTATGTTGGACGTGAGCCTGTTCAAATCACCGACGTTTATAATTTTAGCGATCAGTGGCTTCTTCACTATGCTCGGATTCTTCGTGCCATATATGTATGTGAAGAAACGCGCGGAGGAGAACGGCATGAGCATGGATACTAGTGTGATGTTGGTCTCTGTGATCGGTATAGCTAATATCGTGGGTCGTATCGCGTGTGGGCTGGTGTCCTCTATGCCGCGCATCTCTCCGCTTTGGCTCAATAACATCGCGCTGTCTGCGGGCGGCATTGCCACCATGCTTAGCGGCCTCTGGTTTGACAACACCTATCAGTTCTCCTACTGCGTTGCCTTTGGACTTGCCGTTGGTAAGTACAAAATTAATGTACTCTATTTTTTAAAACTTAAATCTTTTAAAATAAAGATTTAATTCTAAAATGTTTCCTTTTTGAATTATAAAACGTCAAGATACTCTTATTATATTCATTAGACTTATTATCTTTTAATTAGATGCCCCTGACTTTTGAACTAATGACATTTTTTTTATTTTGCAGCATGCTTCTCTTCTCTTCGTTCCATTCTGGTTGTTGAGTACATCGGCTTGGAGCAGCTAACGAACTGCTTCGGTCTGTTCCTTCTATTCCAAGGATTAGGAGCTCTGCTTAGTGCTCCTATTGGTGGTAAGTTGCATTAAGTAACTTTGATTACCTCATTTAATACTTTGAACTTATTTGATTTAATTGCAATATTCTATTGCCGAAAAAAGAAACAGTATAATGTGATCTAAAGTAATTCATCTCTTTCATATTTCTAATTTATTCAGTACCACACGTACAATAAGAAATTCTATCCCGCGATTAAACCGCTTTAATCCGCTTTGAACTGGTATTGTGATAATGTCGTAACGCTTTTATAAGGATTGCATAACAGTTGGCGCCGGGCTATTTACGCAGCGGCATCGAGCCAAAGTTCTCACACAGACTCCCGCGGGTCATTGAATGCTTACACTCTTTTTTCATGAAGCAATAGAGTGAATTACATACTTTAATCGTTCAGTTCGTTGTCAATCAAATCATTAAATAATTTCTTTACTCCAATTTTTACTTCCATAAATAGACTGACATTTTATTTTTAAATCAGTATTTCATGAATAAAACTTACATTGTGATGTCTGACATCCGTTCATTTATTTCTACAAATAAGATAGCATTATTTTATAAAACTAAATTATTGTATTTCAACAGGTATCCTTAGAGATATGACCGATGGATTCGAAGCGTCATTCTACGCATCGGGCGCGTTCCTTCTGTTCTCTGCTATGATGTGCTACCCTGTGGACTACATCAGTCGATGGGAGAAGTCTCGTAATAAGCTCACAACCACACCAAAAGTCTGATTTTATAATATTTATTCGAGAGACTTAAATATCGATGTAAACCGGAGTCAGTCGACTCGGTAAGTAACGTATCTGTGTGGAAAAGGTTATAAAGAAATAACATTGTTAAATTACATTTAAAATACATCAGGGAATTACCTGAAGTGTTAATAGTATCAGGGTATGTTAATTATTTGCATAGAATCACGTATGCACGGTTTATACCAATGTTCCCTAAATCTACGAGATACGTTTTATATTCACTGCCGAAGACTGTCAATTTAATAAGCGATCGTACTTATAGATCTGAGAATTTCCCTTATTTTTTACATTGTACTTAAAGTCTAAACATTAATTTACGTAATTTATTTCGGTGTTTCTGATGACCACTTCATGTTTTTATACTATTTACTGATAAATATTTACTAGAGAATTTAATAAAATTTTTATAAATATGCTTATTGCAATCATTTTTAAAAGTTTACATTACTATCAAATATCGTAAAGATATAAATTGGTCAGGTGCTAATATTATAAATTTTGAGTAAGGTAAAATTATAGAAATGTATTTTAATCAATATATAATCTATCTAAGCATAATAGAAAAAAGTGGAAACTTTCCTCCCTTGTCAATTTTTAACCATAGTTTCAAATGGTTAGTTATCTTTTGATAACTGTGAAAAGAAAACAATGCATTTAAAAATAGATTTAGTGGTTGAAAGTACAAAGACTCGAAATATTAATTTATCGATATTTGACGAAATTGTTTAGAACGATTTGATGCCAAATTATAATTAGTGTACACATATATTATAATGTAACGGTTTACTAGGGATGTGCGATTTATTTTCTAGTTGATATATCTACAAATTAAAATAATTAAAATGAAAACTATCAAGTCATTGATTCCTGGTTCGACCTATTTATGTTGTTTGCGATAATTCGACTTTTTGTTGGGTTTCCACTGCCGTGACGCTTTGACAATATGTCAAGTGTCAAGGTATTCGCTACCTGACAGTAGCGACAGGTTCGACTCGAAATTCAGTTAGGATACATTCAGACAGACCGAAGACCAGATTTTTATCTCAAATAGAGCTTTATACCGTTAAGAAAAAAATGACGCGCAAAGCAATGTTAAACCTGGTTTCCATCGCATAAAGCACAGTTTGCGATATAAAATCGTTCCAGTATGTCTGAATGGACTGAAATCGTCACACTAAAATAGGTCCTAATTTTGAATCGTACATGCCCATCCCAAACCTGAATTTGGCGGTCGTAATTTTTATTGAAACACAATGCAATTTCCTGTCTGCGCTGTTGCGATACGCTTTTCGCCATTTTGTGCCTTTGTGGTGCTACCTAAATTTGGGAACGAATTTTTATGTAGTTATATATTGGTATATGTAATGCATATATAAGACTATTCATTTACATTATTGCATGAGTGATTAAAATATTGTTAGATTAGGTTATTGTTATAAATGTTCGTGCCTTATTGTGTAGTAATGTCTATTTTGAAGTAGCAAATCATGGTTTGTTCATGTATATGCAGAACGAATCATGATTTAAGGTCCGAATGTTCATTGTATGTTATACAATTATCGTTTTGGAATGTTATTTCCTTGTCCTAAATATTTCATAACTCATAGATTTAAGAAGTACATCTGTGGCTGTGGTAAATAATAGCTTATTTTAATCATGAGTAAGAAATCATAGTCATATTAATTTATACAATAAATTATTTCAGTGTATCAACTACTAAAATTGTTAAATTCTGTTAATTAAAATTCATTGTGTTTACCTTTGTAAAGCAAAAACAATCTTTTAAAAATAAACGTTTTGTCTATGACAGCTTAATATATTTCTATATCAACTTAATACCATTAACTTGCCACATTTAAACAGGGTATTTATAACGTCCTACTACACTTTTATAGTAATTTGAAAACAATACGGGTTACAATTTTACTATTTATACTAAAATTTAGTATACGTAGACTGATGATTTGAAATGTTTCAGAACGTAATTTATGTAATGTACGGTTGTTTTAAAACGAAAATGGAGTAGCCTCCGTATTTGTATATTTGCAATTTTGTCGGTACAATCGTTGATATAGATTTATCGAATTTTAATATTTTATTTATATTGACTATGATTTTTTTTGTATAAAAATTGTGAATGCCACAGTGCCATATGGTAGGAATGGATTTCATTGCTGTTGCAATGGTGTCGTGAGAATGGTTTTTATAGCTCCTAATTGGTAGCGAGACGAGAATAATTTCTCAAATTAAATTTATAATTAATTATAACACTTGTTGTTTACTTTGATGTTTTCTTTAACCTTTTTTTATAAATCCTTTAATTATTGTGGGAGTATAAAGGGTAAATCAAACGAAATACTGGCGCAAAAGATGTTATATTTGCATTTTATTTACAAAGAATAAATCTATGAGTTGGAGTTGGGTCCACGACGACGGCCGAAGGTTTGTACAACATTGACGAATCTGAAAAAAATCATTCAAAAATGTCACGAGATAGCAAATGAAGACGGAATTTGTAAAAATATCGTAATCCTAACTTTTTGGATTTTAAACATTATGAATTCTCAAATACTATTAGTTTCTATTATCTAAAACTAGATGGCGCTTATAATAATCACAGAAATCTGTAGCACCTTTAGAACATCCAACAAATGTTTTATCATTCATAATAATATATTCAGTTGTTTAGATTACAGGACAAAGTGTTTGTCCTCTAAAAATTTATTTTTATTCATATAAAATGTCATAAGAAATCAATTTTAATGATACTAATTACATTAAAACTTAGATGTATTTAGTATCACTGACATCCAACTTACTTTGCAGAAACGAAATAGTCAAATAGCCATAGTTACTAAGCACATGTCTTATAGGATGCATTACAAGATGTAACTCTTTGATCATCACTTTGTTACTCTAACAAAACAAAACTGACAGACTGGAAACAAGTAGTGTATAAAATAAACTTACCGTCTGTTGTACTGAATCCTACGCTTGGCACGGCCAGTCTTCTTCTTTTTCTTCTGCTGTTTCTCTACTTTGGGTGTCTGGCCCTTTACCTTACCTGAAAATAAAAAGAGACAAAATTATTAACATGTTTCAATCAGGCCATGTCGGATTATGTGTCCGACAAGCCATACTTCTATTCAACCTAGCTGTGGCTTTTTAATCGAATTGTTGTATTCAGTGTGACCCGCAAGGCCCCATTCAAATGGTTTTAGACAAAATGAAAAACATTTTTTTTTTCGTTTTTCATAAAATCATTCTGGCAGCCAACATGTTAAAAATATCCAAAATTTATTTATTCATAAATGGCACAGAATAAATACTCTAGTTCTTGATTTCAATCACTTGTATATGAATAACATGTAATGTTCAACATGAACTAAGGATAAAAGTGAGTTTTATTTTATATGTACAACATTGAAATTGTAATTTTAAAATATCTTGTCAGCTCAGAACATCATGTGTCACTGTGTAGAACACAATTTTAGATTAAGCTGTGCGTAAAGGGACTTGTGAGGATCCAGCACAGATCACCCAGGGCCACAAAAAGATTAAAATGGTTCATAGCAGTCTAGATTTGTCAAAACTTCAAAAATATCACTAGTTATAAAACTACAGAACCTCACTCACTCACACCTTTAGGCTACAGAGCTAGGTTTTGCCTTTTTCTTCGTCCATATAGAATTAAAAATATTAATCAGTAGCCTATGTTTTCTAGACTAAATTCTACTTCTTTGTCAACTTTCAGCAAGATCCATTTAGCTGTTCTAGAGACACCTAATAACAAGCATTGATTAATCCATCGAAACCTTCACATTTATTTTTACTTAGACAATACTTTGAAATTTATGTTGCAAGGGTACAAAAAAATTTAAATATGCTAGAAGGTACTTACCAGCACGAGCCAGGGATCCGTGCACTTTACCACCGAGCAGTGGGATTGTAAGGTCTAACTCCGCTGATGATAGATCTGACACAAGTGTAGCATCATCAAGGGGTGCACCGCATAGGGACAGAGTTAAGTCTTCATCCCCAACTGAAGCAAGATCGCGGATTCGCTCCTGAAAATTTTAAATGTTTTTTTACTTTTTTTAAATTGTTAATTAAGTTAATCTTATAATGCTGTACAAATTTAATAACGAAGATAAACATATGTTAAGAATACATGGAGTACACATTAGTTTGTTATTTAATACTTTTCTTCCGTCACAAGCAATCATGTGGCGGTACTTGTAATATATACTTAAAAGGTTTTTTGATAACAAATCAATAACAATAAACTATAGACTGAATCATTGATAACGATTATGATCAGAACTCACGTATAACACTTATTTCTAATAATAATGAAATTAAAAAAGATAGGTTAGTTTAGCAATGTTCGCGTCAAATACAAAATGCAGTAAAGAATATTCGGAAATGAATTACCTTGATCTGTGCAATTGTTTCTTGTCCGTGAACGTCCAAGACGTGCGTAGATTGTCCTCTGATGTGTAACTGCATCTTGAAAATCCTGCAAAAACACATTCATTGACGGCGTGGTCGAGACACAATACGACGGAATATTTCGACACATTACTAAAAACATAATCACCAAACAAACACTTCAAATTATTCGAAATAGAAAAATATCGTGTTAAATAACTTTAGAATAATGTTTTATGCAAAATTAATGAATAACATTTAGTTAACTAACCTGCCTGCGCAGTCTGACAAGAGAAAGAAACAATAATGGCAGAACGGAAACGGATATACCCCAACGTTCGTATATACACAGAATTACGTAGAATCACGAAAGTTTTTAATTTAAACACATTGTTAAATTTTAAAAATATATATCGCAAGACATTGCACATTTTAAGAAAAATATCATAAAGGTGATGAAATGGAAAAACATAAATTTATTGTCATTAAATGGATCATATTTTCTGTTGGTTTTTCATAGTAAAACAAAATCAAAACCATTCCTAAGCCCCAAAAAGATGGATGTGAACCTAGGACCAAGTATGCAAATACATTCTTAATCTGAGGGGGAACAATTTAGAAGTTTGAAATGAAATGAAATTAGCGTAAAATGAAACTGGTGAGTCATAAACTTATGTTGGCAACCATGCTATTCCACCCATTGCTTTTTGATTGGACAGTTAAAAAATGACAGCGCGACTGATGAATGGTCACACATTTTAGAAATAATCGTGTGACCTTATGTCATTTTGTATAAAATAGCGTAAAATGATCAAATAATATTAAATGGAATCTTGTCAGCTTCGAATATGCTATCGCGACTAATCCGTCAGATTTTGTTTGTTCTCGTGCATTTTGTTGTTAACGTACTTGTTGCAGTTCAAAATGTTTATCACCGGTTATGGGTTAGAAGATGTAAGGTTCTTGATGATGAGGTGACGAAAAATGATGTTATTATGATAATGGACAACGTACCTAAAATGAAGAAAAGTTTGAAGCATTTAGTAGTGCTTGTCGACACGAATCATCATTCTATGAGTGATTTAGCGCGTTTGGTGATTTGGAGTCTAATAACAGGAATACCTTACGTCAGTTTCCACGATATCACCGGTAAACAAATCCTTTTATACATATTATTATATATTACTTGTAGTTTTTACTATTAGCGTCTTTCGCTCATTGGTCGACCATAATTTATATTTAAAGATTTTTTTTAATTAAAAATAGCTATATACACTTCACCGCATTAAGTATAACCATGTAAAATTTCACGATCATCATTTATGTAATTTCTTTAAAAATTGGGGAGCAAACATTTCGCTTCAAATATTAATACAAGATAAGCAGTTGCCCAATGTTACATCAAAGAAATTAAGTAAGAAACTAATTTATAAATAATTTCTAGGTGACTTGAAACAAAATGAAGAAAAACTATTTCTGGCTATTGAAAAAAAGAAGAAAGGTATACCAGGTTGCATAAAATGGTCAAACAAACCAGACTTAAATGGCTACACTTACGGAATGAATGCAAATAATGTATTTATTAATATATTTAGTTATAAGGATGGAAGGCCACAAATAGTTGAGTGTGTAAGACAGATAGCTAAAGGGTGTATTAATTGTGAAAAGAAAACAAATGAATTTACAACTGAAGAGTTTGGAAAGGTGTTAACTCAAATGTACAATAATATTCCTGACCCAGATCTTGTTTTGTATACCGGACCTCATTGTTGCACTTATGGTCTGTTGCCATGGCAAATAAGACTTACAGAGTTCATTCAACTCTCCCTAGAGCATAGTGTAGATATTTCTAGCTATATAGGTGCATTATATAAATATAATAAATGTGATCAAAGATTTGGTAAGTAGCTAATTCTATATCACCCATGTATAAGGCAGGCCTAATTGTAAGTTGTAATTTATTGAAAAACTAAATGAATTTGTCATAGTATTTTGCTACTGCTTTTAAATTGAACACCATTAATTATTTCGTGATATATTAGAAATGTATGACAATGTAAATATTTACGTTATTCTAAATTAATGAGTGTTTCTTAAACAATGTACCTGTATGAATTGGTACGGTATATTGATTTTATTGTTCACTTTAATGAAAATTGTAAGGATTTTATTTTAGTTAAATTCCGTAATAATTGTTTGAAATGACTAAAAGACTGCATCATGGATTTTGTTTCTGATATATACAAGAGTCAGATCAATTATCTAATAATTATGATAAAATAAAGAAATCACAAAAAAATAGAACCATATTAAGTAAATGCGTACTTTACGTTTTTTTTTTTTGGTGGCTTCACTTTTCGAATGTCGAGTGTTTATGTTACAAATTTACATTGATAATAAGAACAAGCTAAAAAACCAGTAATAAAGCCATGTTAACTTTATTGATTTTTGTTGATATATATATATTTTTTTACATTGACTTCTAAGCAACTTGCTTGAAGTCTGATCAGTAACTAGAGATGATTTAAGCCACTATTACCGAAAATTACAAATATATAGTTTTTATTTACCTAATTGAATAAAAATAGTTAAAATAAAAAGCAATGATAATTATTATCAGTTATGTTTTTGTTTTTTTTAATCCTAATATGTGACATATTAATAAAATTGAAGTGTTTCTAATATAAAGAAAAAAAAATTGTCGTACACGTGATTGCATTGATATTATCAAAAAGAAAAAATATTTAGAAATTCACGTTTTAAACTTCACCGGTAGTATATTCAAAGGTTCATAGGTGGCATAACAATAAAGAAATGTTATATCAACATCGTTAGATAACATGATAATTGGAGAATGTTCCCAAAAACAGCGGACAGTGATTCGTCGTAGTTCTACGTAAGCGTCGCTCTGATTAGATAAGCGTTATGGAACCTAACAATGCAACTATATCCTGTCACAATGCAGTACGTAAATTTAAATAATATTTACGTAGTCGTCAGCTTTTACGCACTGAGGGCCTTAAACTTACTCTATAAAGAATGACTAGAGTTTATAACTGGTTTACATCATACGAGTACTGTAGGTCTGTAAAACTCAAAATTAGCGCTCGCATACAATTTGCATAATGTAATAACTGGAGCCAGTGATCGCACACAGTCCATTCCAGAACACGTGCTACTGTACTGGCATTAGTAGTGGTGGCTGTTCAAGAACCAGTCACAACTTATATTTGTATATCCAATTTTGTTGTAATAATAATATTAGTATCTATGTAGTAACTTTCGGTGGAAGTATATTTTTACTTTAGGAAAATAAAAAAAGATAGATATGGGACCGCAAGTTTTTATTGGAATAATGCGACGCCGTGATGTCATATCTCTTTTTAATATTATACACAAAACACTAAAATATATTTACATTTTGCGACGCAAACGTTACGACTGCTCTCCAACCTGCAAGAGAAAATACAAATAAAAATAATAATACAGCAATTTAATACTTTAAAGATGCCAAGAAATATAATTGAGTAACTTTAAAATGTTGCAAACTAAAATGAATCCGAAATATTTATAAAAACAGTACGTAGACGTTACGTTACAGCCACCCAATGACGTAATACTAAAATTCAGTAATATAAATATAATAAAAAATATTTTGTGATGTTTTAGATAAATAAGTACTTAAAATCGAGTACGGCAGTGAATGATTTCTTTTTAAAATTTTCAATGATTTTTATGTTATAACGTAAATAAACAAATGTAGAATATTAATTAAAATTTACAGACATATTGAAAATGCATGTACTTTACTGCGCGGTTGCCAAATACTTCTAGGACTTTCCTTGACGTAAACTTTGCAAAAATTAATTTTGCTTAAAACAAAAAGAAAAAGATTTATGTTTATCAAAAATTAAGTAATTTATATTCAAGTAACTTGGTACCTCGTGTACCGTACTTGGTACCGTGTAACTGAGTGCAAAAATTACAATTTCATAATGTAACAATTTTTTTAAATATTAAAATATAAATTTTATTTAATCTAATGTACAGTCAGTATACATAATATTAACATAATAAGAGTAGAAATTTTCCATACCGTATAAAAACGTAATTAAATATATCATAATTTGCCATAATCTTTTTTAAAAAACAGTGTGATTATTTTAATAATTTGCATATTTTAAAAGTAAATGTCGAATTTTACAGGTTTAAATTAAAACAGGAATCTAATTGCTACATTTTTTTTTATAAAAAATTATGTTAGTTTTTTTTTCAAACCAGATATTAATAATTACGTGTTTTAAAGTGTATTTAATCTGTAATTTCACTCCGATTCCGACGGGGGCGATGTTTAAATATGTTTTGTTTCAAATATATTTCTTGAATCTTTTTTGTCATTTGTAAAAGCGTAAACGCGCATTTTCAAGCCTTTAATTGTGACGTATTGTAAAATATTTCACACCTTATAATAAAATGGCATAATTCAAAAATATTAATAGTGCAAAGGGAAGGTACTTTATTACTTGATCCATTTAGTACCGTACTAAAATTGTCCTTTTAATTTAGTACGGGATCACACACATACAAAAGTTAAATGAAAATACAACCTGTCATGCCGTTACCCTGTTGTTCACCGGCGATGTCTGGATCGGCTTCTGCTTCTCGAACGCCTACGCTCATACCTATCGTGCTTCTCGTAGTCCCGACCAGACCTGTCGTGGTCTCGACCTGACCTGTCATGGTCCCGACCAGACCTGTCGTAGTCGCGACCCGATCTATCGTACGACCTGTCTCTGTCATGCGACTTCTTGTCGCGCCGCCGTTTTTCCTGTGATCGATCCCTGGACGCCTTCTTCCTACCCGACTTTGACTCGTAGCTTGTAGACCGTCTGGAACGTTTCCTCGTCCTGTCATGTCTCTCGTCCTCCGAGTCGACTCTGTATTTGTCTTTGTGTTTGTCGCTTCTCGATGATTTATGTCTGTCAGATTCTTTTTTTGTCTTTGATCGCGACTTGTACTTATCGTGGTCGTTGTGATTCGACTTTGAGTTCTTTTCGTCTGTCCTATGTGACCTCTTTGACGTTTGTTTGCTTGATTTCTTTTTAGAGTCAATATCGTTAGAGCTTGCCCGTTTACGTTTCTTAGTTTTTACGGGTTTGATGTCCACCTCGCTGTGTGAAGAAGTGCTACTGGTACTAGAGGATGAGTCTTCTGAATCACTGGAGGAACTAGAGCTGTCTGCGTCACTCGTCGCTTTCGCTCGTGGGCTCGGAGTTTGCTCCCATTTATTTATCTTTTTGACTTTCTCCTCCTGTATCGTACTCAACCTCCTCGCACTGTCAACTTTGTCGATAGATTTATTGTTATTTCTTTTATCTTTTGAGATCCGACGTTCCGGTCTCTTCTCTGGTGTATCCGTTTCTATAGGTGGGGGTGTCGCCGATGATCCTGAAATTGAATTTTAGTTAAAGACGTTTGAAATTACATTTTAAACGTTCACAAAAGTTACAATCATAGCAATTCATGTGGACGACTGTTAAATTTAGATAAGTATGTTTAACTTTTAATATACATATGAAAAGAGGCTGGTCATAAATTTTACTTGAGTTGCCTACGACTAATTATAATAGATTCTTACTCGATCTGGCGGGTCTATCAGGCGTGGTGACGGGCGTGGTGGGCTCCTCGGCGGTTTCGCGCAGCTCCGCGCGCCTCACCTCTGCCTCGATGTCTCGGGCCGTCCGCTCGAACTCTTGCTTTTTCCTCTTTATCATCTCCTATACGTCACAAATTAGGAATTTTACATTAATCACGTTAGGCTCGAGAAGGGAGAGGGGGTCTGAAAAAAATCATAATGAGATACCACGTATATTTGACGACTGATGTAGGAAAATTTAACAAATAAATAATCCAAGTGATTCAACGAGGTTTTATGTATTTAAAATTAAAGATAATATTTTAAACATTTTCAATATCGTTAGTTATAAATGCACTTGATATTAAGTTAAAATCTTACCATATGACCAGAGGAGGTAGGGTTTCAAAAAGTTGCTAAAACATCACGTGATTAATGACGAACCAAAATACCATCAACCTATGACAACTCTACACTCTTACATAGGAAAAAAAAGGAAAATTATAATCTCCAATTATATAATTATAACGTAAGTAATAAAGCAATTAGCAATTGTTCAGCTAAATTGAGAACTTCATAAGTATAATTTATTAAAATTTAATTGCGAATTTTCATTTTAATATATCTTTTACACACTGTATGAATAATTGTTTGATATAAGGAGCCTTGGTTTAAAAATCTATAGACTGCAAAGATGGTTCATAATCTTTCAAAAATTAACAAAATTTATGAACTCATTACGGTCTCACAAAACATTTGTATAATTACAAAATTAAAAATCAAGGTAGAATTATAAAATTGTTGCGTTTCAGCTCTAGAAGCAATGGTTACGTGGCATTGTTCCACATTTCAGTTGCACCTAATTTAGTTATAAGTAGTTGTTACCTGCAATTTTCTTAATTATTGCATTATTGTAGTTAGTATGTAATAATTTTCGCGAGTATGTATTCCCATTACCGGCTATTTCTGTTGAACCGATTTCGATACTTGAGATGCCATTAGATTTGTACATGCGAACATTATATATTTAAAATCGTTGAAAAAGGGATAATTTTGTATATTTTACGTTAATATTTAATTTCGAGTAGTTTGTTTGGCGTATAAAAAAGAATGAAAAATGTTGTTGTCGTCACTGTTTCCGTCCAAGTACGACTTTGAGGCCTTCAAGATTAAAATAAAAAAGCACTTATCAGGCTAGCGGGTACAATTTTTCAACCAACACATTTATCATCATGTGGGATCAAGCGCTAGATGATAGACTTTTTTAATTAACTATTACTAGGGATGCTTTAACTTTTATGTGAGCGTCGGTGGCTCAAGGGTTACGGATTAGGCTTGTAATCTGCAGGTCCTGGGTCAAATCCCGTCTTATATCAATATGTTTTTCAATTTTTGACTTACAAGTACATTTATCCGTCGTTGTTACGGTGAAGGAAAACATCGTGATGCAACCTGCACATATCTGTAAAGACATTCAAAGATATGTGTGAAGTCACCCCCTTAGGGTAGGCACAAAGCCCCTTAGTGAGGTTAATAATTAAATTGTTACCTGCAACTGTTGATCGGATATGTTGTTCTGGTCGTCTTCATCTGCACTTTCTCCGCTACTGCTATCGTACGCACCAAGCCCTGTATGGACGCCGCGATTACATTTAGTGGTAGGTTGGATTAATAAATGCCGTACACAATTCTATAGAAAAAAAAATACCCTCAAAAAACGGTTTCAATTTTTACAATTTTGGTTTCCCGTACTCAGAGACGTATTATGGTAACTTAAACAGCCTCTCATACTAATAATAATTATTGACAAATATATCATGAACAAAAAACATTAATTAATATAAAAATAGTAAATATCATTTTTTTTCTTTTTGACGTCATTGTAAGATTTTCCTGATTACTAAAACAACAAAAAAACAACAATGCTAATTAAAATTTATGACATATGTTTTGTTTTTCTTCCCATTTTACAATATGTAATTTCATGAACTAAATAATTATTTAACCGGAAAAGTAAAAAAAATAATCATTTTTTTTCTTTCTTATTATTTAAAAACATAACAAAAAGTACAACACAATTCGATGATTAAAACTTATAACATTAATTCTACTTTTTCTTGACAATTTCTTAGAAATATTTAATATCATAAATAGAAATAACAATAAGGTAGTAAAGAAATGAATTTACTTTTTTTTTGTAATTGTAAAATTACCCCATTAATAAAATAACAAAAAGTAAAACACGATTTGAAAATTAAAATTTATAAGATAAATTCTGTTTTTTCTTACCAATTCATTTTCCACTAAACATTATTTCATACACAACTTGTTTTTTTTTTTAAAGCACATTGTCAATATTATAGAAACATCATACTAGAACCGGCAGCTGAAATCAAAGATTTACGAAGCGTATATGGTGGTTGTGAGGATAAAATCCCCTTAACAAATATTTTTTTTAAACACATTAATATAAGTTGTCAATATTGTGTTTTTTTAACCACCATATACAGACGAAACTATCTGGCAAACTGATGACCAACGTCTCAGGAGTGAGAGTAGTTCGCGAGGTAATTATATTTCGGGTATGAGGGTAGTTTGAAAGGTGGTTGTGGGGAGTGAAGGTAGTTTTCGATGCAGTTATTTGCCGAAAGTGTGGGTAGTTTGCGAGGTAGTTGTATGTCGGGAGTGAGGGAAGCTTGTAAGGTAATTAAGAGAGGAGTTTGGATAGATGTTTTGCGTAGTAGTTGTTTGGCGGTGTTTGTAGTAGTGTAGTAGTTTGGGAGGTGGTCGAAGTCGGTACCGAGGGTAGTTTGCGAGGTAGTTGTTCGGGGGCGGGCGCGGGGCGGGACTTACCGAGACCACTGGCGATGGCGGCGAGCGCCTTGGACTTGCTCGCTTTCATGGCGTTGAGACGCGAAGCTTTTACCATATAAATAAAACCAACATTAATAACACACAAATGTATTCACTGAACGGGAAATGATGAACATCTGAAATAAGACTTTATTAGCGAAGATATATGACACAGTTTTACACATCACAGTTCTTCTTACATTTAATTCACATAAAGAGTCAGTGCACGGTAATGTCTCGATGTTTAGAGCAAAGTCTTGAGAGTGACCGTCGGGCCGTTGGATATAAGCCTATATGAGTTGAAATACCTTGTGCGGCGTTATATCTGGCCAATTCTTCCTGGCTCACCGTATGAATCTCCTGGTCGGTTACCTCCAGCAGGATTTCTGTTAGCGATCGTCGTACCGCGAACATCTGGTCAGGAATACATTTTATTTCAATTACATGGAAAATAATGGAAAAACTATACTTTCTACTACCGTTCTGTAGGAATCGCCAATTACAGGTTACTAAAGTTCTAGTAATAGTTTAAAAAGACTTGAACTTTATTTTTTGTCATTTACCAAGCAACGAAGGGATGTCAAATAACTAAACCAATCGCTTATATCCATCGTCGTTTTCTCCGCGTGTTGGGATGTAATTTGGGGGTAGCGTATTATATTAGGGGGTACGTAATACAAAAAATACTGGAAAACACTTCTCTAAGTAATAGAAACCTAAACAAAGAATTACAATGATTTAAGAAACATGTAATCGGATTGTATACACACAAGAAAATTATGAAGACTTTTGTATACTTACAACTTCCTGCATAATTTCCTCCTTACTCTTTTTTACTAACACAGATTTTCCCTCCTCCTCCACATCATCCGGCGTCTCCACCAGGCGATCCAAGCTCGGCTTCACTTCTTTCTTCTGACGATCTTCTTTCGACAGTTCTTCAGTCTCTGAGTCAGAGTCCTGGAAAAATAAATCAATTGTAATTAGGTTTGGGTAACAAAAATTTAAATTCCAATATTGTCAAGTGTTTTTTGTGTAATTGAAAAAGATACATACAAATTTGCTCTTAGCTGGTAACATTGGTTGTCCGCTTGCTTCTGCTTTCATCCTGGCAAGTTCTTCTTCTTCTAATCTCTTCTTCTCCCTCTCTGCTTCTTCTCTTGCTTTCTGCTCCTGTTCTCTTTCTATCGCCCTTTGCTTTTCTCTTTCCATTTTTTCTAAGCCTGGAAAAGAAATGTCATTTGTTTAGCTCACATCAAAAAATAACTCAGTAAGGCGCTGCTTTCACGATTAGTTCTAGTAGATAATTTAAATAAGGCACAGGAAAAGATATAAAAGCCATGACAAGCCAGTTATAGTTCGATAAGGATCTTGTGACCCATTTTTACTGCGAGATAGGTTTGTTGGTCTATGCCTTTAAAAAAAAAAAACCCTAGTTTTCATACAAAATATGTATACCATAATAACAAAAATCATAAAACTATGTTTTTATACTTATTATTACTCTTTCTCACTGTTATATTCTTTATAAATTAATTTATTTTATGTCTATGAATCGATGCCATTAAATTGTGTGTTATATGTAACTTATTACCTTCTCTGATCCAGGCAGGCAGCTGTCTTCTTTTAGCAGCATCAATAGTCATAGTAGTTCCGGGCATTGGCATAGTCATAGGATCTACTACAGTAGGTATTAGGTGAATTTTTTCTCTGCAACAATATACAGTACATTCTTTAAATAAAGCTTAAAATAAACAATAATAATTATTTTAATAAACTCTATAGTTTCAATAATTAACCTTTGAAATAATTTTCCATTTTTTAACGGAGAAAAGATTTATAACTATTTTTTAAGTAAAGAAGTCAGTCACAACAATGTAACAAATAAAAAATAATAAAATATCAACCTTGGTGGTCTGATATTCCGAGGAAGTAATGGTTTGGGTTCTGCATTTTTGATCTTAGATCTGTTCTCTCTATTCCTACTGTTACTTCTATTATTTGCTTGATCTCCTTGAGATGCTGTCCAATATCCATGCTGAAAAGTTGGAGTTGTCACTGCTGCTGTTGTGTATCTATGGTAAAGGAAAAGTGGCAATGATTAATCCAAATTTATCCTCTTGTGTGTGAAGCATACCAATTTGGAACGCTCGAATTTTTTTCTTGTCTGTGGGGCGTCCTGTTTCGGGACGATGACACACTGCGTTGACAGTGTTTAGTTTTGCGCGTATTTTGCGGTGTATATAGTGTTTACTCTTTTGCACTTAGGAAAATCGGAACCGTAAGTAATATTTAATCGTCCTATTCTAGGACTCTCCACAGACAGGGAGACTCCTGTCTGTAAGAGCGTTCTGTATTGGGACTCACAGATGGGCTGATTTTGACATTTTGACAGTAAACATAGGAAATGATATATTTCTATCTACTTCTATATGTTTAATTTGTAAATTAAATTTGATTATAAATTTGATTCATACAACTTCGTAAGGTCAATGCTAATCAAATGGATCAATATTTATATCAAATTAATTAATATTTGTAATACCAATCAATCATAATAATTGGTTACTATATGAACATTTATAAATGAATTTGATGTTGCTCACAACTCCGTCCGCATGGAATTAAAAAAAACTTAGTAACCTATGTGTTCTTCCAGACTGTGTTCTACATCTATGCCAAATATCAGCAAAATCCATTTACCAGGTCTGGATATACCTTGTAACAAACATCCATATCCATCTAAACAATCACATTTATAATATGAGTAAGTTAACTTTCTTACCCTGGGATATTTGCCGCATTCTCTGGTGGTACATTGTACCCATCCATCAGCGGTGGAATTGATATTGAGGGATCTGCAGCAATTTTAGAGTCATTTCCATCCCAACCCCACCCTTAAACATTGATTTAATATTTAGCATTCAATTAGTAATGTCTAGTGTTATAATCTTGCTAATTTATGAGTTCTATAAACTTAAGATGAGTAAATTCATTCAAAAGTAAAAAAAAAAAATGGCATAACTCCTGTTGCATTTACACCATTCAACGTGTCTAATAACGTTTAATGTGTCTAACGAAATTTGTGCATGCCTGTTATTGGCATACATATGTAAAATGTTTGTGTGATTTTTGTTTTTCTGCTATTTTTATATGTATGCTGTTGGCCTGTCTTAATAAATAAATAAATAAATAAATAAATAAATAAATAAATAGAATAATGCTGTCAACAGATATGTGCTGCAATTCAATAATTATTCATGTAAAAATATTAAATAAGGTCCAGGAAAAAGAAGACTAACTTGAATATAGCCGCCAATTCATTTTTGTCATTTTGTACTATGAGCACAGAAAATTAAATTTTTAGCAAAAATAAGCCATAAACAATTAAATTTTTAGTCTAATATCTCATATCATAAAGTCATAAAACCATTGAAAAAGATTTATATAGAATGAAATATCTTTTAGGTTTCTTATCAATTACAGCAGTTTACCTTTTCTTTTGTAAACATAAGACTAAACTCTATTGTTTCAATGACTAAGCTAAATGTGTTAAAACATTTGGTCTACTGTTGAATCATCTTAAAAATAATTTTTAGTTAAGTAGATTTACCAGAAATAACAAAAATACCAACCATTATGACATTTACTATGCTTTTTTGTTGCAATGGAACCTAATAAATATATTTTTTAACAGCACTTTTAAAATTTTATTGTACAATCTAGTGACTGCTTACAATATTGGTAGATAAATAAGTTATAAATTACGAGCTTGAACAATCTTACTGCACCTAAATTAAGATTTTCATTCATCTATAATTAGACCTGCTAAATATCTAATTCAATGACAATGATGTTCAAACTCAAAGTAACATTGATGTTATACAGAAGCAGTGAAACTGATTCTTACATACCCCATTGGTCCCAAGAATTACCCCATGAGTTTGTGGAAGCATTCCATGCAGCACCAGCTGGTGGTACACTTTCGCTGTTTGTGTCCGGATTTTCAACCTCCATTGGGGCCTCTCCGCCTTCTAAGTCTGGTTTTGGTGGCGGTTGAGGCACAGAAACAACAGCCTCCTTCATAGCAATCCATTGTTGTGCTAAAGTTGCCCAGTCTACTTGACTAGAATCAATATTTTGATATGCGGTAGGATTAAGTGCCCACTGCGTGGGATATGCGGGGTTCACCGCATCTTTGCCAGAAAACATTGTTGTCGAAATGTCCAGTCGGATTATGCTATTTTCTACTTTTCCATAAAACTACTAAATTTATTATCATTGGCACTTAATTACTTAAAAGGAATTTGTGGTTATAATTAAAGTAAAAAATATGTGGAAAAATTATAGCCTGGACCATTTGATTTAGCATAGACTAGACAACACAGCACTGCATAGCATAGACATATAGAAAAAGACTAAACGTCCCTTGGTGTTGCGATTTAACAAAAAATAAGGAATTAGAATTGAAGAAAGTAAAACACCACTTTTTATTTTATTTTATGTTGGATAAGCATAATGTATATGGATAAAACGTTTTTATGAATAATGCAGAATGTTGTCTTAAACATCTACTTGTGCTTTTTGACACTAGATGTCGCTACTTTCAAAAGTATCCGCCACTCCGTCTGTTAATTTATAGTGGCTTGGGAAATGTACTAATACATTTTTTACATAAAGTGTGCTTAATAAATAAAAATAACATTTATTCATTTCAACAATTTGTTTGCACATGCATTGGAAATAGGATTACTATTTGGGATTTTAAATGTTGGCAGGGTGTGCCACACAACATTGTAATTTTATTATTATATTTATCTAAAACAATATTATGTTTTATTGTTGCTAAAAAAATATTACTTGGGGTTTTAAAAATATCATATCTATAAATCGTATTTTTAAACTTTATTATAAACTAAGAAATAACATATAAACATTAGAAAAGAGGTTGTATTCGATTTATGTTTAATGTAAATTTGTATTGTAAATGACAACACTGGGGAAATTTACCAAAAGGCTTCGAAAGCTTTATAACATAGTTAGTTATGCGTTTAAACTTGAGTTATTAAAGAACCTTAAAGGTAGGTTACCCTACAAAAATGAAAACCGTCGATAAAATTACTCATATTTCGATCAGTATCATTATAACCATTTACGTTAAACTCGAAAAGTAGTAATTTGAAAGTTTAAAAAAATCTCACATATTATATCAAATCGAAGAAAGAAATATTTTAGACCGAAGCACTTGACCATATAGTTTTCATTTTAAATAGTACATACGCTTTTTTTGTAATCGGTCAATTGATTTAATTTTATCATTTAAAATCATTTATCATTCAAAGGGCCGAATGTATCTCTATGCATTTCTAATACTGAGTTTATTTCAGGTTCTAAGTGCAACTTTAGAAGACATTAAAGGAACACAATTACCGTGCTGTCTAAGTACGTATAAGCATAGCATTTCTTGTATCCTATATTTGTGTCAATGTTTTTCAGATAATATTACATTTAAGGCTATCCTTTGGGCCATATGGTGATATAATTTTACTTAAGCGATTTAAGTTTGCTTTCCTAAGTGTTGTTCCTAAATTGTTTATTATCATACTCATTACGACTGTGGGTTTTTATGCCCGAAACATTCATTTTGTTATTTGGTACAGGTGATTCAGCAATAGAAAGTCACAGATGATACCACAGCATGGGAGCAGTTTTTGTCTATATGTGGAAGAAGAAACGAGGTAGGTAAATCATATAGAATATTTATATGAAATTAATTTATTTATCGTATTACATTATTATACACACTTATCCATGTATCCTACCAACATACATAAAAACAGTCGACGTAACACGCAGTCGTAGACAACCTTCCTACGAAATTTTGACAGTGAGCTTCTTTTGTCACAACGTTTAGTGACCAAGTGTCACCTATTACTAATCTATCACTAGTTTCACTTAATAAGTCTTTATTTATATTAATCTAAACTAGCTTTAACTTAATGCTAATAACGGTTCTTCAATTTCGTGCTTTTGGTTGATATATTTCGAATTCGTTTTCTTCCACTGATCCTTTTTACTGACCATCTTTTGTTTTGTCGCTTCTAGTTTCGCCTTACTCTTTGAAATCTTAACTGGAATCTTTATATCATCTAATCGCTCTAAAGTTTCAATTATATTTCTTGGTTCAGATACAACATTCCTTGTTTCTTCGCTGATTTCATCCATCGTACCATTTTTATTGGCATATACTACGACATAATGGGAATATGCGGAATTTGATGGGGCATTAATATCGGCGAAATCTCTGAAGTTTGCAAACTGATCTTGGTTGTAATTCGGTTTAGGATTAGCGATGTAACCGACGCCGGTAGATGGTCTTCCGTGGCCATTGTTGTAATAAGAACTAAAGCTATCGCCGAAATCATGATCTTCGTCGTTCTGAGCGAAGAAGGTACCGCCTCTTATAATTCCAAAGTTTCCTGATCCGAGTACACTGGGACTCGTATCGATGAGTGGAGCAGAAGACACAGCGGATTGTTTACCAAAAGTTTCGACGTTCCTATTAAAACCTCCAAAAATGGGATAGTTTAGAAGCGATCTGAAGGAATTGGGTCTTTGACTGTAAGCTGCTTCTTGATTTCCAAAGCTCGCTCTATAATTATTTTGTTGTCGTGGCTCAAAAAGATTAGCAAAAGACGGGAAGAAATTTTGTGAATCGCCTACAACATCGATTGAGTGATCTGTTTCACTAGCAGCTTGGTGTTGGTCCTTTTCTGTTTCTCGGTAATGTTGTGGAGGGAGAACTGCTTTAGATATAATTTCTGATGATTCAGCTGCAAGGTCTTCTGCATCATCTGGAAATAAATAATATTATATATTAACGTTTTATACTACTTAGCTCTTACTTGAAACAAGAGTTTAAAGTATGCTCTCAACCAGTAAAGTAATTAAAGTACTAGTTAGAAAAATTCTATTATAGAAAATTACATTGTTATGAATTTATTAATCTTAAGTTTAAATTCTTTTAAAGGTAATCTAAATTTCAGTGTCATTTTTTGTTGTAACCTTGTAAACAATGAAGTTGTCTGCAGTTAGTCCGTTTTTAGATAACATCAAGTTTTGTTTAGTTTTTGATGGATTGTGTAACTTTGTCGAGGCTGGCTCAAACACTGGAAATAATTTATCACGGCTTTGACCCGCTGGCGGATAGAAGCCGGTTTAACGAATTTACCTAACAAGTAGATTGGATGCATTTTTGTCATTTTATTCAAATTCTAGACTTAACTTAGTTGACTTTTCGCATTCATGTTCCTAGGCAGATAATACGTATAATGGTCTTCTATAGTACAGAAATAACACATAGAAAATATTTGTTGTTAGTTAGTTTAGAAGTATAAAAGATTCTTTGAGTATTTTTATGCAATACTATTGATTCTTCGCGCTGCAATTAAAATTATCCAAGCGATGACAAGTACGAACTTTGAGTGCTTTGTTTACTAAACTAACTACAAACTACTTCTAACTAACAAACTTTAATAAAATATTCTACGCTGTTTTATAACAAAAACACAATTATTTCCTAACAGTTCACGTTCGCTAGGAATTAGAAACACCTGGTAACGGTCATATGTGTCAAAGCGAAAAAACAATTTATCATATTAGCATATAGTCAATGATATATCAAATATGTAAATTAGTTTACGGAAATTACAAAAGAAATAATGGATTGTGCCTCCGTTTGGAGATAATGACCTAACACTCAATATATTTTTTTAATCTTTTCCCTGTATCTGGCAATGTACTTACGTCCATAAGCTATGAGTCCAAGATCAAAAGTTTTCGAACACTAACTTAATTAATTAAATAACAAAAACCGTTTTGTAGTAATGTTTAAATAAATCTTTCACCATAATCTTATTAATATTAACTATTGCATACCGAAAATATGTGAAGATATATTAGATTAACCTCACTAACCTCACACATTCTGTCATAATCGTTCCACAAAACTAAACATTTTTCATCGAAAAGAAAAACGTAGATGCGTTTCGAAATGATGTCATGTCATAGGTCAGGAGAAAGTTAAGCTCAGTAGTTAATGAAACTATATTTCTTCGATGTGTTTCCGACATAAAATATGGCGACATAATTGCCCGACATAATTTTTATTTTGTAACATAGACTGGATGTTGTCACAACTTAATAACGTAGTGAAGTACATAGATAACATTGTACTTATATTATTATTATTATTGCTGGATTTACCAACTCATTATCCTCCATGAGAAGCGAATGTATCACGAGTTATCCTATGTTTCTGCCTTACGAAATTACGATCGTCACATCATATCCCTAATTCATTTCTCTATTCTTAAAGAGAACTTCTATCGGTCTTCTAAATTGCCATACTCATGTAACATGCGACACCGATTTCTATTCATATTAATTGTTTTCGATCCTGTTACCTTTTACTTATACTAGTATAAAGTCTTCTTTAGGAGCAGGGTCAAAAACAATTACTAAACTGGAAAGATTCGATTCTTTCTTTGTTTGCATTGAATTACTCCGAAGCTACTGAACCAAATAGAAATATTATCTCACTGTTGGGAAGCTATACTATCTAGTTTTTTTGGCCGTTATAGATCTAATAGCCAATTAACACCATGTATTGCCACATTATAGCTTTCCTGTATTACTCAATGCTATTGTAGTTATAGACAGAAGTCATAAAAATTATATTATTAATAAATCACAAAGTCCATTTGGGTAAAAACTTTAGGAGGTTCCGGTTATGTGATCGAAACAATTCAATGTGTTATGAGGGAAAGCTAATGTTTGACCAAATTTGTTACAAAAATGACCTCGATTTTTAATGATCATTATACAAGTCGTAACACATTATTAACTTTGGTTACGTAATGTTTTTGTTTTTTGTATTTGGCTGTCGGTCATGGGCAAAATGACCGATTTGCAATCCGTTCCGCGATTGTCTATCAGTGGGATGAAATTTATTAATTGTGCCTTCTTTCTATTAAATATACATAATATTCATTATATATACAAACAGAAATGACTAAATCGTATGATAAAAGTATAATTATATGTTAATTAATTCATTAGCTTCAATAAAAGACAAAAGACATGCACATAAATAATTCTTTTATATAATACAATGTAAAATAGTTTTATCGATGTGTATGTCAAATAAAATTGTACTTAAATGGAATATTAATCTGTTTACTGTTAGGTTACTGCTAATTTACAACGATTTTGTATTACTTATTATTATAATGTACTTGTGCAAATATTATAATACAAATATAGACAATAATAATAAAAATAAGAAATCCTTTTTGTGTCGTAATATTTAATATAATATTTTATTGAACTTTATTAGCATTCCTGAATCATTTACACTAACTCGTAGTATTAACACGCGTTAACTCACACAGTAAGTAGTGTTGTGACATCTTTGAGTGTGATTAAATAATCGATTATTGTTCCGATGTTCCATCCTCACGGAGTTCTCGATTTCTCAACTGATGGCATCCCGCCATCGCGCCAGCTGACGAAATCTGGAGCGTGACATCGATTCGTCGCCAATATTCGCCGACTGATGCATTCTCTACACAATCCTTTCTGTCACTAAAATCGAGCATACATAAATCTCTTTGATTTACGCATGCTCAATGGTTTGTTGTTGTTTTTAATCTTTTGATTTGTGTGTGATTTTTGTCCGATGAAAGTAAAGCTTATGTAATTTTAATACGATTAATTGTTTAGTTAGTGTCCTTTCAATTGTACTTAATCTTTAGTTTTAGTCGCTTCTTCTCGTATTCTCTTTAATTAATTTAATCCTTTTGGAGTTTTGGTACTTTTACGTTTTAACGTCACTTCATTATTACATTTATTTCATTTTATAATTTACGTACACATATTCATGTGCTTTACGTATAAATTTACAATAGTAAAGTACAACAATATTTAATAACTAAACAAAAGATTTACACAATCTATTTTCGCGTCAACTGTTACGCGTAAAGAACGATTATTCAATGTCTTAGCTATTCATAATGACACAAAGACACCCGGAAATAGTAAATTAAGATGTTAATGTTATTGTGTAACTAAAAGTAAGAGCCTATAATCGTCGCTCTGTTTAGTACAAGCCGTAATGCTTTAGTATTTTGAAGCCTTAGACAATACGCGTAGCAAACTGTATACCACACAAACTTATGGTCTGTGGAAATCAAGATTTTTTTTAATCTATTTAAGAAGCAGGTTACAAGCTATAAAATATACATGCAAATGTCCATAATTAAGATCATCTAGAAATGTTTCATTTATGTAAGAATCGAGAATAAACAGTAAAGAAATATACGACTAAACTCATGAAACATATGTTTTAACACACAATGTTTAACCAAATTCACTTTACTTTTAGTTTCATTAAACAGAAAAACAATCTCTACTAAGATATTATAAGAATAAAAAAGCTTTTTCTACGTCCTTGACATATCAATACTTGCATTAATTCTTATAATACAAATATTTAACTTTCATATAATAATTGGATAGAAACAGACTTTCCAGATTTCAAAATGTAGTTAATCTTTGTTACAACCTATCAATAAGTTAAAGATTATAGATTTTAATCTGACGTGATTAAAAAACATATATTCGTAAATATCGAAATAGATTCGATTTTTATAAGGAAAAGAGAATTTAAATTATTTAATTAGATTAATATTTATGTAACATTTTAAATCAATTTTGAGCGCGTGGATTTTGTTAATCGTTTATTTGGTAGACTACGTAATATGGGTGACCCCAAAAATGAAATTAGTAATGATTTTTTACATACATAAAAAACATAAATATGTTGAAACAACCAGAGTATTTGCCATTGTCGGAATTTTTAACGATACTATAATTTATTTTATTACTTCGACGTGATTTTATTATATTGTTAAGAAATTTGCGATTGTAAAAATTAACACTTGACGCATTACATAGCTTACATAATATTTGAAGTTACTTAAAAGTATTATTATGTTCATATCTCTGCATAGCTTAATATGACTTTTAACAGATTTCTTTAAGGTTTCGAATAACTAAATGGGACAATCCTTCAGTCCTTTTACAATACGAGTAGAGGTAGGTCCGAATGAAATGGCAAATGATATATCGATCTGGAGAACGAAATCCTAACTTTAAGCCTTGCGAATGCCGCACTTTCATTACAATGTCAAGTGTCAGATTGATTAGTGAGGGGACATAAACGTCGACATTTTAGTAAGGCTAGTGTTGCGGCAGTACACCGGCACAGTGTCGGATTTTCTTCCTAAAATAATGTGCCGACCTTACTTATAGAGACTGATGATTGTAGAAATACGAGTAAATATAACATACTCATCATTTTGTCGTAGCCAATTTACAAGCGTTTTCCAGCACGAAATTTAGTTTATGTTATTTATAATATTCGAAGTTATTTCAAAGGTACCAACAAAGCGCTCTAACGACGCCCATCTATTATTATCATTACTATGCCATCATCGGCTTTAGAGAGGACTGGCTTCAAGGTTTTATCTGCATAAGTACTAGAAATCGCTCAGCCATTGTTTACGAAATTCAACAAGTTTCCTAAAGAGTTTTAGATGATTGGCTCCTAACCGATATCGTGATTATGAAGTAATTTTCTTTTGAAATATCGAATTATTGCCATTATAATTAATATTTTGTATGAAATAGAACTTATACAAATTTGAATTTAAATAATGTCTTGATTTTAGTATTAAGTTTTTGGTGTCTCGTTTGTAATTATTTAAGATAACTCATTTCTTTTTTAAGTCTTTTTCTTGTGTTTTAAAATCTTTATATCATGATTTCTGATAGCCACTGGAAGCGAGAGTTGCGAGGAAGTTTTTGCCTGTTTGTTAATGATAATACTTGAACTATGAGGAAACGTCAGAATGTTCTTATGATGGTCAGGGGGATATTTGTTGTGTTATTACGGTTTTCCTCGTTCATACATTCACTTACGGCAATAAACTTCAGGACTTAATGAACATTTAATAGCAAATGTAAACAAACTGGTTTTAGATATTTTTAATTTGTAGGCGCAATAAAATAATTAATTATTTAGATCGAAGACTCTTTTTTTCAAGAGAATGATGGGAATGAAAATATGTTTTTGTGTAAATGTATTGTCAGTGCTAAATCTGGGGGTTCAAATTGTTTAAATTACAAAGTCTTTTCTACTTTTAGATTAGTCTTGTCTTTTTTTAAATCACGAACTTCATTATTGTTAGTGCAGACGTCTTGATATTTCAACACCAGTACTCTCACTTCGTGAGTTAAGTTTCAACTTTACAAGCTTTTGTTAGTAACACTTTCCTTAAACGATGAAGTATTGGTAGACCGATACTGTTATTAAACTTAAGAAATATTAGTTTTAGTTAGACTTGCACGAATTATTGTAATAATGGATTAGAGTTAACTAATAGTAATTGTAACGTTGAATAGAGACACATATTGGGAAAATATTATATTAGTTTTTATTATAAAACATTAGTACTATTAGGTAGAAATTCCGAAAATGCAGCATTGTATTATTAACCTAACCCAACACTAGCCTTACTAAAATGTCGACGTTTGTGTCACCTCACTATTCATTCTGTCACTGGACTTATAGAAAGCACGTCATTCGCGCCAAAGGATTCGAACTAATAATGTTTAAAAGTACTAATCTATACATAAACATGTAATTAATTAGTAATATATAAAGTAATTCTCTGTTAAAAATATGCATTAATCGAGTAATTAACTCTTGCACTTCTCTAGCCGTGAGAAACATTATTATTGTCCTAAGGCGGAATAAACATTTTTCTTGTTTATATTAAACATAAAAAGTTATGTAAAGCTTAGAGCCAAGTGACCTTTCCGGCATCGTATAGCGGAACTATTATAATTTGTCATGTCACGTGAAATAGTTATAATTATCACGTCAACCGTCTCTAGAACTGGCTCATGTAAAGACTATGAGACGTATTCGTAAGTGAAAAATTAAGGCATAGTATGTACTAGAAACTAGTTACGGTTAATGCGATTACGTTTTATACGATTTCTTGCATCAAAGGCCATTCTACGTTGGTCCTAGCAACTTGATATTATACATATTTTTATATATTTCTTAACGCTTAATACGATCGCCATCCCGTTTATTACGCTATCGCTCGTAGTAATTTGATAATATAGAGAACGTCTTATATCCGATTCCCGCATAATATTCGTTTTTGGCGGTTTTACTGTACCTTGCAATTCTGCTGCCATAATGTTTGTATTAAAAAACGCATAATATATCTCTGGTTTTACGAAGAGAATGAAATGATGATAACAAAACCTATAGCTACACTAAAATGAACAAAGAGTGCCGAGATTTGAATTCATTATCCAATCAATATGAATAACGTTTCAGATAATCTAAGGATTATTTATTAGCCTTCTGTACACAATCTACATACAATATATATACAGGGTGTAAATTAGGTGAAAGATTAAAAGATGTCTGATAGGAAAGACCTCTATAGGCTATACCTATCAATGAAACAACATTAATCAATTGGTATTGTTGTCTTTAACCAACACAACAAAAATTTTCATCTACACCTAAGTTACACTCTGTACTCGTATATACGACCATATTGGCATGCGTTTGCAGATTAAAATGGTTGTGGTATTTGTACCACTATTGTTATAAGTTTAAAATGGATTGTCTACTAATAAATTTCGCCCTAAATTCCTTCAATATCTATGAATAAGCAATAAGGGCAAGTTTATAACCTATAACCGGTAACTAGCGTAATCAATGATTGCACCGAATACCTACATAATGTAGTTTCTATTTTATCCTTGAAAGTGGCTGCTTAATAGTTTATTTCCGTAAGAACTGAACCGACAACGCGTTGTTGTGCGTCAGGATTGGAAACATTCGTCATGTTTAGGGCTAGAAATATTTCGACAAAATTTTCACTTCTTTGTTTTTTTTCGTCGAATTGTATAAGATTTTCCTTAAACGATTTTACGAGGAAATAAACCTTATAAAAATCGACGGAAAATACTAAAGTAAAATTAAAAGAAGCATCTATGTGCTTTTACTATTTCTAGATGTTGGCGACGAATTCATCAGTGTAAAATGTTTTATTTCTCATTTAATAATATGTACTAGACTTTTTATTTTTAACAGTCATAACTTATCTTTCCTATCTTATACTATATTATAGTTTTAATTACATACTATTAAGTTACTATTATATTAAGTTTTAGACATTATTAATTAGAATCCTTTGCAAATGGCGCGCTTTCATTCCAAAGTCCAGTGTCAGAATGATTAGTGAGGGGACATAAACGTTGACATTTTAGTAAAGCTAGTGTTGCTCCAGTACACCGGAACAGTGTCGGATTTTCTTCCTAACATAAGTAAGACTTTTCATAGGCAAAAATATGATTTCACCGATGAAATAGATGATGTGGCAACCCTGATTATAGATGCTAGTAACTCTTCCACCTTGAAATATGTCCGCTCCTATTTATACAAGGGAAATGAATTTTTTATAGAATAAACTGTGCATTTATAATTTACTTGGACGATAATTAATATAAGGATAACATAATAATACATTGCTTTTAATTTTTAAATGGATTTCTTTCAAGAATGTTTGTTACGAATCTCAAAAGGTTATAAGACGATAAAAATATATTTTCAGCGTTCACTTGCAATAAATCCATAAATATATTCATAAGCTTTACTTTAGTGAGTCTTATATTTGTACACATAATCCTTATAAAGGATATCAATATTCAATTCAAATATCTAAAGATTTTGTACAAAATCAAACTGAAGTTTTAAAACTGAAGTTCAATTCACGAGTTTTCTTACATAATAAGGTCTATAATTGCTTGATAATTCAAGACATATTTTCAAAAGCTTAACAAATCAATACAGGAAGAGGATGTTAATAAAGCTATGATTCTTCGCCCTATATTGTCTTTGCTCACGGAAACGTACGAAACTTCCCACGTTTTTCCTTTCATTCGTAAAATACCCAAGTCGAGTTACGGAAATATGAATGGATGGTAAATATACATATATATACTAATGTTATGTACTAAAAATATAACAGAAAATGTCCGACAGTTAACTAAGAATTTTTATCATTATAATAAAAAAGCCTAATTAGTAACGAAGCTAAGTAACTTTGTTTTTTTTTGTAGATCTATTTGCATATTATATTTTTGTATCCGCATTCCAAACTTCAGACCTACTTATTTTTTTACTATTATAGATATGTCGTTATATTAACTTTTTATCGAACCCTTTGTCCCTATGAGGAACAAATATGATGGTGCGACAAGAGATACGTTGTAACTACGAGTATAACATACCGCTAATTTCTTAGCAGTTCCAGTCTACCTTAAGTCTTCTTTACTAATTTCTATTTTAAAAAGGCAAAGAGAAGACTGTTACTTACAAGTTACATTTTATATGTTTATATTATAGCGCACTGCACTACTTAATTCCACTTCCAAAATAAATGTACAAATGTCATATAAAATCTCAAGCTTGTCGTTGATAATTAAATCTTGTACCCCTACAGCTTTTAGTGATGGCATAATATGTTAAACAATTATGTAACACTACACAATGCGCTTGTCGCTGTGAACTTTGACATAGAGATAAAGTAAAACTACTCGTAACGTGTGAGAAATGTGATTTTAATCAAAGATAATTAAAAGTCATAATGTTTTACTACTGAGTTTACAAGTAGACCAACAATAAGCTGCTGTAAGTTCTTCATTAATAAGTGTGTTGCCGATACATATGGAACCTTTTTATACTTCTTTTTACTTTTAATTTTTATATTTGGAACATTATTTCTTCCTTTTTCTATTCCAAAATTGTAGTTGTAAATAAATAATCAAACAGTGAGTGTGTGCTAATCCTTTTCCTTTACTCCGATTTATAATGTTTTCATTTTTATTTTAATTATTATTCTATTTTTCAAAGTTTATGTAAATCCGACCGCTCGTTTCCTTTCTCCTTACTTTCCATCGTCTTTAAAGTGGTTATTTAAAAAAGAAAAAAAGCCCTAAAGGCTGAACCTCTGTGACACTTTGAGGAAAAATAAGAATAATAGCCTTTTACTTGTTAGAATCAGCATTTTAGGCCACATCTGTTCATTATTTATTAACTCTTCAAAATATGTATTAATCGATTACTTGTCATAAAACAATTTAGTTAATCTAATCATTGTCAATCCAGTCGTTAACAAACCTGTCCTTGTAATGATGCTTTTTATACAGAGTACATTCATTTCCTCGATCAGCAAGATCGTGACTGAAAGAATATACAAGTAGTCAACTTTACTGTATTTTAAAATGACGCGTTCAAGAACAGTAGGTATATAAAATTGTGTTTGCCTTTCCATGATTCAGGTCACTAGATTTATTAGCACAAACGTGCTTTGTTTGATATTAACTTTATTTATCACTTTATCGTTTTCGCCCTATTCTGTTCTGTTTAAACCATGAAGACTGCTGTTCAAAAGGTTGCTAGGCAACAACCTTGGCGTCGATTTCTTAAGAATCACGAATTTAACAATGATTCAAACTGAATCCAGTTTTGATGAAGAAATGACAGTTGACTGTTGCATAGTTTGTTGAACTTCTGCAATATTTTTGCGATGTAAACGAAAAATGTAATCGTTTGAAATGTAAATAGTCCTATTTGAAATTCGATCTGTATTTCACGATAAAAAAAAAACTAAATTTATAACAGACGGAATACAGACTATTATTATAATCCTTAAATATTATTATAGAATGTAAGAAAATTACATATTAGTTATATTAAAAAGCATTTAAAATACAAACGTACACCTTACATTTACAATTTTTTTATAAAAGTAATTTTTATGATAGAGAGATTAAAGTTGTTTTCAAATAGGAAGAACAAAAGAATGCTTGTGAAAAAATATTAAGGTTGTCCATTTTATTTTAAGTTACGGAGATATAAGTAAAACATCGAAAGATGAATTATCTCGTTACACAATAGCATTGTTTAGAAGGCGATTTATCCGATAGTAATACGAAATGAGTAAATTTTATAAATGATAATCTTAAAAGCAGTAAGGGTAAGTGTGCTACTGGCCTAATTACGTAAACATTTAATTTAGTCTTTTACTTACGTTATAACCAAGAAATATTTTAAAGTATGATTAAATATCAAACATTACATACAAACCACCTGCTTTAGTTCATAAAGAAAAAAAAAGTAATTTATAAGTTCTCGTTTTCGTGTTTTAACACGCGCTATATTAAAAATCAAAGAACGTGTTTAAGATAAATAGTTAAACTTATACAACATATTTCTACAAAAAAAATACAACGACTTAGCAATAAAAAAGCTTAAATGTCATCCTTATGTTTGTCACTTCTGTAAGGTTAGAACGTGTATAAACGTAAGTTATTGTCCGATAACTGAACATCGCTAACAAATATCGCTTTAATTCATAGTTGCCTCGAAAATTTCATACTTCTATGAACACAAAGTAAAACAGAAGGTTAATTTAACACAAGCGTACTTCAAGACCGATTTCTACATTCAACCAAGGCTGACTACATACAAATTATAATACAGTAAAACGATTGTTTAGTAATGAATTTTTGATGCTAAAAAAAATTATTAAGGGATATATTTTCATCGCCCGTTAGCTATTTTCTCTATGATTTGTGTGTTTATATATTTGAATCCTCCTTGCAAATGCGATAAAAAGACAATTAGGCGGTTGTTTAAAGGTAAAGCTCTTATTGAAAACAAAAAGCTCTGTAGATATAATGGTTCAATGAAGTTTGTCCTATCATTTAAACTTGGACTTCGATCATTTATCTTATCTTATCTTTTAAGATTTTGTAATAAATGAACATGCATATAAAAAAACAAATATCGTACCGTAATGTCTTTATTTTTTTACGAAATATTAATATTATTTTAGGATTATGTTTATGCAAATATCGCTTAAGAATCGTTTCACATATGACCTTAATTAAAAACGTGTTATTAAAGTTATTGAACTCTAACAATACCTAAGTGTAAAAAAAACAAACTTTTTTTTATAAATAAACTGTTATAAAATAGCAGTTCAAGGATATTGAAATATTGTTCATAAACAAACCTAAAGTTGTTCTGTAGCCTGATATATGTTTTAACCCCTTTTCTCATTATTTCCTACAATGCTCGAAAAGGTCGGAGATTATAAATATGTTAATAAATTCCACTGAGATGAACGCTGAAAAAGATTGATTTAAAAGATTTCGTTGCTCGAGAGCAGCCAACGTCGAGTTTTGAGCATTAAAAAGCGCTCGTGCGAATGTGTGCTTAATAAGTATTCGTGTAAAAGCTTCATGGATTAAAAAAAAAACACGGAAATTTCTCATAATTTTTATTTAGAACATAGTATACTGTTAAGATCGAATATATTTATGTGGCATTATAATAAGATATCTTTATTAAAACAGGAAAATATTTTATTGATGTCATAGCATGAAGGTGGCATAAAAACAATAATTAGTGCTATTATTAATAAATGCAAACGCTACATTCTATTCTAGTTCTATGTCCTCGCATCAAAACTACTCCTTATATTGTGTGATTTATTTAATAATTGCTAGAACAATTGAATATCGTATAACAATAATGCAGATTATACAAAAGACATGGAAAAACAAGAATTCAAATCTCAACACTCCATTGACTAATAAGAAGAACGAACTTACTATAAATAGAATAAAAGAAGTCTTAGATTAAAGTGTCTGAAGATCATTAACAGAGACTATTGTTGCTGGAGGAATAATATATGGAGGGTCTACTCAATTTAGATTCTTACCTACTCATCTCTTTCAGGAGAAAGTTAAAATAAGAATTTGAAAGATAAACATTAAACTAATGAAAAAACATTTTATAATGCTACCGCTCGCAATCTATAATCTTTGGTTAATTGTCACAAATCACCTAACAGAGCGAATGCACTGATTTATATTCTTTTGTACTTCACGAACATCCTTGAGTAATGGAATGTAAATGTTAGAGAACAACGGTAGCATTAGCATCGACAAAATAAAGAATCAATTGTTAACAGACGATAAATAATACACAAAAGAGAGATATTATAAAAATAAGTACATAAAATGTGCAAATACTTAGTAGCAAATATCCATCTAAACATTCAAACTTCTGCATTTATAATATAATAGATAAGTTTTATTTTTGCATTATTTCCTATTCTTAACCCTCAGTTTTTATCCTATTATAAAAAGCAAATACTGTAGACAATGTACTTCGCAATTACAAATTTTTAAAACTTTCGATTTCATAATTGTATTATTGTGAAATGGCGCGTAGAAAAACTCGATAAGAATTTTTCAACGATTTTACGCTATCCATTATCCTTGAACCAATTCACAAGAAACTTTCAAACTGGACGTTTTACCAAGTTAAAAGAGAAAAACGAAACCGGCGATTACATGATAAATATATTTAAAGTCAAGCTACGATTACACTGCAATGTATTGACAACATAACCTATGGAAAGTTAACGTGAGTTGACTATTCTATCGCGAATTTATTTTTATGATGCGCGTTTTTTATGTACCAACTATGTCTAAATATAATTGAAAACGGAGGTGGGTTAAAGGCTTATACTATTTTTAAGCCATTTGTTTATAACTGCTTAATCATTTTTCTTTGTTAGCTCTTGGACTATTGTTAATAACCAAATTCTTTTACAGTATCATGCAAAATAAACATCCGTAACTACTGTTAATCTTTCTAGGTCACGGACATGGGTGATTTTTGCTAGTTGTCATTCTTTTTTGTTTTAAATCTTGGCCTTTTTAATCATCGTTTTTTCTCACGTTTCAATAACCTTGATAGTCAAACGGTAAAGTTCATTCTGTAAACCCTCAATTTTAATAGAAAAGTACCGATGCGAAAAAAATTGTATATCTTCTCTTGGAAACAAGTTCACTGACATAGAGAAATTTACCGGCCCAGACCAAAGTTCTTTGTACTTGTAGGTTATGTTGATGATGAATTTGATACTTAATTAAACGTTAAGAGTAACTTATTACTTAAGCTACTTAGTTCGTGTTTATATGAGAAGGTCAAATTACATTTGGTCACTAACTTCAGACATTAATGGAGGTAACCTATATACGTGAACAAGACATGTGTGAAATTTACAAGGGCAGTTTGCACCATGTATTACAGAATGCTATTACAAGAACAAGATCTTGCGTTTAAACTTTTTACAGCTAATTTATGTCGCGATGACCAAGATTTCTTTTTGTATTTATTAGAAAAAACACTTTGTTTGTAGAGGTCGCAGCGTTGACAAATTCGGCAAAACATTTAATGTTAGCATAATCAAATATTAGACTAAGTAAAATTATGTGTTGATTCAAACAAAAAACAAATTAATAAAAGAATCATGTAAACTACTAGTACTCATATACATCAGTAATTGACCTTATCCATAGTATACACTAGCACTTTCAATCGCGCCCCTTTTTAAATACAAGCTTCAAAAACTACGGCATTGTTTAAAATATGAACATAGTGGGTAACTTTCTTTATTCTACTAGCGTCCACAGCTGCAGTATGAAAGTCTTAAGTTGCTTATTGAAGATAAATATATGAAGGTCTATCCCATTTCTACGTCTGGATATTTACGAAATTGATTGTCAATCTATTTTCTAAACCAACCTGTCTTCTGTTAATCAGTTACATTAATCAGATAACGCAACATAAACAAAACATAAATTAGAATTGAGATAAATGAATCCTTGAGCCATCCGACGGTAGTTATAGCAATTATTTCGCGTAGGACGACACAATGCTTCGTTATCTGCTTGGGAATTTTGGACAAAGCGCTTTACCTTGCGATTATAATTTAAAGTTGAATCTGCTTACCTCAAAACGGTTACAAGAGCCTTACGAAGTTGTAGTGAATCATACTACTTACGAAAGAATATGCATAAAATATATTTGTTTTAATATAACGTTGATCTCTAAAATCGAATTTTCTGTATAAAACATATCGTCGTTTTTACCTTTATCTTTGACAAAAGGGAGATACGATATATGTTAATTGGGGATTTTAGGCTCCGAAACCCACGGTTAAACATTGTAAACGTTACTTTTGTTCAATGATGGTTATGTATGTTAAAGTCTATAATAGATCTTGTACCTTTTTTCATTATCTAAGGTTTTTTTAGTTGATATTTTTAATTCAGATGCTAATTTTACCGATCTAAGGATATATCTGATACCTGATGTATCGTTTAAAGGGCAAAGAGAACATTTGCGTACTCTCTTTCGAAGTAATTAAAGTCATCTTCGGATAGCTTTTAAGAATTGATTATTAGTTTTGGCGCGATGCAAAATGAATTTATGATGAAATTAAGAAATAAAATTCGTGTGTAATATAATCAGATACAAGATAAAAAGTAAAAGTACATGCAAACATGCATCACTGTCCTTGACCGAAAGCGAACAATAGATCGCGTGTCAAAAGATGCAGCATATGTTTAGTCCTCTGTGAATAATCATCGTAATGTTTTAGGAATTTAATCGGAATTATAAAAGAAAACAATTTTATATTTAAATTTAGTTTTCAATTTATTTTAACATACATTTGTTTATATCTTTCGTTTTCCATTTTATTTTTTCGTAATTTAATATGCAGGCGTTAAACATGAAGGCCTTAGCAATATGTGACAATTTTGACATCTGATTTATCTTTCTTTTAAGACAATTTTTATAACGATAACACTCCAAATTTGTATTCAAAAGAAAAATAACATTTCTATGTATCTAATCTAAACTCATCGTTGCCGTCCGAATTGATCGATTAGCTAATTTAATATTTAACATTTTCGATCATAATCTCATTGTTTAAATACTTTGCAAGAAATACCCAAGTTTATATAAAATTAAAAATTTTAACGGAACTTGCTAAATGTAACAGACTAGTATTTTAGTCTGAGATTATTGAAATATGTTCTTAAAACGGTTTATATGTTTTATCGAATATATAATATATGTTTAACTAATACATAGAATTCAATAGAAGACTGTTCATTGAGAGGAAACTATCTTTACAATCAATTTTGGATAAGTATATATTACTACTTGGTAATCCCATCTTAAGTAACGGCATTTAATATAACTTCGACTCAACATATATTGACAAAGAGCATAGAAATTGTGCCACAAAACCGTCATCAGTCAACGGTGTATAATAGCTTAATGTCTACTAACAGTATTTTAATATTTTCTTTGGATAATCGGATAAATGTCTCATAAAGCAATTTGTCAAATTTGATTAACTTAATGAAAGTTTTAAGCGAACAAAGCGACAAATGAAGTCTACTATCAAATATTTTACAAACACTTAAAGTTACTCCAGAAATACTTATCCGTTGTTTACTAGCGTATATTTCTGCTCTCAAATAGGTCAAAGAAGTTATAAAAATAGTGTTGTTTTTCATAGAAGGATTAATTTCATAAAGTTTCTTTTACTTTAGTTAACATCGGTTTACAAATATGAATTTAAAAACGTATTAATTTAGTACACAATAAAATTAACAACCGTTTCATGTTAATTACTGTTTGATTAGAGCAAGCATTTCGAAGTGTTGCGGTTTGGCGGTCTAATGAACAGTTAGTCAGTCGATGCGGATCATATTTTATGCAATATCTCTTCGACCCAACAATGAGTCAGATTTGATTTGCTTATGCTAGCGATCATTGACATTGCCAAGTTTATTGCACTCTTCGCTGTTCAAGCATACTTGTACATTTATACATGTCCTACTTTTTACGTGTATATTTGACGGACAATTAATAACTTGGAGTTTTTTTTAACACCAGGAATTCCGTACAATACGGACTTGGACAGTTGAATTGTTTGTTATACTGGTTTCACACAAGGTAAGTGAGTCAGAGCAGTAGATATTGCAGTACTGTTATTGTTTGAATGCACTATTATTGACAAAACAGTTCTATCTATAACAGTACTACAATGTACAATGAACTGTTTTATTATTCCTCGTGTGAAAAGGGCATTATAAGGAAATTTTATGTACCTTTAAATCAATATGTCATAAGACTTAGTTTAATGGTCTCCACGTACATGAGTTTCGTTTTCTCTCGCCTGTTCGAACGTGGTGTCACGAGTAGAAAATAAATTATAAGGTATTTTACCAGAATTGGTCGACAGTTCGTGCGCTTCACATGATCTGAGTGAGTGAAGTGATAAAGATGTTTAATTATTAATCGTATAGTTTGGATAATATGTTTACTTCTAATGAAATTATTTTTATAAATTGCACCACATCATTTTTTATGCAATTCCTGTTTCAATATCAGTCAATTTTCATTACAGTTAATATAAATAAAATGTGTACAATGTTTATTATTTTAGAAAGTATCGTTAATGCTAACAGTATTAGGGTTGTCAAAGTAAGTGATGAATAAAATTACGCAGACGCGCTTATTTCCTGAATAATATAATTCCTAAATAAATATTCTTATAGTGATTTATAATGGAATTTCACACATGTTTTGTTTTTTTTTTCGGGTATAAACATTACAATGATAAATATAATTTTTATCAAATTTCAAATATTGCATAGGATGGAAACTTTCCCTTTGTATATTTATTTTTATCTTGATTTTCTGAACTCCTTAACCCAGCTGGAGCAGTACTATGGGTAAGGGACACTTTTATATCAAATCCAAGACCCAAGTTCAGTGTATTTAGTCACTGAGTATATTTTTTTGCGAAGCCAACTCAAGTTTTTGGTAGCCCTAATGTCGCATGCTTTACCTGTCGTGTGATCTTTATGGTAATATCAGCGGAAGTGCAGTCCACACGTAGGTAACGGCCACAATACGTAACCGGCATGTTACGTATTGGCGCGTGAATCTTTTTGAATATTTTGCTTCAAGGGAGGCTAAGTAAAGATAAAATATGATTTACCTTAAACGGGTTTATCTTACCGTAAATACAAAAGTTTCAATGAATGGATCGGAACCAACCTCATATTCAAAATATTTTAATTATTCTACCATGAGCTTCCTACACCAAAATCTCTGTATAAAACATATCGTCATCCCTGTCATTATCTTTGACAAAACAGAGATAACAATATGTTTTAGTCCCATAAACCCACAGTGACTAAGTTAACCTTTACCCCGCTAACGTCGTATTCATCGTATTATTTCGTTATTCGTTGCAATCGTTAAAACGCCTCGTTAACTAAATTTAATAGTTTTTGCTTTCGATGAGGCAATAAAGAAAACGCTTGTTTGACGGTCACATTTTGCTTGTAATTGACGACGTTAAATTTAAAAGTCGAGCGGAATGAACTGACCGTTGCATTACACATAATTGATCACTCAACAGATTTCCTGACTTTGACATGTTTTTTAAAATAGACATAACAAATTAACCAGACACGATAACTTCGACAATGCACGTTTGTAACATTAATAACAAAACTGTCTTCAAAAACAACACAACTACAATAGATTTTGTTTTGTTAATTTGTCATATGCTACGTGACAGGATAACAATTTCTACTATGCCCTCAGTACATATTTAATATCTTGTTTTAAGTGTAGGTTTATTCTAGTAAATCTAACCGTTAGTTTCTGAGACTAAAATCTCTGTATAAAACATCCATATCATTAATTTTGACAAAACAGAGGGAACAATATGTTTTAAATAAGGAACTTGGTATTTGAAACCCACGGTAAGTGTGACGTAGTCGTAATAAATCTTTCTAATGAGGAATTCGAAAGATTAGCTTTATTCTTTTTTAACTATTGTTCTATAGAATAGTTTGGCATTAAAGAATAGTGCTTACATGTGTTTGTCCGTCTGATATGCGACTAGAGAAAGTCGACCGAGACGTTTTTCATATAAGTACGTGATCGAAACTTGTTTTCGCAATTACCTGTAACAAAGAAAATAGTAAATGAGTCATTGTTATTGAGTCATTTAGAATCGACATTAAGTTTGTTTATCGTAAAGAATGTTATTACATACTAAATTATTGACTATAAATTACATTATACATACTGACATCGATTACTGAACCGATTAAGTTGAATTTGTAATACTTTTATTATCTTTACTGGTTACAAATATAATTGTTATACGATTTTGAGACTATAAAGTAAATAAAAAATAAATCCTTTAAGATCTGTTAATATTAATTATCAGTAATATATTTTGTATTAATCTTATTAAACGGTAAGTCATTTTTTTTACTAAAAGAAGAGGAAAGAAAAGGCAGCTTTATTCAATTTATTTGTATGTTTTGATAATAATTTATCCAAAGACCGAAGATAATGGGACCCTGTTTTAAGTAATTTAAAAATGACTCGTCTTTAAACTTTATCGGTTTTTTTTCAGTGGCAATTTAATGCCTCGTTTTAAACATGGAATAAAACAAAAAATGCTTAAGAAATATGTTTTTTTTGCTTCGTATTTCCTTCTACTTATCTTTAAACTTTGTATATCTTAATTAGCCAAATAATTTCAATTTCCCTACATTCTACAATAAAACTTAGAGTTCCGATGGTGCTATTTCAAAGCATTATTCATTTCATAAGAATTAAATTATTGACAAAATTATTTAAGATTTTCTAGTGAATTAATAGTTATTCACAACATTGCCTAAGATTTTTAAATCTTTCCGATGAACAAAGATAATAATTCACATGTCATAAGTGCAAAAACATCAGACTTATGTTGCAAATGATTCATTGCAAAGGTAATTGGGAGTTAGGTAATTTCCCTCACGACTCCTTCGAAATGGACCTACTTTATCATCTACACAGGATTTCAAAACAAGTATTCGTTCCCAGTACAGTAAATATAAAAATAGTCTTGACAGACAGACGGACGGACAACAAAGTGATCGTATAAGGATTCCGTTTTTTTCCTATTAGATACGGAACCCTAAAAAGTAGTCAAAAGATAAAAAGAAGTAAAAGATCGGTTTCCAGTAAAGTATCTTTGTATTGCAGCTTAGTTATATTCAATATTTTTATTGTTAAATATTAATTACTATCTATAAAATATGCACATAAACATAGAGTAAGATTGCAAGCAAAATGTATGCTTATAAACTTAATCCTTCGGAAGAAGCCGGGGCGAAAGCATTAGTTATATACATTAGAACTGATGGTGAAATAAAAGGTTTCAATAAGTAATGGGACTACTAGTTACGTAAAATTGTCTAATTAAATGGTTAATTAATGTAGAACGTTACTTTAATATTACGTAGCACGTGCAATTAGTACATATCTTTTCGTGTGGCAGTACACATCTCGTGTGATATCTCATGAGTACTGGCCATTTATATCGAAAGGAATAAAAATAAGAAAAAAAACGATGTAAATTAAATCGGGATGTAGGCGTACGATCAAGGCTTCTTACGGATTTTTTCAAGTTCAAGTACCTTGTTTTATAATAAAATGCGAGGATGCATAAGCCATAATACCAATATTAGTATCAATGATGACTTAATATATTAAAAATACTTTTATTAAAGAAAAATGGTCATATTCGAACAGTTGCATAGATCTGGATTTCATAGATGTCATTATTAACGGTTACTCTTACTTTTAGAAAGTTCGATGTAAGCACAGACTATTTTCCGATTCAGACTTCTTCACTAGAATACATGTATGAGAAAATATTATCGTCATTCGTTTGTTTTCTCAAGTAATAGGAAGAATATTAGATTTGTTGTTTATTTAGAGATGCAATTAAATAACGTGATGTAAGTGAATGACGGTGATAGTTGCGTGCCTTGAATACACAGCCTTACAGACTTAAAGACAGTCGCAAGGATCAACATACTATATGGCTTTATATGAGAAAATGTGCCTTTAGATATGCTTTTATAATGATTTAAGATAACATAGTCTATAAGTGGATAGAATATAGAAAATATTTGTGATATATTAAACTTTGTGTGATGTAAGAAGGTGGATATGAAATTAAATTCCTTTAACTTCAATATAGGTTTCTTAAATTTTGTTTTAAATTAAGAATTACTTATTTTAATAGCATGAAGGTTAAGCATATTAAACTACTTGTTTACTTTGAAATTGTACTATATTTTTAAGAAATCGTCATCTATTGTAATTTAGTTAAAAATAAATATATCAAACCTTTTATAGAAAAGGAACGCAATGGAATTCAAATATCAGGTTGTAGCAAAAAAAAATACAGTTACAGCACCGGCTATGTAATACTACAAGAATGGAATGAAAGATCTGACTCGGTAAGGTGTGGTATCGAATAAGTTGATCCGATAAACAATTACATAATACGCGACATCGCGTACGTGGACTTATAAATATATTCCTAGTTTCACTTTCAACTGACTTACGGATTTACGGTTGTATACCTTGTTAGGGTTGCTATCTCTTAATATACGGGATTTAGAATAAAAAAATATTGCGTTAGAATAATATATTAGTTATAGCTGTAATTAATTGTACAATTTTATTATACAGACTTCGTTGTAGTTTAAATTTTATGTTCGAAATTTAGATTTTCCAAAGTCATGCTTAAATCATGCTTGCGTCATAAAACTCATAAATAAATTTACAAGAAAGTTAAGTATCCAGTTATTTATTTATAAGTACATTGATTGTTGTGTTGTTTTATCATGTCTACATTGACTTTTTTATATACTATAGAATGTCTTAAAAATTTTGCAATTCATCTCATTGTTTCACATATCTACGGGTACAGGTTGTCATGTAACATCGAGTGAACCTCTTTACTCATTCTCTTTTAAGAAAAAGAAAATCTTTTATTTATTATATTGTTATATCAACCCTGTGTGCACGCACGCCCTGAATACGAAGTTAAGTTATCGATAGTGATCCGAATTCAAAACCGGTAATCGCGAAATAATTCTTCGATGTTTACCTCGAAAACAAAGAATGGATTAATGATTACAAAATGCACGCGTTAACTGAAAACTAATGTACTTTTAGAGGTCAAGATGTTTAATTACATTAGAATGTTAGATTGCAAAATCAACAGTTTTATTTAAGAGTTAAAATAAAAACTTACAAAAAACAAACTCTTCGTTATATTAACCTTGGGACATAAGACTTACTTTATTTGTAGACAGTTTTTTGCTAGATAGAGACTATACTCACAGACAGACATTCTATTTAAATTCAGAAATATTAAAAGTGTGGCTGTAATAATAATACTAATAGTAAGAATTGAGAATAATTTATGACCAGCGATTGAGATGCAGAGCGATGATGCAGAATGATGATGATGTATCACAAATTTAATTCATTTTAATTATGTTTAAGAATAAACTTTTAAACTACATAATATAGCTTTTATAATAGCGCTGTAGAATTTTATAAAGCAGCTGTCAATCACGGCTACATCCGCGTGAGATAAAAAAAAAAATTAGTAACCTATGTGCTCTTCCAGACTATGTTCTATATCTATGCCAAATTTCATCGAGATCCATGGAGCCGTTCTCGAGATATTTTCGAACAAACATCCATCCGTACAATCCAAATATTCGCATTTATAATATTAGTAATATTACAGAAACTTTTTACTAACATGAAATTAAGGTGACAAAAAGTGTTTGTTAAATATATGCAAATTAATTACGTCTCGAATATCTAATCTAATTATGTAAATGAGTATGAGTAAATTCGTAGGATTCTTCAGGTTTCATAATATATACATACATGTTAATCAATACGCAACGTAACTTGTTGCTGCAATTGCAATTTTTAATCACAATAGATGTTTACTGCATATAAATTAAAATTTTAGTAACTTTTTAAGAAATGCTTCAAAGGCTAATAGCTTCACTAGACGTATAGAAATTGGCTATATCAATAATATTGCAAAACGCAACTTAGTATTCCAAATCATTGGAAAATAACAAGGAAAAGTTTACTAATAAGAACGTAAATCAATCCATAATAGATAGTCTATTGACTATTAAATATTTAATTATTCTCAGTAAGAAATTCAATAACATTTCGGGTGCATAAACTCCCAAGAGGTTGGAGTATTATCTACGCCTATTCAACCTTGACCGATATGTTGGTCATAAATGTCAAACTGTCAAATATTTGTTCCAATAGTTCGACCCAAATCGATCACCGCATTCATCAAACCATCGGGTGATTGACACGTACAAATGCTAACGGATCAAGGCCCATGTCTATTGTATTCGGCGTAATTGGCAATAACGCCAATTTTTTCTTCCAAATTATTCCAGCCATTGCGCATTTCATAATATTTGTACATGTCGTCAAGAAAAATTATACGTTACGTTGTTAAACCATACATCAGTATTAAGACATACAAAGTATGTAAAGTGGCTCTCGGGCCTACAATACAAGAAGTGTTTTAAAAACGCATACTTTTGGGCAGTTGCCCTCTGACTTCAAATTCTAGATTTACTAATTAAAATAATTTGAAAAGTTCGTCAGTTTTTAGTCGTTAGTAACAAAAAAACTGATTTTCTTTTAGTTTAGTCATTTTCTATTTGGATGTTTATCGTTTATTGAATTCTCTTTCAAAACGATAAAATCATTTCAAAATAAATTAATTCGTGTTGTATGTAACCATATGTTTCCTAAACAACAAAAAATAATTGAGGTTATGTCAGAGTTCAAACTGTTGCTTACGAGAAATCTGTTAAAAATTCGACACACATATTCCAAGTCGAACATCGATCCATATTTAATTGAAACTGACATAAGTTGATTATCATTATCATTGTATAATAAAAATGTTGACCTGTATTCCGGCATCTGTCGATTATAGATTTACGATATGATTTCAACTTCTGTTTCATAACAATCTAGATTGATGGAGATAAACTGTTGGTCCAATAAACATGATGATTGATTAAAACAGAAAATAAAACGCTGACATCTCTTGTCGTACTAACGTAATTAGACTGTAGCGATATTTACCACGTTCGATACACTTCTAATCGGAAAATTAAGTTTAACAATTTTAAATCCTTTGACTATTATTTAATAAGGTATTTATTAATTTATTAAAAAGGTAATAATACATAAATAATGACGATGACATAAATAAAACATATTAAGTGATATTTTAGTTTAGCAACATTTTGAAGGTGTAAACTTAACCCCTTTTACCATACACAATATAAATTAAGGGGCAGATCAAATTGTTTTCATGTGCTTACAATAGAAATATTTTTGTATTAATTCAACAGTATCCAAAAAAGTTCCCCTTAGTTACTTGCATCACAACTTTACTCGTAGACAGAGTGCAACTTCTCTCTGATGTTACGTATACAACTCGTGATATAAGACGTCCAAATTGAGATGAATGTTTGGCGGCAAACGTTGATCGGCTTCAAATGTACATACTTTATTACTTCTTCTTATCCCCGACGAACGCGTTTATAAGAGACCGTTTGTTATTTAAATTGTATACGTTTTGCTTTTATTTTATTGGCTAATTTTGTGGTTAAAATCAGATTTACGACTAATCATTTTATTAAAAAAACAAACAAGTTTTTTTCTACATTGATTTGTACTAATGATTATATTTGTTGTGTATTAAAAAGTTCATGAGTTGACACACAAAAATGTTATGAACAGAGATTTTAGCTGATAAATTCCAAAGCCTAATTGATGTTATAAAAATACTTACGATCTTGACCCGTTAACCTCACTTTAATGAGTGCTGAGTTTTCGTTTACTTGGATAAGGTTATGCGTGGCTGAGCTATTAGAATCGATTGAGGACGATTTAACAATAGCCTTAACTATTACAGAAATTAAGGTTATTGATGATTATTTAATAAATAAACTTAACCTTCATACGTCAATAACACGTTTAGATATATTGAATTTAATTACACTATTTGATAAGAATGATAATTGAAAAGGGAATCTAATGCATAATCTTGCATAAACTTGACCCTCATGTCATAGCACGAAGTTTACCATAGTAACAAAATGGCCAATGTAGTATTAAATAAACGGATTTAAATTTATATTAAAAGTAAAAGGGTTGATGATAAAGAGAACAGTAATTTGCGAAAGAAAGATTTTATCAAATATTACAAAATTTCATCCCTATAGATTTAAATATTTATTTCTATAAAGATAGAAATAAATTGGTTTTGTTTAAATAAAAAAATGTGTGCTCAGATTAGATTTAAATCGATTTAAAGTTGGTTGAACAATTTAAACGAAACGTAAAACTATTGCGTAAAGAATTCATATGATTATTTTAAACGGTGAAGTTTGATTAATTGGTTCTATACTTGTATCATTAAGTACTGGATTATTTCTCGTGTAATTTTAACAGGTCATTTAGTTACATGCTTGTGACGGTGTTGCGAATGTGTTCACATAGCGCAATGTTTACTTGCGAGATAGTTCTTGGTTCAACAGGTGTGAGACTTTGGAACAGTATTCTTGTTAATGTTATCTTATTTGCTGCTATTTTTTACTACACATTTTGACATTATAAGTAAAAATATTTTAAAAATCAAAACATATTCATGTTACTGTAAATATGCATTTAAAAAGTCGAAGGAAATAAAAGTAATGTGGTGACAAATGAAATTATGGGAGAAATTAGAAATTTCTACAAAATTGTTGAATATAAATTTTTGTGAATATTTTCGATTATTATTAATATTTAAATGCTATGGTAGATTAGGTTTAGTTAAGTAAACAGTTTTTGAATTGACATAATTATATGATTGAACCTATAAATATTTAGTACTAAAAGTAAAAGTGATAAACAGACCTGGTATTGACATTATGAATTCGTACTGTTACGAACTAATCAGGTAAGTTTTGTAATCGCACGTCGAAGTATTTGATCTAGTTTTGTATAAGTATGTTAGTATGCTGATATTAATACTATAATGCATGTTGCAGTTTTCGAATAAACGTGATGAAATCAAACGAATACATATTAAGATACGATCAAAACTATTAACGTAATAGTAGAAATAATGCAATGATGAATATTGTAATAAACTACATAAGAGTTGTTGATTACAAAACAATCGTAACGATAAATTAATTCCATTTGTAAACAATTTATTGTAATAATTTGAGGTCATATAACTAAAAAGTATGAAGCTTAAACACATCATTGATTCCATGTAAATTGAATATTAAATCAAAATAATATTAACAATCTTGATATATTTAATGACCTTTCTCATCCCATATAGCACCGAATGTAGTGTATGTATACAGATTACATAATAATGCATAGGCCGTGGGAAAAAACTGTATTTCTTTAGTTGAAAGAACACTTGTACTTTTTCAAAACGATATATTTTAACAAGTTATAGAATAATTGTTAATGTCTTATTCAAGTGTATTATACTACGAAATTGGAACAAAAATATTGGAAAAAATGCAATAGTTGTTTTCAATTATAAGATTTCAATGTAATTACGCAACATAAAATACACAATCAATTTAATATGAGTAATAATGTAAAATAATCGTGTTAATGGTTTATTGTACACCAACTTTCTACTGTCATACGATGTGATATATTGTAATGGAATATAATTTTATTTACCGATTACATAATTACAATCATAATTCATGTTTAAAGGTGAATTTAAAATAAACTATCATGCATACGAATCACATATGTCGTCAACTCACACTGTCCCACCATGGATTTCGAAGCTACTCTATGTTGACTAGGAAAAAATTGACACAGCGGGGCGTCGCGGTGGTAAGTTAACACGATCCCGTGGCGTCCCACATTATGGCTATGAGGGAACAGAGGGGTTTAGTGGGTATGCTCCCATTCGGGGAGAGAATCCCACATAACTACCGTGCCTTCCCCGAGGCACGGAGTATGCCTAAAGCATTCCCCTCTGAAAAAAAGGCCAAAATCGACAATTCTGGTCTATTGCCATTATTGACTTCATACAAACCTTTAAATTTCTTAGCAAATATGTGTATAATGCATCAAGATTATTAACTTAGCTGTAAGAATATTGGATAAATGTCCATATGGAATTCTAAAAACAAACTCATTCAAGATGGGAATTTAAACCGGACCTGTAAATTAGTCACTTAATCACTTATGTACTATACCACGAATGAAAATTCTATAAGATCCCAAGAACAAATGTTCTATCAGTTTTATCGCTTAGTTAATAATAAAATCAGCAGTTATTTAATTTATTTAAATTTTATTGTTGCGTTGTAAAGTCTATTTGACACTCGTACCTTATAATCAAGTATAATTTCAAAATAATATTACATACATGATAAGTTCAACATGGTGACTACGGGCGGAGTAATTGCAAGCAATTTGCTCATATTCAAATAGTTGCGACCATGTTGAGCAAACCATACAAAAAGTTCCAAGTAATAGCACGCTGAGGAACAATAGTAATTGGCTTTCACGTTGATTTCGAAGTTTGGTTCAATGTTAAACGTGACTTATTCGAAAATGTAATGCGTGTAAAAATATTGATTTACTTATTTACAGTTATCATTTTTAGAGTCAATCTATGTCAGATATTTTGGGTTTAAAATGTAAAAAAAAGTTTAAAGGAAAGTTTGCTTATTCTGTAATAAAGTCGTTAGTATGAGTTACATTAACATAATTATGTATTTAATGTATTTATTAAATAACATCCGTTTTAAGGGTTATGTTTATGATATGAACTTAAAGTCAAAGCCGAAAGCCCGAAACGAAATTTGTCGTTAACCAGATGTATCAAGAAATTGGTTAGTAGGTCAACGTACGTATTAATCGATTACATTAAACTGTACATGACGTTATATAATATGATATATACAGAGCCTCCGGACATAATTTATACTTGTAACATGACCATATGGGTTGAATCGGGATTTTTAAAGCTTATTCCTGTTTTATACTGCAAGTGACTTTCTCTCGAGCCTTTTTCAAAGTTCTACGTAACGTATGAATAATATTGCATTAAACAGATTATAAATTTATCTGAGACCTTAAACGGATGTCTTTATTTAGTGTTAAATGACAATGGCATATATTAAAAATGAACAAAGTATATTTTTTATGTAATGTCTTTCACGCGTTGAAATCTTTTGTGGGTAAAATTTCAACTAGTGATGATACAATCATATAGGTATTTATCGTGACATTTTTGTGATCGAATTTTTGGACGAATGAGACGGAGTTGCGGTCGATAATTATTTTAGTACACTATTAAAACTAATTACAATATTCTAAGTACGAATGAAATACCAAATATCAGATTTCATGGAAACTTATCGTTAGTTATGGATTTTTTAGTTATTCTTTATTAGAATTTAGAAAAAGTTAACAAAGCTATTGCAACGGCATTCCGCAACCTAAATTACTTAGTTTGAACGCTTAAACTATTACAAGGTAAATATTAACAAAGATTTTCGTCACCCTAAATTAATATTTGAACCGAGAACTGTTCCAGTAATTATCGAAAAATCGTCTTTATGTTGTGAATTTATGGAATATTTCGCTTAAATTATCAATATTAAGCCCAAAGTAAATGAGATAATTCTCAAATAGGCTAAACGAGCCAGTTAATATTGGATATGACAATATAAAAAAAGTATCCAAGACTTAAAACGATAAATCGGGTTTTTCTCATATTTTGACCTGATGTTATTTCCCTAAAATTATGCACTCAAATCAATTGTCATTTAAAAAACTAAAAGCATTATACCTACTAAACTTTTCACAATCGTTAACTATCATTCAATTGGGATCATTTGAGTCGTTACGGACTGCGGGCGTTTTCAACAAAACATGTTTCGAAATTTTCCTGCAACATATAAGTACCTGCCTACTGCATTGTGATCGTGTTGTAATACTCCATCCTTGCATCGCACTCGCACGCCAAATTAATCCCTAACACAATTTCAATAACAATGCTGCTTGAAACTTCTCAATGTTGTATATAAATCCTTCGTCATGACATTTTACAATGTCGCAATATAAGGAGTGGTAAATTCCTATTGTCATCATATAAATTTGTCTAAAATATAATAAAGGTTTTATTAACAAAAGAGATGTACCAAATATTAATGTACTTTGTAATATAAAAGATCATTTTTGTTGCTAAAGTTCAGTGAATTATATCGCGTGCAATGTCAGTTTTCTAAGCATACATAATAAGGTTTATAAAACAAAATGTTGTGCTTTGAACTAGAACATAAATATATGTAAATCGAAGACTATTCTAGGATTCATTAAATTCTGACTGTCCGCGGAGAGGTTAATTATAAATAAGCATAAATGTAAAGTCTTTCATGAACACATTTGATATGTATAAAATAATATTTAGCTCGAAAAATATAATACAATCCTCACGATATAGAAAAAAACAAAACGTCAACAAGAAATATAATAAAATGGTGAATATAGACGATGAAATAAAAAAACATGAGAGCGAAAGTTAAATCTATATAAGGAATCGGCGCTCTAAATTGTTTGAAATTAGAACCGCGATAGTTTTATCTTTACGCTGTGTGGTTTTACTAGAGCCAAACGATTGCAAAAGTTTGCATTCGATATATGTATCTCGGTTGAATTTTAATATTATGGAAAAATACGAACGGAGAAAATTTATTTAATAAAAACATAAACAAAGTGTTATTAAATCGTTAATTGAATGTAAACGTATTCTATTTCAAACCCAATAAAAAAAAATACTTTTATAAATTTTTAAGATCATGTTCTTTTTGTTTTTGTTAGAAATAAGCGAACTTGTACTTATATATAGTTGTACTAATTAATTTAATTTGTTTTGCCCGATTTTAATTACTACGTAAACTCTTGTTAAACCACACAGTAGGTAAAATAGGAAGATACGAATAGGAACTTTCAATTTCATCCACTTTCTCTGCCCTTGCATTGAGGTCATTAACCCCGCTGACGTCACAAGCCCTAAGGATGCACGTGATAAAATTTAAAAGGCCATTAACTTTTCTAATTAACATTCCCTTTACGCTTCCCATATTTTTTTTATTTCTTTACAGATTGCAATTTTCGAAGCAATTTAATTTTTATTTGTGATACTTTAAATGAAATAAAAAGTTATAATTAGAATTTCTTCTGGAACCGTCACATTCTTTTTAATTTGTTTTTGTGATTACGTTATTTTACCACCGCTGCCACATTACGTCCTTATTTTTGATCATTAACCTATCATAATGCCTATTAATAGTATTAGATTAATTGTGGATGGTTATTACGGTTTAGACCAAAGAAAGTATGGATGGATTGTGTAAAAGATATACGTAAGAATGAATTTAGATATGACGGCTGATAGATATAAATGGAAGAGTAGTACATGCTATACAGACCCTCAGACAGGGGCATGTTGATGAATGCCTCTAACATTATGGTCTTTCACCTACCACAAGATATTATAGTAATATAGTTGAAATAAAAATAAAACAGGGTAGAAAACACCATGGACTCGGTGATAAATATTTTTTTATTTTACTAGGATTGTACTAAGACATAACCGGTTTCTGATAAATTATTTAATAATGTTCAAATTAAAATAAATCAATAAAAACACATTTTATAACTCGAAGTAGTTTGGTTCCGTACGTTTTAAATATAATAAGATTGTATGTTTTGTTATTTTATTTTACATGACTTCTTAGTCAAATATGCGTAATAATTTTAATAATAATTTTCAAGGAATTTTATTATTATTAACATTACATACTTTTTATTAAAGAGACGTTCCGACGTGTGATAGGTAACCCTTGTAATAAGAACCCATTTTTGAGTTGAACCAAATGGAAGTTTCATTAGATCCATTGAGTAATTTAGATGATTACGTAGCGGTTTGGTCTAGAAAAAATAATAAAAACAAAGATGAGGAATTCTAAAATGTGATTTATTAAAAGCCATATTATCAAAAAAAGAAAACCAGGTGTTCGTAACTAAAAACTGCTATTAATCTATTTTCTGTTGATTAATTAAAAAATGTTTCCTTTTATGTTTATCGCGAGTTCAATGACCTAAAATATGCGAAGAGAACTTTCAACGTCGACATTAAAACGAAATAAAAGTAAAACCAATTGTAAATTTTATTATTTTATAGTGAGAATGAGGTTATGTCACAAACGAGGTATTACCTGTTTCACTTTTTATACGATCAATGACCGTACTCTGCAGCGGAACCTTTTTAACTTAAGAATACGAATAAAAAAACAATCTGTGAAGTACAAATGAAATAAAAACTTTTTTCTTTTTGTAATAAGTAATGCATTGCTTGACTACATCTATGTATAAAATAGGTTAAAATTAAAATTGGATTGTAGTGTATTTAATATGTTTTGTATTTAGCATTTTTTTAACGAAACAATCCTACATAGAAGTTTTATTTATTTAAGCTTTGTACATAGTTTAAAGTACATAGTGTAACATTACATAGAAATACAGTAATGTACAGGTGAGCTTAACTCTAAAAGAGTTCTCTTACAGCTAACCTTGCGATACAGAGAGGATGTATAGTGGGTAATAACTGTATGTGTACAAGTAGACATAACTATATAAATTCTTACGTACTGCTAAACTTAAATATTTGAATGCTAAATTTAATAAATATAAATGCATAAATTAATTTAAGAAGATGTATGGTTTTTTCGATTTAATCATTTTACTTAAATGTGTTTGAAAGTTCTATTTACGGCTATTTCGCGCTCGCTTACATTCAATTTAATTTTGAATTACTCTCATAATAAAATCGATTACTTATAATAAAACATCAATTATATTTACGCAACGACATGGATATAATGGTAATGACGTAAATTTTATTGCACTACGTTGATAGTAAGTCGATACGAAATCGATAATCGATGACAAACGAATACTCGAAAAATTTGGAACATCGATTGCATTCCAAACTGATATCGAATGAAGTAAGTCGGAGGAAGTATTAGCAAAAGAATTGAAAGGTAATGAAATCATTGGAGCAATATTAATTGGTTCCGATAAAAGCGAAACGTGTTATATCGCGTTAGTAATGATGTTATCAGCGCTTTACAATATAAACAAATCACCTGTCCATTGTCGCCGTAATATTATTAAATAATTTTCTATTTGCATAAGTAAATATTTACTATGATTAAAATAATACTAATTACAGTAATTAATATCTTATCTTTTATATGTATGCGGATGAGAAATATGCTGCTAGGGGATTATATGATGCATGCTCTACGGCTGTAACTGTGTTCTAGGTAGGTCTGTTTACCTTCCTAAGTAACCCTTTACGTACATGTATTTGCTAAGAGTATCATTTGATATTCCGAGCGTCACAAAATCATCATTTGTACTATATCAAACATTTAATACGTTTATTATCTATAATAATATTAGGAAGAGTTTGTTTGTTTGAACGCGCTAATCTCAGGAACTACTGGTTCGATTTGAAAAATTATTTTTTTGTTGGATAGTCCATTTATAGAGGAAGACTTTAGGCTATATAACATTACGCTGCGACCAATAGTTTTTTTTTAATCCTGCACAGACGGAATCGCGGGCGACAGCTAGTAATAAAATATTTGATGTATGTAAAAAAATAATTTGATCTTCTGTCCTTTGATCATGTTAAAGATTAAATGATATGAAAATTGAAGGTGAATATTGTGAAAATAAATCATACAATAGTGTGTAACCTTGTAGATTCTCTATCCTAAACGATTTATGTTAAATATGACCTTAACTTCCTGGGTCTTCCTCGCAAAGGTATCATTCATTGAATTTAACATTTCAAGGAATTTTTCGTGACTTTTTTAACTAGGTTTTTTTAGGTAGGTTTGTTATCTCATATGTGTATAACGTAATTAAAAAAATGAAGGAAAAGACAAATTCTATTTATCATAATAAAAAAATCAATTATCTGTGATAAAGATCTGCTGAAAAGTGGCATTAAGTGAAGTTAGGAAAAATTATTCATTAATAATCTTTTAGAAACGGCGTTGGTCGAGAGCAGTGAATGATTCTAACTTTCATTTCAATATTCTCACTAGATTACTTCCGCGACTTTCCGAGCTGAGAATAATTTTAATACGAAGATGCAAACAGTGACAGTGTAAATATTATCATAACTCTTCAAGTTTCATTTCGTTTTTATTTATCCTTATAAAAATAATTTAATGCAGTTTTCGATATAACTTTTCCGTTAAGTATCAAGAATATGCATTTTCACTTTTTGTACACCAGGGGTCAGGGACATATAAGTACTGCTTTGAAAGTGGTCTTATGAGGAAATTTGCAAAAAAAAATCAAGACGTAAAACTGCGGCGCGCATTTTATCGTCCATGCACCAAGGGTCCTCTCTTTAGCAAAAAAGTCGTAAATGCCACAATACATTGTCAATAATGGTGCGCATGCGCATTCGAAACTCGACTTCATCGGGGTAATGAACCGGAGAGAATGCACGACTCAGGTAGATCAAATTTACACTCAACGTAAAGTACTTTAAAAATAAATCGAGAGTATTCAATAAACAAAATTCCACATTGGAAAAAATAAAATAAAATAATCGTGATTTTGATTTAACGTACGTATGTTTGATTTTTTTTTTAGTCCAGCGAGAGCTATGCTGTTTCCAACTATTCTTGTAAAATTCAACTGCGTCGCTTTCACCATCGAAATGTTTAATGTCAATTGAAAATTGTCAACATTAACGTTTTCTTACATCTACATAATTTACAAACGCCTTAAGGTTTAGTTTACTCATTGGCTTAATTAAGCAAATACAAAATAAAGCTCATCTATACTAATATTATAAAGTCGAAGAGTTTGAATATCCGCGCTAATCTCAGGAACTACAGGTCTGATTTGAAAAATTCTTTTTTGTTGGATAATCCATTTATAGAGGAAGGCTTTGGGCTATATAACATTACGTTGCGACCAATAGTTTTTTTTAATTCCGCGCGGACGGAGTCGCGGGCGATAGCTAGTAATAAATGTAGTTTAAGCATTTATTGATTCATGCAATATAATACTGTGCAAGTCATAAGTGTTTGTTATTTATTCGTCGTGAATGCCAATGCCCGGGTCAGTGACGCTGCAGCTAAACTTTTCTCCGATATTCCCAATTGCAATTATCGGACCATTGTAAGTGTTTACCTTCGTTACTTTGTCTTGTATATTTGTTAGTTTTCACTGACGAAACATACATTAAACAACATATATAAATCTTTTATAATAAGTTATTTGTATAACAGTGCAAATTATCGGCTGCAAGTTAATACACAATCCAATAATTACGAGGAACAGGATGATGTATTAGATTATAAATTAATTTTTATTATAAAACTCTTAAAGTACATGCTACTTTTTGTAAATATGTACGTACCTACCGCTAAACTAAAACATTTAACGTATTTTATAGATACAACAAACTAGAACATCAGGAAATTTGCTTACTATCTTTCTATTATCATATTGTTGTCAAAGTAATTACGAAGTAAAAAATTAGAAAAAGTCTATGAACAAAAGCACTGACCCGTAAAGTGTGTCGTGTGAATTACACAATCAAAGTGTTCCTCGGAAGTGAACGTTTCCGAGCTACGGTGACACTTGGGTTAGTTTCACAGGAGGGCAGAACAGTGGGGTATTGTGGTAGACAGTGCAGTAAACTTTTTATTTTAACGCACACTAACCGTGAATTTTAACTGTCAAAAGAACATATTGCTACTTCTCTTCAAGCAGAAAAAGAAGGATGGCAATTTTATTATTTTCGGGGTATTATGTAGGACAGTAGAAACTCATCGTCAAGACTTTTCAGTATCAGCGTTTAAATAATAATAGTACTGCACTGTCCTACTGTACTGCCTGACTATTCTACCTTTGTGTGAAACTAACATTAACAATGCCGTTGAAAACATCCAGTACTGAGCATTACGCATTTAGACGCTCGGTTTTCATTGTTTACGTTTGGAGGTTGAAGCAATTAGGTAATTTACTTCTGAATAATGGAAACGTCGAGGGAATCTATTATTTTATTCGTAAATTCAGGGCTGTGGCTGGACGATGCGTTGGTAACTTTTAACCTTATAATTTTGACGATGACTTCACTAGTTTGATATGAAATACAAAGATATAATTTTTAATCCAGTTTTATTGACGAATAGAAAAAAAAAACAATTTGGCAGAAATGTTTGTTCCATCTTTACCTACATTCATACATTTCCTATTTTAAGAATTACGGAAATATAAATTATTATTACAGAAATCATTTAATTTTGCTAAACATGCAAATTATGTGATCCTAAATATAGTATTCAAAATTTACTAAAAATATTGTAAGAATAAAATTTCGAAAGTTATAAAAGTATTATTAGTGATTCCTAGCACGGTTTCTGTTATGATGTTCTTGTATTGCATTGTTACGAAATATTTTCTTTTGTATTGAAACAATATTTCTGTAGATTTGATAGACCGTGACGTATTGCTTACTAGGTCAATGTCAATGGATGAAGAAAAATTGGTGGCAAATTATCCGCTAAAGTAATCCCTGATTTTTGCAACATGGAACTAAAATTGCAGTACCTTTTTTGCTTTATTGGTTAATCCATAAATTGTCGTGATTTTTGGTCAAAGAAACCTTAGTTTTTTAAGACAATTTACGGTCTGCTATATTTTTTTATTGTTCGATAGTTTTTTTTTTTACAAAATAAATTAGTTATAAAAAGTGAATCCCTTTGACTAATTATTTTTTATTATTCAATTATCGTTACCTTTAATGCTGAAAGATGTGCTGTGGTCACCGACTGGTATAGAAAAAGCCACGGAAAATGTAAAAAGTAATATAATAATTTTTGCACTGACACCCATATTGCGAGTCTCCAGATTTAATTTTAGTTAAATTATTTATTTCAATAAAATAAATTCAATAATTTTATTCGTTAACGCGGCTATAGGACGCAACTATTTCCCGCGTGCGTTCGGTAACATTTGCGTCAAACTGACGTCCGACACGGTCGGTGTGTTGTCAACAACTGAACGGTTCTGTTCAACTTTCTATCAGCTGGTGGTCTTAGTAAGCGCCGGCGCAACATCGCTTGCATTCGCATATGTTGACTTTTATTGTCTTTCTTAATTTCATTTTATAAAAGACGATTTAGTAAATTATAGATGACAACATACTTTACGTCAGCCAAAGGAGAAGGCTGAGATTTGCATTTGGTTTGATCCTAGCATACCTCTCTAGCTTAAACCACATTTATAAATGTATGCATTTTCGTCGGTTAAGTCTCAAGACAGACATTTCTTAGTATAATAATACATGAATACTTATTCGACGTGATTGCCAATAAAGACATTGTTTCTTCCTAATAAATCCAGTCGTTGTTTACGTTACGTTAATGTTCATATATATTGTGAAGAGAGATTATACGTATTTATTTTTAATTTATTTAACTCTCACATAGTATTGTAAAATAATGTGCATTGCATAATAATAATAAAGATATCAGGCACAGACACAGGCAGGCCGGCGGCCGTACGTAAATAAAGTCTAAAAATTAAGGTTTATAAAACTTCTTTAAGTTAGATCTTTTGCTAAAAATAGAATTATTTTCTTGTCATAACCAATACCAATAGTCTTTAATATGTAGTTATTAATGAGTTTTTAAGTTACAGTGTAAGTCTTTTTATAATAGCGCGACTAACCGTGCGACTCTGGTCGTGCGCGACTGCTATTCATAACGGCAATGTTTGTACCTAATAGCCTTCGCGCGACAACCGGTCGTGCGGTCAGTCGCTTAAGAGAAGAAGGCCTTAGACCCATTATGGTACATAATAATTTCTAATGTAAACTAACTTTTTGATATAAAAGTGCAGAGTAAATACTCTTACTGTAGTTTAGAGTTAGTAAATTATTAGTTGTAATAACTTTTAGATAAATATTATATGTAATTATATAGTTATTATTAGACCAACAAATAACCTTTTGTTCGTTAAACAGAGCGTGTTGAAAATAGCATAAAGAAACGCTATTAACCTAATTCCATGGATAAGTGGCCAATGATTTTTTTCATGTAGAAATAGGCGTTTACTATTTCTTGAATATTTTAGTCAAGGGTTAAATGACTTTTTTACTTATGGTTATTTTACCAGTTGAATTACAGGGTGTTCTGAAAGTCGAACTGAAGATATATAAAGTGAAACTATTTAATATTATTAGGGCTTTGCTTTTTTTAGTAAGTCATTGCTTAACGTACGTAAAAGTAAATAATTTTCTATATATTCATAAATCTTACTATACCAAAAACACTAAAAATGAATTATTAGTAATTTTGAAATGTTCGTGTATTCTATTACTATTATTGTCGTGCACGAAACTGTCATTTTTATCAAAGGACCTTGATGTTAACGCTTTTACTTTGCTTTCCACAATTTCGTTAATTTATTGTTCAATTAAAATGTACTAAATTTCAATAAAAAATCTAAGCCAATTTAATACGATCAAAAACAAAAAAGGATCTTTTAAGGATTAAGGATGAGCCCCTAAAATCATCGAACTAGGATCTGTGTCCAAAGAACAATTCCAGTAACAGATTTTTGCATTTTTGCTATGAATATTCAAGGAGGCAATTAGTGTGTTTAAAAAGTATGAGAATTATTTTATTGAAGCATCATTTACTTTATGTTACTTTAGAGTTGCAGATTTATCCAAGTTCAAGACCGAGACTCGTGTTGTGGATACGTTTAGATATTAAAAACAACGCATGTTTTGTATTCTCAACCATACGTTTTTAATCTTTTTAGTTCTACATATTAAGTATAAATAAGTAGATAATAGTTCTCAGTACATGCAATAAATTACTACCGCTGGAAACAAGACATGTAGGTAGTTTGTCGACGGAAACCCACACACGAAACCCGGTTCGAAGGCCGGCTTTGTAATTTCTTTATCGCAATCTTACATATCGTTTTAATATGTACATACATTTACTACACTAGTTTTAAACATTACATGTTAGAATCTTTGGCGGCGAATGTTGCGTTTTCGTTACCAAGTCAAGAGTCGGATTCATTATTGAGGGGACATAAACTTTGATATTTTAATAAGGCTAGTGTTGCACGGATACACCGACAGTGTCGGATTTTCTTTCTAACACTAGTAAGTCGTAGATTATTTATTCGTCAAATTTTATTTTGTTTTTAAACATTTTTCTTTTATTTTGCAATTTTCTTTTGAGAAGGGTGCAAAGGAGCAGTAGTTCGACTAAGGCTAGTTGTTTTCATAAAGGCCCTTAATTCGTAACTGGCTGTGCGAGGAAGGAAGTTACGCGAAAAACTCGTCGATGTGGAATGCCAAACATCGAGGCAGTGTTATACTAAATTTCATTACGTTAAGATATCTTTCTTTTTTTTTGTTGAACGATATGGCAAACTACCTAGCTGTCAAAAAAACTGCTTCAACAAGTTTCAATACAAATATAAAATTTAAAGTTGTCGATAGATGGCGCTCGATTGAAAGATTTTAGATTCCAAGTATTGCATGAACAAGATAAATGTTCAGTGCCGTCAAGAGATGTCGTTAAAATATTTTAAGTGTATTAATTTTTTCCAATACAATATGTTGTATGAACTTTTTTTTATATGTAATGTGTTTTTAATAAGATAATTGAAATACATGGTAAAAATACTAACAGTAGCGGTTTGCTTTTAAATGGAATATTTTAGTTTATTTTAATTTAGCTTATATTATACGGGAAGTAAAATACTCAATTTTTTAATTTTTTGCTATAGTGTAAAGAAAAATAACAATAAAAAAATCAGATAGTAAAAGTGCCATCTGTTGGAGTTCTATCAAACTAAACAAGGCGTGTTTTTAACAACACGTGTGCCATCTAGTGTCCAGTAGCAAAATTACTAATTTCTATGATATCATTTCAATTTGTTATGGTTACATTTGTATAGATAGCGCTAGCTTTATTTTAACTTGAAATCAAACCAAGTTTTTAACGTTTGCATCATTGCTTACAGTAGGTACGGTAGAATTTTTTTTATTTTTTGACGCCCTCCTCTCTTTATCACGTTAGATGTTCATTTATATTGTGTTTGTTAATGACGGAATATCATACTTTAGACAGTTCTACGCCAAGCGCTTTACTGCTTTCCTATGCACACAAAGTGAATTGGACAGCTGGTGCTACACTCGGCACCTCGGATGCGACAGGATTAGGATATTAGACTTCATTCAACATACTCAACCAAAATATTAGTTTTAAGTGATAATTCCTTGGATATGTTATTTCAGGATGTTCATTTTTATTAATCTCTATTATACCTTTCAGAACAAATGGATAATCGAGTAAAGGCCGAGTTATCACTACTGTCCACAGATTTTTAGGCACAGCAGTGTGTGACACAAGAAAACTGCAGGTAAAATTTTTCGTCCTTATTGGATTCATACTATCAACTGTCTTGAAATATTTCTAGATTTTTCCAGAAAAATATTTATAAATAGGTAAATGAGACCAGGGAATAAAAAATCATATTAGACTTTATAACAAAATATATTTGCATTTTAATAAGTTTTAATTTTTCCGTCGAATTTATAAGATTTCAAATCAAACACATTTACAGAATATTGTCGGTAAAATTCACATCGCGTCAGTACAATATTTAAAAATTAAACGGCACATTTTTATACAAATATACTTACAATTAAAGTTAAAATAAATAAGCAGCTTAAAATAAATAGGCTAAAAGTCTTTCTTGGCTAAAATGGCATAAATCGCCTCCTAGTAATACTTATTGAGATTAAAATTAGATAGTGTTAATACTCTTGCAAAATATAAGGAATCGAAAAGAGTCATAGAAATCACAATCGCAAATAATATTGTTAAAATATTTTTTAAGATAGAAAGCTTTAGATAGAAAGAAACATTGAAGGTACAAAAGGAACTTATTACAAGTCTTAATAACTAGCACTTTCAATAAATTAACAATTATTATCTACAGAATACTAAATATCACAGAGAAAGTACCCATAACTTAATCAACATAATATGTTTCGTCAAGCAATCCAATATCTCACGTTACACAGAGAGCCGTACAATTAACTAAAAAATAAATAAGTACACAATTGGCGTTTGTACGATTTTTACAAATAAACATTTGAGGTTTACACTGCCGAAACATGTCCACAGAAACATGTCATCCTTGTCATTGTAATTAAAAAAACAAAGATAGCATAATGTTTATGTGAATCGGTTAACCCACTGTAAGGTAATCTGAGACTCAACTCATTTTATTCTTGGGTCTTCTGCTGTCCTTTTTCTCTTGAAGTTTCTCTTCGTACGCCGCACACCTTTTGTTCACCTTTTTACTTCTCGGACATCTGAATTCGTAGTACCAATTGTTGAGTAAGTTACCATAACCTCGGAACACTATGTAGTCATTCTTAAGGCATTGCGTCGCGTCAACTTTCATTGGGAAATTTTCTAGCTTCATTTTGCTGATGTCAAAGTTTGGTATGTCCATATTGACTGCTGTCATACTCTCCGTGACCTCCGCAATGGAACTGTACAGCCGTTGTAACGAAGCGTTGATGAGTTTTTGTCGCGCGTTCTTGTAGATACTGAACGGATCGTCTGGGAAGTCAACTTCGACGTCGCGCAGTTTTTGGAATAGCACGTAATATTCTTTCAACGATTTGTAGAGTCTCGGCATTTGATAGGCGAACTGTAACAAAAGAGAAGATACGTTAATTTTATTTAATTTTTCAAAGAGGGGTATTTTTAGGTTGTTATAACGTAATATTACTAATCTTATTTCTTACATTTCAAGCGATCGAAGTCACGGGCGATAGTTAATAACAATATATTGAAATCAATTCTTATATCGTGCCTCGTTTTAATGACGGTAAGTGTAAAGTTTATCTTAAGGAGAGCTTTATGAGCCGTGAACTTAGCGTAACTTTGCGCATATTCAATAAGTGCGCGTGAATTAATATTGTCTTTATATTGTGCATAGTTTAGAGCGCGCCTGATTGGTGTCGAGGTTGTTTATAAACCATGAGTATTTGTGATCGGTATAAAGTATTGAAGTGATATTGTTGCGGTTGCGAAATCATCGACATATGATTTAACAATATTTATAGTTTATATTTTATTTTTATTACTATTTAATTTAATAATAAAACGATTATTTATTAAAACCTTTAACATTTTAATAATTAATTAAGCAATTTAAATAATTCATCAAAATATTTGTGTCGATAACATTTTCGACTACATATTCTATAGATACGATTTTTTCATGTCGGTATTGTGTCGGTTGTCAGTACTATATTAACATTTGTCAGGATTTAACAATAAAGGTAGTAATAATTTAATTTTAATTCGAGTTCACTGTACTGATGAATCTTAAATGTATCTTTCGTCACGTTCAATGGCCGTTTTGTTTTTAATTTTGCACCTATTTAAGTTTTAGTGGCCACTTAAGGTGTGCGGCGCGTGATTGCGGCAAGTTATAACTAACTAAGGTGGAGCCTTTGTGTGCGCCCGCGACGGTTTGCTCTCATTACAGTTAGGTATAAGGTTCAATTCACTTGTAAGCTTTATATTTCAGTCTATAAAATGTACACCGGATTTGCTTTTACTTTTTTATTTTTACAGTTGAATTAATCACCTTATAATGGTTAAAGATAGCTAGAACATGTTGTTTGGTCATAATGAGAATATAGATTACGGAGGATAACAGAGTGGACATAATATGATATTCCCTAATCTCTAATATTTGCTTTAAAAGCTAATTAATTGTACGTAGCTTATAAACTGTTTATTACATAGTTAAAACTCAATTAACTAAAATGTAAATTACATTGAACTACACACTAAATGAATTTTCTGAACTTTGAAGCTTGTATGGTTTATAAAATATACAAATAAATATTACGCAAACATTATTTGCGTTATTACTATTATAGTTACATGACTTAACATGTAAGAAATGCCATCGGATAAAACTTTTATTCCTAATCAACAATAATGATCCTTGACACTTTGAACTTAAGGTACTTTATGTTATAAATAACCGTATAATCATATAGGTAAATTAATTATCGGGCCTACGACAATACGAGCTGCAGTGGGCTCGACTCGTAGTTCTATAACAATGATGGATAAAACGCGAAACGTAAATATGAATACCAGACCAGCCGGTTTGCCTCCGCGCCTGTAACATATCTCTTATTATTGCCTTTTAAAAATAAATGTCTTGCACCGGAGCAAATATTTGCGTGTAATGATAACTTTATTTTGTTAGTAGACGCTGAGATTTATAAGCTATGTGGTTGTATTCAAGTATCAAAGTTTTTACGATTTTAAACATGTAATTCTCATCTTAATAAAGAATTTTTACTGCCAAATCCAATGAAATACGCATCATTGCACTATTTCAATTGATTTTCAAAAGTAAATCGTCGTAATAAACCCCTTAAACTTTAAATTGTAATGCCCTTAATTTTCCTTATGTCTGTTAACCGCGACTGCGTCCGCGCAGAATTAAAAGAATTGTAGCTTATGTTTTTAAATTTTTTATTCATAAAAAATAGTTCGCCGATAAAGTTACACTGTCACAAAATATTTTGATTTCGTATAAATTTTATTAAGATCTTTATCATCATTTTAGTATCGCAATTATCATTGCAATGTTATATGCTTATGTTAAGTAATATTTGTATTGATATTAAATAAGCTAGTGCAGTGCGATTTCATAATATATTAATAACCGATAGTATAAACTATAACGAACTTCTCGTAGTTTGTTAAATTCGTCTGAGTAAAGCGAAGTAATTTGCGTCAGTTGATTATTTAATTCGTATGGTGACACACGCTCTAGGAAAAATGAAGATTATATTCATACATAGTTAATGTATATGTGGTACGTGCTAGCATACTCATTGTTCCTGAAACTCATTAAGGAATATCCGACGCAATCATTCATTAAATTCATTAATATGACGAGTATAACGTAACGTATGACGTGTGTCTGAGTCACATATTAATGAAATATGTGTAACGTCCCAACGTTGCTATAATTTTAACTTCACACAACACTTCGCTAGTAAACAATCGCTTCTAAAATCAATCGTTAACGTTTTACGGTTCATAAAAGTATAGTACGTCGTCCTCCGGCGCTCCATCGCCATTGTGGAGGAGCTTCGCCCAAGAAATCGCCGAGTCCGACGATAATAAAAGCGTCGGAGCCTGTGAACAAATATGGCGAAGTATTCAAGCTGAAAGCCCGACAATGAGCCGTACATTCGCCTTAAGAGACGGGCTTAACCTGCGAAACGTGTCGCAGACAAATGCAACACTCCGCCGGAATCGTAAGTTCACATTCGTCGCACTCGAGCAAATAATGTGTTTTTAACATTTCGTGTTGTTTTGTTAAATCGTAAATACTGAGCAAACACTAATGCGCTCCGAGTGACCGCTTAAACCCACTCGTGTCACCGAGAAAGCGGCCGCGCTAACTATTGTGGAATATCCACCCTTTATTTTCATACTGAAAGCCAGTCCTTTTTGCTAACGATACAAAGTAAGTACCAGCTTAACACTACATTTTTAATTTTAACCCACTACTTTAGCACCAAGTTTAGTTATAATGACAAAACTGCAAAAGCGATAATGAAATAAAAGTAAATTCATACTAAAAGACACATCCATACTAATCTTTACCGTTTAGTTTTAACGTCTCATTTGACTAGTATTTAATTTTTAAATTGTTCGTAAGTCAACTAAGAGTCGAACGAAGCTGAGATCACTTGAATTCTAACGCTTTCCTTGGCCCAATGTCAAATATTTAAATATCTTAAGTGGCCATGCAACGACAAACTGTCGCGGCATAGACTAAGTATTCAATATCCATCAATGTAGATACTGGTGAACTCGGCATGGATGTGTTAGGAGATAAAATTGTCGATGGCATGCCACATAGACACAGTCGGCCGGTGTATCAGGACATCGGATACTTTGACCGTCCACACAATTATTGTCTAGCACAGCATTAACTTTTGTGTACTAATTAGTGGGTGTCCAATATGAATATTTAATAGTCTCGGTCCAGATTTGTGTTTGGTAAATAATAAAAGCTTTTGAACGTCCGTTACAATGGGCTTGTGTATTTTATATTTTCGTGTGCGGAGGCGGCAAGAAAAATCAACAAACTTTAACAATCGATGGTAACTTATTAAAAATGCATTTAGCGCGTTATTATGAACAGTAATACATTGTTTATATTCTATTTAAGTGGAAGTATTTATACAGTTCGAAGTTGCTTTAAACGTTTTGTATAAATATGTATATTCATGATGCTCGCGTGCGCACAAGGATCAGTCGGTGTCCATCTATGCAAATTTCCGCGAAACATTTAACTCGTATCTCGGTTAGCTCGCTCCCACTGAGATGGAACAAAAGCTTTGACTTTATATATGTCTATGTGCCTTTCAATTTATTCATACTTGAATTTAAGATAAGCAATGATTAATAACTAAAGTATATACAAGTTTAGATCTTATTACAAAACCATGTCTTATTAAGAAAAATAATTTATGCCAGTATTTTTTCCTAAAATAAATAATGGAAGCTTGTTATCAGTTTCTCAAATTAAGTCATTACAACGACCGTAAAATAACTGAAACAAGATAAAAACTGAAATTAACAAATTACAAACTTTAAAATCGAAGATATTATTAATTCTTATTTCAAAACGCAAAATCATCGTTGCGAAATTAAGGGTTTACACTCCTAGTTATTGCCCTTAAGTACAACTTGAAGTAAATAAAATCGGTACAAAGTACGAGACGCGTGTAATTTGGCTCGTCGGTACCTCATTTACGTGGCAACGGCACGGCCTCGAGGGCTAATGTACGCGGATCCTTTGTCGTGAATAAAAGCAAAAAGAAATTTTTAAAATAATGTAAAAACGTTGAACGGGAAGCAAAAAGAGCGATGGGCGGACGAACACAACGTACAGACGAGAGATCAGACGCGGTAATTAAACTGTCTTCTATAGCTGCAAATATATTTCGTCCCTTAATAAATTTAATGCATTAAAGAGATTTAGATTAAAATGCTTACACGTTATTAAAACTATAGACTAATTAGTAAATTTTTGTAACAGAAAAATAATGATTTAGTTAATACTTCTAGTATCAATATGAGTTTTAACAGTAAAATACGAAACGATTTTTTAAGGTGAATATTGTTATTAAATTAATTGAAATAGAAAAGAAAATTACCTTTTTCTCCCAAATCGATGATCCAACTTTTCTTGACGACTTATAATCGTGGAAATGTATATCTACGAAGTTAACAGCCGGCAACCAATCCGGCATCCCATCTCTGTAATCTTTCGATTCGTTTAATTCTTTTCTTTCCTGATTGAAAAATCTTCTTGTATTTTTTAACTTCCTCATAATCTTTCTAGTTGCGTTCTTATATAGTTCGACGCTTGGATGCCTCGTCGCTCGCATGTCTTTGGTTAGTTGTGCCATTGCTTCCGGCTGCCTTCTTTGATGCCGCCTTTTGTGCTCAATCGACCGCGTTTCAGCGGGCATCGCGAACGTTACTAATATTACTAATACCGATAGAGCTACCAAAAGCCTTTGGGGAAAACCTGTAACAATAAAAAGTTCGATTAAATAACGCTAAGTATTGATTATTTAGTGCTTACATAAGTAACAGATTGTAATCGGTACAAAATGTTACTAATGAAATCGCTGCATAAAAGATCAAAAATGTTAGTTATCATACATATGTAGATGCGCATTTGTGACTTTTCAATTATGCATTTAAATGAGATATAAGTTTGTAATAAATATTTCTCTCGCGTGGCTTTCGTTCTCAGCGGCTCGTAGTCTGAGGAGACACATAAAAAATAATAAGCTCCGTGATTATCGTGCGGGCATTTCTACGCGCATACGTTGTGCATAAAGTGTTCATACTATCTTCATCGCAGGGCACTTTCCCGCGACCATTTTGCCCCGGGTTGGGCACCGCACGTGATTTTTTTAATCAATTGCCGTTCGCGTCTTAAGATTTTACATTGTTTCTTGTAAACGAAATAATTCTTACTAATTTTATAAATGCGAATGTAAGGAAATATGGCTAGATGTTTGATAGAACGTATCTCCAGAACGGTTCTATGGACCTCGCTGAAATTTGGCATATGAATAATATAGTCTGGAAGAATACATAGATGTTAATTTTTTTTTTATGTCCCGGTCGGAGTCGTGGGCAACAGCTAGTACAATCTATATTTTTTTCTTTTTATATTGTTGTGTCCGATGTTTGTCGCTTATTTTGACGTTTTGCGTCGGCAATAAAATATGTTTTATGTCCCGACAGGTCTAGCAATTCTTCGTTGTGTAGCTTTTTGAACTTTTAAAGAAATACCATCGACTTTGAAACGTTCGGCTTTGTGCGGCGAGTGCTAAAACGTAGAAACCCCTTTCTTGCTTGACGTTTTATTTGCTACGAATTGTAAAGGACATAAAGTTATGGACATTTACAGCATCATAACGTTGAATTTGAGAAATCGATTATGTTGATTTATTTATTGGTTTGTAGAATTTTAATATGACTCAAAAATATATTGTTAAAGAAAATTTTAAATTTTCGTGATCAAATCGAACACGAAAATGTAAAATTTTATAATTATTTATTACCGAAAATAATATTATTGCCATAAATTTCACAATAAAAAGAATAGAAAGAAGTTAGTTAAAGTTTCTAATGGACAATAAAATATTGCAAAATAAAATTTTTAACTGGTTACATAAAAATTTATAAAATATAAATAAAATGTCATAGTTTCACATTTCATTGAATTACCCGACGGGTGTGTCTATACCTTACTTATGTCACTTCACATGAGGATAAGTGTGTCTATGGTCAATGAATCACTAGGTCAATCCGTGTCGTTGACAATTTTATACATGTTAAGTAAATACAAGGAAGTTTACACAGACGAAACTGGATTGCGCGCGAAAATTGGCATACTGCATTACGAATGCCGGTGATGTAGTACTATTATTTATTCTGTGACCCTTGTTTATAGTGATTTAATATTTATATGGAAACGCATTGTTGGTATTAAACACTGCTGACATGCGTTATACCACGAAAACTACAAGGTTCGTATACATTACGTGATTTGTTACTGGGATTTCCCAGCTAAGAGCGCGGAAAGGTAACTATGACGACTGATATGCCTCGGAAAGCATTTAAAAATAATAATAAAAAACGTAACAACTGTCATTTGTTATTTTCTGTTTAATACAATGACGTCAATGTTAACCGGATACTTTAACTGGCGGTTATCTTTTGTGATCACAATTCACACTTTTCTACGATTACCATTTACTAGCTGTCGCCCGCGACTCCTTCCGCGCGGAATTCAAAAAAAAAACTATTGGTCGCAGCGTAATGTTATATATTCTAAAGCCTTCCTCTATAAATGGAGATTCCAACAAAAGATTAATTTTTCAAATCGGATTATCAATCGTAGTTCCTGAGATAAGCGCGTTTAAACAAACAAACAAACTCTTCCGCTTTATACTAATATTATAAATAGGTGACGTTAACAAGAGAAATTTGCTAAAGTTAGTTATAGTTTATTGACATTAAATGAATAAAATTTTTTTTTGAACAGCTAAGTTTTTCTTTTTGTTCTTTTAAACAATGGTGGAATACGCTTTTAAAAGATTTAAACGCATAGGGATCTTTAGTAATATTTATAAGATGTATAAGACACCAAGGACTAAAACGTGACTAGGGGTTTAGTCTACCCGACCCAGGGCTACGACGGACTAATATTCAAATCTGGATCTTAATAACTGGATGATGGATGGTAATAGTTTTTTTTATAATTTGACTAATCGCAGCTTGAAAAATAAATTAAGCATAATAATTCGGCAGAATCTTATTGAGTAAAATGCTGTCCGTATCGGATAACATGGCGGTATTGTTTTCAGCGAAAAATCCCTTTGATGAAATGCCGCCAATCGAATGTTGTTCATTCCCACACGATCCGCTCTCTAAGTTATGTCAAATTCTTTATGTGTTGCCAACATCATGTTTTAAAATTATATTTGGAAATAGATAATTATTTATCTTACTATATCACTTAGTTTAATATATTTGCGTTATAAATTTTAAGAACTTTCTTATTTTTAATTGATTCGCAACATAAATTATTTTTTAGTTTTTTTTTCAAAATAATTACAATAACTTTATAATTTAATAATTCCAATAATTATTGGTGTATATACGTGAATAGGCGCAATATAACGTCAAATCATATCATAAATAAATTTGTTTGTACCCACACTTTGTGATGATGCACTTACATCAAACACTTAATAAAATTATTTAAAAATAAACAACACACACCATTTAACAAGACATCCATGAACAAGGCATTGATGTAGCTCCTTCGGACAAGTCCATATTCATGCAACAATATAATCCCGAATACGTTAAAAACGTCGAAAGCGAATAAAATCGATATTAAAAACACTGGCTGAAAACACTCGCGCCTTATATCGATTAAAAAAAAAACACTGGGATACTTTTGACAAGGGATCACTAGTGATGTGACATTCGGGTCGCGTGTACCGGCGGCGTGCGTCGGGGAGCTAGTGCGAGACCGGCGCGCGGGCACTCTCCGATCGTTGAATGAACGCCGAAATGCCGCGCGGTACATGAAATAGCCGGTCAAATACTACGCGAAAACCTTTACTCGCTACAGAAAGCGAACTCCAACCCTTGCGGAGAGGTCCTTCGACCTCAATATTTTAATTAAGTGTCATCTGCAAGATAAAAAAATTTTGGGTCACAAATTTATCGGAATAGGTTTAATCCCTGTCATATATTTTTATTTAAATTTACGAAAACATCCATGGACTAATTAAAAATCAAACAGATTTATACTGGTTAAGGTTACTCTTTTAATTTATGAAATGTCACTATTTTCTGTCAATATTACGAGAATACGTAAGAGGAAAGTTCTCAAGAAACTAAATGATGTCAGAACTGTAAGGAAAGGAAATATGTATTAATTTCAGCTTCATTATTTTCATCAAATAAATGTTTTCATTAATAAATTATTTCACAATTTGATATTATCTTGCATAATTATTTTAAAATTGCACAAACACTTTAATTTGCAATTTTATAAAAAATGTATTTAAATATAAAATATTTTAAAATAAAAGTTCCGTTTAATTTTGTTGACAATATTTGCTAATTAATACAGCTCCGTGCCATTCACTTTCCAAATCTTGTGCAAGTGAGCAATTATTCGGTTCGCGTTCTGTGCTGATTCATCGATGAGTCTATCCTAAAGTGAGTTTTTATCGGCCGTTGGTCGCCGCGGCACGCGTCCGCGACATACCACCGATCATAGATTATAAATGATAACATACTCATTTAAAACCGATATTAATAATTATATATCACTTATCAATTATATTTGCCTATACTTGCCTACCACTGCATGAGAGCAATTTTTTTTTGCGTCTAAGTTCCCAGGATTTTATACGTTTGATCACAGCTTAAAGCATTAGTTATCTGTGTCTCTCAATTTCATGTTAAGTCGTGATAGTTTTTTTTTATTCGATGACTGCATCGCAATAGTTCGTTACGTTTTTTTTATTCATTGTTATAAAAAGAAAACAATACACAAATACTTGGAACATTAAATGTTACTTTCGTTTTCTTTTTTACGGTTCAACTTAGTTGTCGTGAACAAACATCGGACAGGACGCGAAAATAAAACCAACGACTAAACACGAAAGCAAACTAAATGTATTAAAAAATACACCCAAAGCATGGGAAAGACACTCGGCTGCGAAGAGATTATATCACATATTCACCTATGTGCCTGCACCTACAAATGTGGTACGACAACTTTTAACAAACTTTTGCGACCACAGATTAGAAAAGTTACAAGATATTGTTTCGCGTACTGGTCGTTCAAGCACAGTATTTCTACCTAAAATTTTATTCTGTGGCCCCTACTACCATGAACATTTTTGAACGACTGCTCCAGTATTGTTTGCGTTGACACGTTTTTTGTCTCGTCGTTAACAAGGCGATGTCATTGTACTCGGGTGCTTATTGCTATTGTCAATAGAGAATCATTACGAGCCGATTAGTAACACGAAAAGTTGCATTTGCAATATGTAACGGCCAAAAGTAGGACAACCTTGCGCGTTCGTGTATTTTAAAATTGAGATGTTTTTAAAATCGATCAAAGACGAAGCACCTGTGCTTTTAATGTAAGACGAAAGAGAATTTTGTTTACAATTTTAATAGCCATTCCATTATTTATAATTCGGAATGCAAAAATATGTTTTTTATTTATTTACTTGGCATGGCAAGGAAATATGCGGCGATGATTGACACTGGGCAAAATGATATCAATAGATTAAGATATAGGAATATTTATGATTTATTTATCACCTCATTTTTAATTTTTATTTTATTTATTAGTGAAATATTTTATAATACATATTTTAATAATATCGAAGTAGATAATTATGAGGCAATTATACGCGTGCATAAATTCAACAATTCTTTAATTTTAAAAACAATTCGTTTAATATACACAAAAAAGTTTAGATCAAAGGAGTTTGTATAAATGAGATATACAGTGGCAAATACCGCGATGTACCAAATCGATTAATAATGATACAGAGGTATATTTTTTGCGATAGCAATAAACGAAGGAGATTCCCAACACAGTCCGTCTCTTGTGACACGATGACACAGCTTTCGTCAATTAGTTGTTTTTTATGTGAAATTGAGTTTGTAATTAGTTTAAGTAGAGTCTTTTCCGGTCCTTGATTGTTTCAACTTCAAAAGGATCGCGTCTTTTTTATTTCAAAGTCGTATTGTGTTCTGAATTTAAATTATTGAATGTTCAAAAGTATTTCGTTAATGGTTAATTTTGTTTTTCTAATGTCGTTTTATTATTTTCAACAATCAATTATTGCTTCTTAATTTGAACTGCTTACGAGAAGTTTTGTTTTTAATTTATGTTTAATGTTTTCTGTAAAAAAAAAAATATTTCATAGAGAATTAAGTTTTTATTTAATTTTAGAATTGTTTGGTGTTTAGAAATAACAAAAAATGTTTTAAAGTTGGAAAGCTTTAGATTAAAAACTTACGTATTTGATCCCCTTTTATGAAGTTTTTTTTTTAATGTTAGATAAGCATCGTAATTGAAGTGCAGGGACTGTTTCATGATGTGGATTACTTAAATTAGATGCAATTACTTCGAAGTTAATAATGCCTTCATGTGGAAAATCGGTTGTCTCATCGACTGAGTCACGGATTTCCCAAATTTTCAGAAAATGTACGGAAAGCCTACAAGAACGGTGTCGGGTGGCGTTTATTTCGCGATTAGTCACGCTACTGTCTGCTAGAGATTCAAATTCGCCGATTCGTCATCATAACGCAATGGAAAAGAAACATGAACACGGCCAGGATCTTTCTATTTATATTTCATCTCATAATTTGAAAATTACGTTCTGAAGGAACTTTGTATCTTATGTCTTAATACGCGAGTACATTTAAATGTTTTATCTCTTGAATAAGATACAGGATTTTAATCTGAGAAAAATCTTTTTTATAATTTTTTTAACGAGTGCGCCCCAACGGTTATGAGATAAGGGATTTAAATATTATATTCAACTAAAATTTTATTAACCTCAAAAGCAATACACAATTACGGTCATCGTAATTGAAGACGTAAGAATGTTGACAAATTGGATGTAAATTTATTTTGTTTGTCTATTGATTTAATGTTTAGAAGCGATGAAAAAAAACTAGTTGGTAATTATTTCACACGTAATATTGAAACGTGTTTGTGTACATCACTTTAGCGGCTAATTTAAGTTTACCGTAAACTTGAGGCCGGCTTCCGCGACCGCTTCGGGGTTGCCAATATGTAAAATAGCATTGTTTGTGAGCCACAATATAAATCACACCTGAGCTGTGCGTATTCTAAAGCTTTTGCTCATTCTTCACGCATACCCTTAACCTCGTTTCATGCCACAGACTAGACTATTTCATAGACAGTCGTAGAAAGATTTGTCAGTACGTCAAATTTATTGTATTATTGAAATTTACGCTACTAGAATGTTATGCGGTAAGTTTCGAGTAATTTTCAATAGTGTGACATTGTCTTTAGAATATTTATAGTATTTTCCTAAGCGTACATTAGATGTACATGAATAAGTAAGTTCACCCGTTAAATGTGTATTTCACATTTAAAATTAAATTACACACAAAAAGGTTTGAAAATGTTCGTGTAGTTATGGGTGTACTACTTTCTAATTAGGTTTGCAGATGATTATAATTATACTTTTGCATTTAGATTGGTATTGTCTAAAGCAATCACTGACGCGATTTGTTTTAATCCTTTATCCTATTTACTTTTATTAGATCATGAATAGGTTTTTCTTTTTTTTATAGTATAGATTATATAGTTACAATTTAAATTATAGAAACATACCGTATCTAGGCGACATAGATCCGTGTTTTCTTAAGTTGCAAGAACTACAAAATGTGCAGCTGTCAGACATCTTGAAAATTTTATAAATATATCACAGATTAAATATCTTTGGTATCAACAGTCACTGGTCACTTAAAATTGTCACTGGCACGACACAAATAAGTTCAAATCACATTTGCATATTTCGTTATCGAAATCGTAATTTTAAATTTTGAATTCCCGCGCAGAATTAGAAGTGCATAGATAAAAAAGTTTGAATCGGCTACCGCGAGTTGCGTTGCGGGCACGGATATGTTCAGTTGGCCGCTTTACTTGTAATGTGTGTCCTGAACGTATTTCCACGGCTTTTATGTGGCCGGCGGGCGCTCCCGTGATAAAGGGTGCAAAAAACTTTGATTGTTTGCAAGAGGGCCCGCCATTACGTCACGGATAGCGTCGCGCGCGCGCGGGACGTAAGTGTAGCACATGCTCTTACGCAACTCCCTTGTCCAAATAAATAGGTGCATGTGCGATACCGGATCCAAGAGGTGTGTGAACATTAGATTATTAGATTCACTTACATTATTAATAGATTGTAAGTTGTCACGTAGTTTGCGGAGCTTCGTCACTGTAATCAATAATTTTATTTAATCGTTTATATGATTTAATTTTAAAAATCAAATTCATATTTCATAAAAACTGTTTAAATGAAAAAGAACAATTAATATCATTCAAAAATGTCGGAATAATTATCCGTTGTTATTTCTAATTTTCCCGTTCGATAATATATTAATAGATGTCAATAAAAATACTTTGATTAACGGAACACTCTGTGTGTTAGATACATGTTTCCTATATTTCTCTGATAAAGATGTTTGTTCTGATTGAGTGATTGAATACGTAATTTACTAATTCGTAAAAAACATTGAAATTTGTATTTAAATCCACGAGAAAAGATGAAAAATAATGTAGGTACAGTATAAGACGGAACTATTATACAAGAATTTGGTAAAACCTTGAAGTTGCAGATGGATAATAAAAATGTAGCACACGTAAACAGTTCGAAGGGATTAAATTTAGAATTTAGGCGGAGCTAGGAAATCGTTTGCAAGTTTAGAGGGTGTTCGTCCTATTGTATATCGCCTGTGGGAGAGTCCGCCTCTCAACATTAATCCCGAAATAGTCCCTCAGGATTGGTCGCTTACAGCATTCCCTTCGCCTATTAAATACCAGTGTTTAAAATTTGTATTTCTCTCGTCAGTATGAGCACGTACGCAGCTCATTACTCCGGCCTACTGTATTTTACTTACCAAAATAAACATACTCAAAAATAAGTTAACAATGGCGGACTTCTTAGCGGCCATTGCTGGAACTATATAAGGATACTATTCACTTTTTATTCTATAAAAATATATATATGTCACAATTTTTTCTTAAGTGTAAAATTAATTTTTATTTTCTATAAATAATAGGCAATTATTAATATGACATAACCACAAAATATGATAATATGACTCAAAAACAAATACCCATTTTGATGCATATTAAACTGTAAACGGCATATTATTACTAATGTTGAATCTTTAAAGCGTAAAACTTATTTTTTTTAATTATTACTAAGCTTATAAGCCTCAAGTTTTGCCTTATTAATTGGACTATTTATAACAAACTTTGTGATATTGACGTGATACACAGTGGGATTTCGTATGTCTAATAATATTATTAATAGTAAAAAGTGCGTCACTAATTAAACGTAACAGTACAAAAATAGAATAAATCAAAATTAGTTATACGTAACTAAGTATTAATATAGGATGTATAAATAAATTTTCCGTAATACGTACATACGTATGCGGTTAAGTAGAATTCAATATTTGTTACATTTTTCCGCTCATATCGAACGTAGATTGAACTTTATTCATAATGAATTAATTGCGCGTATTCTATAAAAGGATAACTATAGAGGTATTATGTAATTGTGGAATATAAACATGAATAAGTGAGAAATTCGAAAGTGTTGTATAGAGTTTTCTTAATCAGGTCATTGACAATAACATGAGATGCTCAAACTGATGCATTGTTTTTTTTGGTCAAAATGTATTAAGCGAAAATAAGTGTCCAGCGACAACACATAACATGTCCGTATATGTAATTTAAATTGTTTTTCCGATACCATTCTTTTTTATCATTAAAATTTTACAGGTATTTCACGATATAGCGTATATATTATAAAAAAAAATGTATTATAATTAATTAACATATTTTTGGAACATAAGTTAGGCTACGACTGTCGCAATGGATCAGGGAGCCTAACACGAAAATTGCAAACATAAAGCACAGCGATAAACGAATACTTTCTCGCAAATCGTGCTAGTCCCTCTCATAAGTTTGTAGACTAGACGTCGTTATAATATAGTTTTGTGAGATCCCATTGCATTGTTTCCACCGTAACATGCAACTGTTAATACGCTACTTAGCAACGATAACAAAAACAATTAATTATGTATCATTCCTCGTATCACACCGTATAAGATTCTTTATTATTCTTTTTAACAATACTATCGACTAATACCGAATAAAAATTCTACCTTTTTTATTTGAAAATAGTAAAAATTTAGAATTATTTTTTAATTAAAATTAATTATAACATTAATAGTTGATACTGTATGTATGTAACCCTTTAAATGTTAATTTTTATATAACATTTAATATAAAATTGCCTTTAAAAAAGTATATGTAAATAAAAAATAGCTTTTGTATAGCACATGCTTAGAATTTTTTTATTATATTATATAATATCTATAATGTCAGTAAAATTTAGGTCTGGTGTTATTTTTAATGAAATCTTAGAAAATCGTTACGGTGTGACGCGGTGCCGATTGTATTGGAATAAAAAAGGCTTTTCTTGTGGATTTTACTATTAGTATGGGAAATATTTATGAAATAATGAATAATGCTAAGATTATTGGGAGATCCTGATACATTGATTTCAGAGAATCTGTGAGTGACCTAGTGAAAATCCCAGGGCCCGTTTGCTCATTGTTTATGCAAATCCGTGTTGTAGCGATGCTGTCATATTTGATTTGCTCTATGCATTAGTGCTCATCACTATTACGTTAAAAGATAAAACTAGCTTATCCCGTGACTTTGTCCTAGAGAATATTATAGTTAAAATTAAGAATAATAAAAATAATTTGGTAATTTATTTTGAAAATTGTGTTATGCAGTCAAGGATAACGACATTAATAGTTAAAATTAAATCACACCAGACCATACGATTCCTGTTACCTTGGTATTCTACATTAACGTGGTGTAGAAATACTTTTCTATATATTTTTATTTAATGTTAAAGCCAAAAGAAAACACACAATAACATACTGACCGATAAAGTGACATATTGTGTTCGTAAATATTTATATTTAGAGTAGTGATATTACTATAGGCGAGGAAAATAAATATTTAATGAGGATGACACGAAATATTACTAAAACTTCTAGTATCCATATGTCCTAGTGACAACCACCGTGAATGTTTGAATATTGAATGAATGGATTTATAGTTCCATCATCATCCCTGTCGTTATCCTACTCACGTGCGGTCAGTCCACCATGTTTTATAAACCTCCATGTTTTGGCTTGATTTTTACAGCCAGCCTGTAGCAAATCACGCACAAAACTGAGTTTCGTGTGTTCTTTTATTAGTTTAAAAAAGTCCTTAAACCTTTTTGATAAGGGAAAAATAAGTTGACAGGAGATGCTATAAAATATTTTTTTTAAATGCAAAGGAAGAAATTCGCTAGGCCAAACAAGCTTTTTCCTAGGTTATATTTATGCAATAACTATGTATTTTTATATGTTCACTAGTAATTTTGCTATGACGTACATTTGAAGTGGGGAATAAAAATTCAAAGTGAAAGTTTAATCAAGTTCCTTTTCTATTCGGAATTGATTAAATATGAATCACCTACACAAATAACCTCGTAAGTTATGACTTTAAGGCGGTACCAAAACTTTCGGAATGTCGATTTACGTCTGACTTATGATTAGCAAAAATGCCTCCGATGACTAACATCTCGAGGTTAGAACCATTTGTTCTGAGAAAAGAATAGCGGGCGCAGGTAAGATCTCGGAGGAAATGCCATAACAGCCTCGTACGTTACCTAAGTTCTAAAATATTTGCAATAAGTTAGGCAAGACTTGAGTGAAGTTGAAAGGGTTTTGTGTATGATGATTTTATTTTCATGTTTCTGTTCTTACAATTTGATTTATAAGGAAAAAGGATAAAGTCTTTTTAAGAAAACTCGATTCATTTGAAACCTTAAAACCTTTTTAACACACTTTTCGATACCACATTGGTATTAGATATTTCATTTAAATTTAATATAAGATCATGCATATAATTTTTTTGTAGGTTTTAGTGATATTTTTCAAAATTTGATATACCTTTTTTATTTATATACTTCGGGCAGCTAAAGCTGATGAAATGTTGCGACAACTTGAGCAATTGCACCATTGCCACTATTAATAGACAAAGGCTCATTTGTATTAAACGTTACTAGTATATGTTGCGTTGTTAGTCTATCATTCTAATCTTGTTTTCATTAGGCCGTCGACACACTTCCTAGTTCTAATATATAAAGTTAAAAAAATCTTTTATTTTTAATCACTGAATTACCATTGCTATTGGCGCAATTTTCTCGTAAGGTCGTTTTAGGTGTTTTTCAACCTTTAAGATTTAGATGCCTTTTCTACCAGCAGAAGAAGCGTCACAACTACCGTAAGCCAATCAAGAATAGCCAATGCCTAATAGATTAAATCCTATAATTTTAATAATATTAAATAGTTAGTTTATTTAATCCTCAAAGTTTTTTACCAGTTTATAAAAATATCTTTCAGCATAACTCCCAATATTATATAATTACGAAAAAGGTACGTCAAATTGTCTCTTGAAAAATGTAAATATAATGCGCACGTGCGCGACACTAATGTGTTAATGCCCTTATTTAAATCACGACGAGAGTATCCGATACTTACGTTACCGGAAAAACTGGAAAGGTTTTCTGTAAAACGGTTTTTTCTTTGCTTCAAGTGATTTGAATAAGGTGCATCGCTCCCACGCCGAGCCGTCGCCCTTGATTTTGATCATTTATCTTTATATGATCTGCGTGAACAATTACGCTACCAAAGGTCGACTCCTTACAATATTTATATGTAATAATAAAGCTTTATTGCATGTCATTATTATAGACATATTTTCTAAGATACACATACGATGTCAGTATGAGTTACGGAATAAGATTTCGTTTTTTTTATTTATTATTTTGTTTTTTGTTAATTAATCAATGATGATAAAATACACAAAAATGACTTGATTTTAAAAATAGGTAAATTTTTGATAATCGAATGAGGAACATTTCATTAGGACCAAGTAATCTTTTGTGTATTTTATGTTAAATTGTCATTTTTTATTTATATGTCATTAATGAAGGATATGAAAATGTTTAAGAATCAATGATATGTAAGAATCGATTATATTCAGAGTATTCTGTACTATTATTCGAATAATACAGATTGATCGGTCGATTTATCAATTGTGCAACATCATTTTCATAAGTAAACATCGATAAATCTTTGCAAATCGATACCGGTTATGGAGATTAATCAGCAGTATCGATTACATTTTTAGTTATTGAAACATTTGAGCGGAAGACTGGTTATATAAAACACCTGATGCACCAGAGGAGAAAAAAGGCTAATTCTCCACAACAGATAATGGCAGTGCGACAATGTTTTGTACCGCACTTGCTTGTCCTGTATTTCCTGTTCCCCAGTGACGCGAAATTACTTCGCATCTCAAATTCCATCGCCTTGACATACCATAGCCATTGTAATCGTTCGATTGATTCTAAGATTTTCTATTGTTTTGTTTTTGCTATTCTTAATGTTCATGCAAATTAAACTGTGATGGTTTTCACGGGTAAGTTTTTTTCGGATCTGTAAAGTCCCAGATTAGTAGCAGTCAAGTTCAGTGAAGCAAGCCCTTCAGTTTATTTACGGGTTATGACTAACAAACTGGCACCCCCAACTTCATTTGTGCGGTATTAAGATGAAAAATAACCTATATACCTATACCTCCAGCCGTTATAAGATCTCTTGAGCACATATACTAAACAGTTTTCTCTTCCTTTTTTAAAATAAAGTGAAGGAAAATAAATAAACAAATGAAAGCGATGATTTTTTAAGATCGGGATACTAAATTGAAGATGAAGTAATAACAAATGAGAAAATCTTAGAACGTTGCAAAATAAAATTATTTATTATAAATATAATGTTGAAATGTTTTATAAAAACTCAATTTCAATTAAGCGAAATATAACATATTTCAGGAAATTCTTGTTACTAACCTGACGTTACATAAGATCTAATAAAAATAAAGTATCTATTATATGATCAGAAGTATATAAAGATTGCAATTATTAATTGTTTGACGTAATATATCACACGTAAGCCATTTAATTTGTTTTCTCGATAGCGCCTGCAATTAGTATGTAATATAATCATTGAAATAGTAAATCCCCTATATGTGGAAAAGGTAAACGTTAAATTGAAATCTCAACAGATGATCTTGTTTGCTGCATTCGTTGTCAAGGCCGCAAGTATACTGCTAACTTTAAAATTGTCACATAAATGCTTACGTTTTTCGAACAATTAGAGATGGAAATAAAAAATGCGTTTCACGTTCGTTAGCGTTATTCGCCCTTTATTGGAGATGTATGAGGAATATTCACTAAGGGCTTGTTAACAACATGAACAAGACCTAAGAGACTACTTAAGCAAATATTAAATTACTTTCACACGCAGAATAAAAAAAAACTTAATTAGTAGCCTCTGTGTTCTACTGGTCTATGTTCTACATTTACGCGAAATTTTGTCGAGATCTATGCAGTCGTTCTGGTGATACCTTCTAACAAACATCCATACATTCGCATTTATAATATTAATAAGAATAATACATATTGTCGTCCCTTAAATTCTCTTTGAAATAACAGAGACAGCAATATTACAGTTTTAATGTATAAGACAATATTTTTACTACTAACACGTGGATTAGAAACAAAAGAATCCATTGATAAATCTTTGCGGTCAAGCCCTTTGTGTGGTAATATTAGCCGCGATGTTTATTCATACTATGAGACTGTTTACTTTCATATTGTTAAATAGCTGGTCTCCGGTCCCTGCAACAAAATACCGAGCTCCAAGAATGGTCTAAACATCCGTAGTTCTATTACTTAATGAATTCTAACACGGCAGAGCGTGAGATTGTTGTTATATAAATAAATAGATAAAGTTATAATTAATAACTAAGAATGTTGCCTTAGTTTTAATCTGACAACCTGAACACTGCAAAGTAAAATACAAAAATCGCTTATACTAATGTTAATGCTTATAATAAGGGTTACATGCCTACATTTAATCGACAGAGAAATCCACTGAAGATTCGTTTCTGAAGCTTGCAAAAAAAAACGTCCATATTGTAAATTAAAAAAAGTTTCAACAACTAAATAATCAAAATCGATTAAAACAGTCTTGTCTCTTGATCATCAATAAAATCAACAAGACGTGGATCAACAAGGTGGCTTTTTGTGTTGTATAGGCTCGTTATATTATTGAGTTATTGCTGCTATAATCAATTCATCAGGTGATCGATGATTTGACACTCCACGCCGTAAAATGAACGGGTCGACTTGCTTCTTGCCGCGCGGCAACCGGTCCTTGTGAACTTGTGACGTCACTTTTGCAAGCCTATTTGATGCTCGCTTCGCTTGTTTGATTAATTATTCGTACGTCCTATTTCTTTGTTTATTTGTTGTTGTTCGGGAGACGAAGTAAATGGGTCATCTCATTACTCGAATCTCATCATCAATAAGCAATAATTATTGGTCTAAGCTCATATCTGGTAATAAGACATGAGTAGGATCTAGCAGACGACGTCCGAAATATGGTGCTAAAGGCTTTATAGATATTAATTAAAAGTAAGTATTATATTTTTGTTTGTTATTATATAAATATGTTTTAAAGATACCTAATAACTTACTGTATTACATTGAATTTCTAAAGATCTCTCAAAGACAAAGTAAATTATGACATGTGTGTACTTGTGTGTTTTTAACTGATGTAGATAAAAACCAATTTTGTTAAAAGATAAAACGGAGACAGAAGTAGTAATATGTTTTGCTTTACTCATAAAGGATTTTCCGTTATTTTATCGCGTGGTAGGTTATCAATGAGAACATTAATTTTATAGATTCTGTTATCGAAAAATATATTTTGACTATGTGACATTACTTTACAACCATAAATATTATTATGAAAGTTTTAATTTCTTTTTTCATATTGTAATTGCATTGGTTTCATTATTTTAGTTGTCGCCTAAAGGAAAAGATGTGATGTTGTCCAGCAATTAAGTGATAATAATATCAATTTACATTTTTAGTTTGATATCAAAATAATAATATTTGTAGTGCAAAGAAACAATAATACTTTCGTTCCTGATAATTTTAATGGTACATCTTTTTTAAAATTAAGTAATCGATCCTTTCTGTGAATTTTATTAAGATAAAGTACTCCTAGTTCCGTCTCGTGATTAATTTTGCTTTTTAAAATGTTTCGCAATTTTTTTTCAAAGCCAAAAACAATGGCGCCATCTTCCGGATGTAGACGTAAGTTATAACATGTTATTGTAGTCATGTTTCATCACTTTTATGCCTGTGATAATCTAAAAAGTGATTTTCAAATTATACATCCAATGTTTATCTTCAAAAAGGTGAGTCGATGGATTTATAAAACTTTTTATTAATTAATCGATTTCTATTAAATTCGACATAAAACCGGATTAAGAAATATCAATTTGTAATAAATTTAATTTAAAATAAATCTCGCTATCCGTGTTTCTTAAGTGAAATTTTTTAACATTCGCTACTATGAAATGAGATATAACAAATTACATTAATTTGCATATATCCTATATGGTCGGTATAATAAAAACATAAAAATAATCATTCAAATAAATGCTTCGCACCTCTGTGTTTGTTCGTTTCCTTTCCTTCAAGTGGGTGTATGATAACAGATGTTCTCTAGTTTGTATTTGCTACTTGGACAATTTATTTCATCATAATTTGTTACATGAATGTTTATTAGTTTTCTGTCTGCAAATTTTGATTTTAATTATGAAAGAGTTTTAATATATTGCACAAAATGTATACATTTTTAAAAATTGTCGGCTTAAAAATGTATTGGATGGATTTGAGAAACATTTTTAATACTTCGTATAGTATCAATGCTAAATTTTAACAAGGTACTTTTGGGGTTAATCAAAATAAAAATAAAATCATGACCGAATAGTTATTTTTAAAAATCTTTAGAACATTTAATTAGCTCTTTAGATATATTCTGTGGCAATTTTCTAGATTCTAACTTAAGTATAAATGGTAATCATAAATTTAAACCGGCAAAGCATTTGCGGTTCCTCTAGCGTTGTGGATGTCCATGGGTGTCGCATCAAATAATTTAAGGCAATCCACGGCTCCTTTGCCACCCTACACCTATAAAAATAATTGTCCTTTTTGACATTTTGGTTTAAAAGTAAGTACTATCAACCTTAAGTAATATATTATGCATATTAATAATAATTAACACGGTCCGCTGCAAGAATGGTTTTAAAGACGAACTTTGTTTACGCGTAAACTTATATTAATTCAAGCGTGCGTTGTCTAAATGGTTATGGTGATTAGAGCCTATTTGCGATATCGTAATGCAATACAAGGTGACGTAAAATTACATGAACATTAATTTTAGTGAGCAATAAATATTTATAGGCGTCGACTTTTGTATTAGTTTATTGAATTAAGAAACAACGAAGGCGATAAGAATAGAGCTTTAGGGTCGGCCGTGACAGGCGAGTGCGTGCACATTACATCACGTTGGATCATACGTTAGTTGATTTTGTAACCTAACTTCTATATCACTCCTACGAGTACGATATGCCGCAGTACTTGTGGTATGACGATGTTCAATTGTTTGCACATAAAAAAGTCTAATGAAAAATATTTTAATCACCTTCAATTGTTTTTGTTCTTGAGAATCTTAGAACCAAATAAGAAGTAGACAAGGGGTTGAGTGTAAACTTTAAATCATACTAGGGTAATTAACGACAAATTGGTTAGTAAAGAAAATTGACTAAATTCTATTTAACTGATTTTTCAAAATTAAGCTTAAAGCCAGCCACGCACTAATATTAAATAAGTGATGTGTGATGACCTTCATTTACAAAAATTCTGATAATTTTTGCAATACCAAAGTACATTGCGTAACTTACAAAAGTATATTCAATGAACACTGGCTGAATGATTTTCGAGCCTTAACGAAAACTATGTCTATTAGAACAAGTAATGCTTGTTTAGTTAGTGAGACAGGTTTAATTGTTTCAACAAACTAAAACGCCAGTGTGTAATGCACTTAGATCGCTTTTATATTTTCACTTCATCGCAAAAATATAGATGCTAACGCGCTAAAAGTTTACGCATAATTTGGAACGTCACGGTAATGATTTCGTTAGAGTAGATTTGAACGTGTATAAGTGATTGTGAAAACTCTATGGTAAATAAATATTTTGCATATTGATTAATTCCGTAGAAATAAATACATTCGGCGAAAGTAACGTTTTTAAATTCCAAAGCGTATACGAATTAAATATACATATTGGTGTGATACATAATATTATGGAAGATTTTACACTATTGTGATTAAAAAAAAATTGTCGACTTTAAATTGAAACGCAGTGACAATTTCGAGAATAACCTTATGAATAACAATATTTGATAGAGGAAAATACATTTTAATTCACGTAAGAAAACAAAAAAAAAATACAATAATCGAAAAGACAATGCCGTTCCGGTTGAATGCACAATCTGATTATGTTACAAAGATGTCACGGATATTCACGAATTAAATAGCATAAAGAATGTGCATTGAAGCTGACAGATGTGACACGTGTCGCGATTGGCCAACGACCGTCCTCAGATGAGCCGCTAATTTAGGTAGCTTCGCTTCTCGCAGCGACCGCCCACGTGCTTTATGGAAATCAGTAGGTCACTGGGAGCTACTCGACTGTGCGCTTACGCTAGATTTGCGCCTTGATTCATACAGCCTGTGGGCGACGTACCACAAGGTCGATGTACTCAAATTTGCGGTACCTTTATTTACATATTCACAGGTCAGACTTAAAAAAAATGACACCGATAGATTTCATATATTAGTGCTGCGAATCAGTATCAAGGTCATCGTCTGCTCTCTCTTCTTACTGGGTAAGTGTAACGCCTAAAATCAACTTTGCTTATGATAAATTGCTTATTG